>NC_092336.1:15122500-15479000 GCF_046630445.1 Rutidosis leptorrhynchoides | reverse complement strand
GTCGTGCAGTAGACACCCGCTGCTTAGAGTTGTCATCGCATGAACTACTTTACCTTGCATTCAAACTTTAGTA
Source organism: Rutidosis leptorrhynchoides (assembly GCF_046630445.1). Classification (NCBI taxonomy): domain Eukaryota; kingdom Viridiplantae; phylum Streptophyta; class Magnoliopsida; order Asterales; family Asteraceae; genus Rutidosis; species Rutidosis leptorrhynchoides. Next base: position 15,478,927 of record NC_092336.1, on the reverse strand, counting down.
CTTTTGAACTATGACTTGTAACGACCATTGTGGTCACATACACTTATTATTTGCTTCTACTTAGTGAAGCATGCTTTTGAAATGTAAAACATTTGATGTCGGTTATGACATCACCTTTTTATCGTGAATGCAACTTCTTTAATTACAGCATATAGTACTTAACCTTGTAATGATCCTGTTGTTGATGATTCGTACACGATGGTTTGTACGGGGCATCACAAAAACTGTCGAACAAATCAATATTCTGTTAATCAATATCAGGAATCCCTAAAAGGAAAAGGAAAAGAGGCAAACCTTGTGGATGACCTTGATACAAAAATTACTGAGCCAACAAGTGACTACTTTAATGAATAAATTTCCTATTATATGTCCATATCAAATAAATGGATGTAGATTTACGATCTATACCATATCTACTTTACTATATGTTTCCTTATTATGTATTTTCGTTTATAACATATTTTTGAATGTAATATATTGATGAATTATGTACTCATTATTTGTTTCTCATATTTTGAAGTTCATGATGTACACTACTGGAGTGCAAAATCAGTCAAATGGAGGGGATCTTTGTATTGCAGACAGTGGTACCACACACACTGTACTCAAATCTAAAAAATATTTCACTGATTTTAAAGAAACAGAAGGAACGGTACATACTATATCAGGTCCTGCGGATTTAATAAAAGGAATGGGAAAGACAAAATTCATGTTACCAAATGGTACAAATTTTCTGATAAAAAATGCCTTATTTTCTCCCATGTCAAAGAGAAATTTGTTAAGCTTCTCTAACATATACCAAAATAGATATGATTATCAGTCAGTGACTACAGAAAATGATAAATATTTAAGTATCACTAACAAGAAGCATGTGATTGAAAAACTACCAAGACTTAGTTCTGGTTTACATTATACATATATAAATGTACCAGAAACACACATGGTAGTTAATGAAAAGGCATGTGATCCTGTAATGATAAATCTGTGGCATGAAAGATTAGGCCACGCAGGATCAACAATGATGAAAAGAATAATTCAAAATACACATGGACATCCATTGACGGATCAAAAGATCCCTCATGATGCAATTATCCCATGTACATCATGCTCACTTGGAAAATTGATAATAAGACCATCACATCTTAAGGTTGAAAAAGAATCACCAATATTTCTTGAAAGAATTCAAGGTGATATATGTGGACCAATTCATCCACCATGTGGACCATTTAGATATTTCATGGTCCTAATAGACGCATCTAGTAGATGGTCTCATGTTTGTCTATTATCGAGTCGAAACATGGCAGTTGCAAAATTTCTTGCTCAAATTATTAAATTGAGAGCACATTTCCCTGATTATACTATTAAAAGGGTGAGATTGGATAATGCTGGTGAGTTTACATCTCAAGCATTTAATGATTTTTGCATGTCTATTGGGATTGTTGTTGAAAATCCTGTTGCTCATGTACATACACAAAATGGTTTAGCCCAATCACTAATTAAACGATTGCAGTTAATAGCTAGACCATTGATAATGAGAACAAAACTCCCAGTATCTGTATGGGGTCATGCAATTTTACATGCTGCATCATTAATTCGCATTAGACCAAGTGCAAGTCATACATATTCTCCCTTGCAACTTGCTTTTGGCCATCAGCCAAATATTTCTCACTTTAGAACATTTGGTTGTGCGGTTTATGTTCCTATCGCACCACCACAGTGCACTAAAATGAGTCCTCAAAGAAGGATGGGAATATATGTTGGATATGAAATATCTTCAATCATAAGATATATTGAACCCATGACGGGTGATGTTTTTACAGCACGTTTTGCTGATTGTCACTTTAATGAAACATTGTTTCCTAGATTAGGGGGAGAAATAAAAAATAAAGAAAATGATGTTTCATGGTGTGAACCTCAATTAATGTATCTTGATCCTCGCACAAAAGAATGCGAGACCGAAGTTCAAAAAATAATGCATATGCAAGAACTTGCGAATAAATTACCTGATGCATTTACAGATACAAAAAGAGTGACTAAATCATATATACCAGCAGCAAATGCTCCAGCTCGAATTGAAATTCCAAAAGCTAGCAATAATGTCGCTCTTGAGTCTTTGCCACGCCAGAAACATGGAAGACCAATTGGTTCCAAAGATAAAAATCCTCGAAAAAGAAAATCAGCTGATAATGAGGTAAAAGAAAGCGTTTAAGAAGAATCACAAATCAATACTCCTTCTGCAGAGGAGATTGATGATGTCAATACGGAATTTTCAATCAATTATGCACATTCAAAAATATTATGGAACCGAAATGAAATGAAAAATCTTGATGAGATATTTTCATATAATGTTGCATATGACATCATGAATGATGATGATGATCCAGAACCAAAATCTGTCATGGAATGTCAAAATAGACATGATTGAGATCATTGGAAAGGAGCAATACGAGCTGAATTTGAATCGCTCAATAAAAGAAAAGTTTTCGGATCTATCATTCTCACACCTAAAGATGTGAAACCTGTGGGATATAGATGGGTTTTTGTACGAAAAAGAAATGAGAAAAATGAAGTTACAAGGTATAAAGCTAGACTTGTAGCTCAAGGTTTTTCTCAAAGACCAGGAATTGATTATGAGAAAACTTATTTTCCTATTATGGATGCAATTACTTTTAGATACTTAATCAGCTTGGCAGTTTTTAAAAATTTAGAAATGCATCTCATAGATGTTGTGACTGCTTATCTATATGGATCACTTGATAGTGATATATATATGAAGATACCTGAAGGATTTAAGGTATCGAAAATAACCAATGCAATACCCAAAGAAATGTACTCAATCAAGTTACAAAGGTCTTTATATGGGTTGAAACAATCGGGTCGCATGTGGTATAAACGATTAAGTGATTACTTGATAAGCAAAGGGTATACCAATCATCTTATTTGCCCATGTGTATTCATTAAGAAAACAACATCCGGATATGTGATCATAGCCATTTATGTCGATGATCTTAACATCATAGGTACAAATAAAGAGATCCATGAAGGCATTCAACTTCTAAAGAAAGAATTTAAAATGAAAGATCTCGGAAAAACCAAGTATTGCCTTGGTTTGCAGATTGAGCATATGCCTAATGGTTTACTTGTACATCAAACAACTTATACGGAAAAGATTTTAAAACGTTCCAATATAGACAAGGCAAAACCATTAAATACTCCTATGGTTGTTAGATCACTTAATGTTGACACTGATCCATTTCGTCCCTGTGAAGATCATGAAGATATCCTGGGACCAGAAGTACCATATCTTAGTGCGATTGGAGCTCTTATGTATCTTACAAATTGTACAAGACCTGACATTTCTTTTGCAGTTAATTTGTTGGCAAGGTTCAGTTCAGCTACTACCAAAAGACACTGGAATGGGATCAAACACATATTTCGATACCTTCGAGGAACTACTGATTTAGGATTATTTTATTCTAACGAATCAAAACAAGATTTGGTTGGTTATGCAGATGCAGGTTATTTATCTGATCCACATAAAGCTAAATCTCAAAATGGATATGTATTTCTAAATGGAGGTACCGCAATATCATGGCGTTCTCAAAAACAAACACTTGTTGCAACATCATCAAATCATGCCGAAGTGATTGCATTACATGAAGCTACTCGGGAATGTTTTTGGTTGAGATCAATGACACAACTCATTATTGATTCTTGTGGACTAGAACGCGATAAAAGTCCAACAACTATCTATGAAGATAATGCAACTTGCATAGCACAGATGAAAGAAGGGTATATCAAAAGTGACCTAACAAAACACATACCTCCTAGATTCTTCTCATATACTCAAAATCTCATTAAAGACAACCAGATTGAAATGAGATATGTTCAATCCAGCAAAAACTCTGCCGATCTTTTCACCAAAGCACTTTCAACTGCTATTTTCAGAACGCATGTTCACAATATTGGCATGAGGCATGTTCAAAAGATGTAAAAGATCAACAATGTCTACTTGAGGGGGAGTCAACTCTATGCTGCACTCTTTTTTCCTTAGCTAAAGTTTTTTTCCAATGGGTTTTCTTTAGCAAGGTTTTTAATGAGGCAGTACTAGTTGCTCTCTTAATAAAATTGTCATACAAGGGGGAGTGTTAATACATAGAGTCAAGATTGGTGGATGACATTATTTCATACCACAAAAGACAATAGATAGTGACTGCCAATTTCATATTATATACCACAAATATCTACTATAAATATGCATCAATTGAATGTAATTGAGACATACATTACTCAATATATCTATAACGACCCGTCAAAATCACTATTGACGCGGCACGTTAATCATTGATTCCACAGTGAGGTTTTGACCTCTATATGATACGTTTTGATAAAATATTGCATTCATTAAAATAAGTGAATTTCTAAACATAGAAAGTTGTAAACATGTGGGCGAGTGCTTAGGTATAAGCAAAACCCCAAAATACATAAGTCTTTAATTTACAGGTTCACATTACAGTCCAATTATATATTACACAACGCAGTTTTATTTTGAATGCAATAAACTTTGTACAAAGCATGAGAGACTCCATGCAGGCAACAAGCACATCACAGCAGAAGCATTCTAAGGACCTGAGAATAAAACATGCTAAAAAGTCAACATGAATATTGGTGAGTTATAGGTTTAATTGCTCGAGTCATAAACATATATAAAGATAGACCACAAGATTTCATCAAAAGTTTATCAATAGATTCTACGTAACAGAGCACCCTGGTAACTAAACTTAACGCTATAGTGATAATTACCCCATTCATTTTAATACACGCAAACCAACGTGTCTTAAACTCAAATAACATACGTCCGTTAAAAGGCTAGCGCTCTAGCTTGGATGGGGATGTCAAGCCCTATGGATCCATATACAATTATTCGCGCCCACCAGTCCATATCCTATGTACTGGCAGCTACAAATTACCAAAGCTAAGGGATTTTCGGTTTAACTCAGTGTAGAATTTAGTATGTACTTATGTCTTATTGCGTTTAAAATAAATTGCATGTATTCTCAGCCCAAAAATATTTAGAGTATTTAAAAAGGGAGACTATAACTCACAGTTCAATATTGAGACTCAATATTGTAGGCAAATTGCGTAGACGTAATGATGGTAGACGACTGTATGGTTGGCCTTGGATTTAAGAACAATACCCCGAACAATACCCAATATTTCCTTATTTTAAAACGGTTTAAAACCCGAATTAAAACACCCTCGTATATACCTTATTATTATTAAACTTAAATTATAATTAAAATTATAATTATAAATATAAATATTGTTTACAGAAATGAGTGTGAGATTTTACGCCGAACAAGCTGGCCTTTTATAGGCATATTTCCTGAATTTAGTCCCCATGCGATCGCATGGGTTTTCAGTGCTTTTGCCATGCGATCGCATGGCCGCCTAAACCCCTTTTGTTTGCTAGTTTGTCGACATCAAATCGTGTTTACTGTAGCCCATGCGATCGCATGGGTTTTCAGTGTTTTTGCCATGCGATCGCATGGCCGTCTTTTCCATTTTTGTTTGCTAGTTCGTCGACATCAAATAGTGGTACTGTAGCAAATAGTGTGCACTGTAGCAAATAGTGTTACTGTAGCAAATCACTGTAGCAAGTCGTTTTTACTGCAGCACTGTAGCAAAATACGGTTTCACTGTAGCAAATAGTGTTTTACTGTAGCAAAGTCATTTTTACTGTAGAAAATAGTGTTTTACTGTAGGAAAGTCGTTTTTACTTGTACATCTTATAATATATATATATATATATATACATACATATAATTGTTCATGAATCGTCGAGAGTAGTCAAAGGTAATTTTATATATGAAACAGTTCTAAAATTTTTGAGACTCAATCTAACAGACTTTGTTTAGCGTGTCAAAATAATAAATCGTATAGAGAATTGGTTTAAATAAGTTAAAATTTTCCGGGTCATTACAGTACCTCCCTGTTAAAGAAAATTTCGTCCCGAAATTTTGAGTAGTACCTGTTTTATGAGCGATATCAGTGAACAAATGTGGATACTTTTGCTTCATTTGATCCTCACGTTCCCAAGTAAACTCGGGTCCTCGTCTAGCGTTCCAACGAATCCTAACTATCGGTATTTTTCTTTGTTTTAATAGTTTGACCTCACGGTCCATGATTTCAACAGGTTCTTCGATAAAATGGAGTTTATCATTGATTCGTATTTCGTCAAGAGGAATTACGACATCCTCTTCAGCTAAACATTTCTTTAAATTTGACACGTGAAATGTGTTATGAACACTACTAAGTTCTTGCGGTAGCTTTAATCGATAAGCAACTGCTCCAATTCTTTCGGTGATTTTAAAGGGTCCTACGTACCTAGGACTTAGCTTTCCTCGTTTACCGAATCGTACAACGCCTTTCCAGGGTGACACTTTCAACATGACTTTGTCGCCCACTTGAAATTCTAGCGGTTTTCTTCTTACATCAGCATAACTCTTTTGGCGACTCATGGTCGTTTTCAATCGCTGTTGTATTTGAATGATCTTGTCGGTGGTTTCATGAATAATTTCTGGTCCAGTAAGTTGTCTTTCTCCTACTTCACTCCAACAGATAGGAGATCTGCACTTTCTACCGTAAAGTGCTTCAAATGGCGCTGCGTTGATGCTCGTATGATAGCTGTTATTGTATGAAAATTCTGCCAACGGTAAGTGTCGATCCCAACTGGTTCCAAAGTCAATCACGCATGCCCGTAACATGTCTTCCAATGTTTGTATTGTTCTTTCACTTTGACCATCTGTCTGTGGGTGATAAGCGGTGCTCATATCTAATCGAGTTCCCAATGCTTTTTGTAATGACTGCCAAAAACGTGACGTGAATCGGGTGTCGCGATCAGATATGATAGAGTTGGGTACACCATGCCTGGAAACTACTTCCTTCACATAGGCGTGCTAATTTCTCCATACTGTCTGTCTCCTTTATTGGTAGAAAGTGAGCTGATTTAGTTAGACGATCAACTATCACCCAAATAGTATCATGACTACTTGCAGTCCTTGGCAATTTCGTAATGAAATCCATGGTTATTCTTTCCCATTTCCACTGCGGAATTTCTGGTTGTTGAAGTAATCCTGACGGCTTTTGGTGCTCAGCTTTGACCTTTGCACACGTCAAACATTTGTTTACATAAGTAGCAATTTCTGTCTTCATATTAGGCCACCAATAGAACTTCTTGAGATCGTGGTACATTTTTCCATTTCCTGGGTGAATTGAGTACTTCGTTTTATGTGCTTCATCTAGTACTAGTTGCCTTAGGTTACCATGTCTTGGTACCCATATCCTACCAGCAAAATACAGGGTTCCATCGGCTTTTACTTCAAGCTGTTTTTCTAACCCTCTGCTCATTTCGCCTTTTTCATTTTCTTCTTTTAAAGCATCTAACTGTGCTACTTGAATTTGCTTTGTGAGATCAGTACGAATTGTAATATTCAAAGCTCGGACCCTAAGAGGTTTTACTCTTTCTTTCCGACTTAGGGTATCAGCTACAACATTAGCCTTTCCGGGGTGGTAACGGATTGCACAATCGTAATCGTTTAACAACTCTACCCAGCGACGTTGCCTCATATTGAGTTGTTTTTGATCAAAAATATGCTGAAGACTCTTATGGTCAGTGTACACTGTACACTTGGTGCCATATAGATAGTGTCTCCATATTTTGAGTGCAAAAACTACAGCTCCAAGTTCCAAATCGTGCGTCGTATAGTTCTTTTCATGAATTTTTAGTTGTCGTGAGGCATATGCGATAACTTTTGTGCGTTGCATTAATACACATCCTAAACCTTGGCGCGAAGCGTCACAATAGATCACGAAATCATCATTTCCTTCCGGTAATGACAAAATGGGTGCAGACGTTAACTTCTTCTTTAATAACTGGAATGAGGATTCCTGTTCCGTGGACCAATCATACTTCTTTCCCTTTTGAGTCAATGCAGTTAAGGGTTTGTGTAACATCCCGCATTTTTCCGTTAAATTATTTTAACGCCCGTCTTTTTCTTTTTAAATAATACCCTTCGTATCTAGATTCGTATCCTTTGTTATGTAACATTTTAAATATTCTCGTTATCGGATCTCAATATCTCCCGTACTCCCGTGTAACTTAAAATAAATCGTTTGGTTATATCCCGCACCCGATTTGAACTCGAAGGACTAAAGTCGTCAAAGGGTCAAACTAGTGACTAGGTCAACTAGTCAACCCTTCTCCTCCATCCATTCATTTCACCTCCTTCTTCCTTTTTGATACTTTCAAACTCTCCCAACATTCAAACCTTAAATCATCATCCAAATCCGTTCAAGCGAGCTTCAATCCAAACAAACTACATATTCTTGATCCTCTCATCATCCTCTTCGATTTGATGCTAACCACTTCGATTTTGGGTAACATTTCTTAAACATTAGATTTCTTTAAATTCGTGTTCTTGACTTAAAAGTATGTTAATTGGTGTCTATGGCTCATTGTGATGTCGTGTATGTAATTTGTATGCTCGATTTGTTGTTTTTGGGAGTAACTAGTTCATTATGAAAATTGCTTGCTAAATCCTTGATTTTGGATGATCAAATGTTGTTAGATTGTTAAAGTACATGTTTTAAAAGTGTTACTAGTATCTTTAGCTTCGTTTTGATGTATAGGTTGATTAAGGAAACATCAAACTCATGACTATTGATTTTTGTGAATTTTCGTTAGAGTTGATAGACTTTAAATGAACTTTTGATGATTTGAATGCCATGAAATTTTGTTAGTAAGTGTTTAGTTGTATTACATGTTTCATTACCTTCAAAACGGCATATCATATGTATAAATTGGATTCCCGAAACTTGAATTGCAATTGATGAACTTGAAACCTTGTTTTGGAACGTTTAACGAACTTTCGACGAGATTTTTGTTGTCTAAAATGATAAATTTATTTAGGAAATGTATCTAGTTGTGTTCCTTGTCGAAAGAGCTTTCCGGTGATATAAAATACATGTCTTGATTGTTTACGGATCATAAACTAGGATTGATTGAAGTTTGGCTCGTGCCTTGTGTTTTCTGCAAACAGGACCTGTAAGCCTTTTGGGACGCCGTCCCAACCTCCTAGACGCCGTCCCACCCTTCATATTGGGACGCCGTACTGACAATTGGGACGCCGTCCCACTCTTCATATCAGGACACCGTCCTGATTTTTGGGACACCGTCCTGATACACTAAAATGGGCTGTTTGCTTTGATATTTTGACGTAAAATGTTTGCTATGCTACGGACCTCCGATTAACATGAAACTTGGCCAACATGCTCATATATGATTATATAACTTAGAAAAATTGTCGGATACCCAACCCGACCCCGTTGACTTTTCCGTTGACTTTGACCCGACCAAGTTTGACTTTTTGTCAAACTTAACCAAATACTTATGCAACCTTTCTAACATGATTAATTACTTGTAACTTGCATGAAACTTGACTAGTTGATTCACATGTTAATATAATCGAGTCGTAACGAGCCATAGGACTAATTGAACATCTTTGACCGTTTGTGCTTACCGATATTGATATAACCTATATGTTTAGGTCAAGACTAGCTTTGTCTTTGCACGCGTTTACTTGTTGAAGTACTTTATTAACTCTCGCACTCAAGGTGAGATCATAGTCCCACCTTTTCAACAACTTTTATACTTTTAAATCGTGGGCTGAGAAAACATATACTTTGTTACATCTTGTACTACTTACTTTTATGTTTTGAACACAAGTGTGAAAACAAACATTCCACGTGCGAGTTAGAACAAAAATGCCTCAATTCGATTATCATTAGTTACACTTGCAGGGTGTAAGCGAGAACTTATATTGTGTGGCCATACGGGTTTAACAAACCCTCATTCGGACGGTTCGCTACCGTTATGCGGATGAAATATATTTTTGTGTTTTAGTGTGGGTTCTAGCACTGTGTGATGGGGTAACGTTGGTTAAGTTTTGATAATTGAGTGCTCGCGTATAACAACACTTTTGGAATGCAAATGATTTGGATAATCTACGTTATGGAAATACAAAATCTTGTGGTTCAAAAACAACGTTTAATACTTACTAAACCTATGATTTCACCAACGTTTTCGTTGACAGATTCTTCTATGTTTTCTCAGGTTTTGAATGCTTAGTGATACATGCTTCCGCACTCTTTTGATACTTGCTTGGATGTCGAGTATACATGCACTTTGGAGCATCTTTTGAACTTATTTAAACTGTGTCGCATAGTTTTCATTTGTACTTATAACGTTGTAACTTAACTTGTGGTCAATTATCTTTGTAAACTTTGAAACAATCTTTACACTTGAATGGATGCGACATATTTTGGGTCAAACGTCTGTTTTAAAGACTTATGACCAGGTAATGGGACCTACGTAGTCGACGCCGTCACTTGACGATTTGTCGGGGTCGCTACAAGTGGTATCAGAGCCTTGGTTGTAGGGATTTAGAGTTCATTTGTGTCCACCCCGAGTCATAGGGTACATAGGTGAATCTAGACTACAACCGGCATATAGACTGAAGTAGGAATTACTTGACTATTTGTGCGTCTATACTCGAACTCTTCTATCATATCTAACTCGTATTCGATCTTGATCTTACGTTGATAAATTTTGTTGACGCGCCACCTTGACTTTATGAGGTAATGTTAAATGCACATGAGAATCAGGGTAATATAATTTCCGGGATTATATTACGGTGATTCATATGGACATTCTGACATTATGACATAAAGAATTTAAGGCGAGTCAAGGAAAATTTTCTCTACATCATCATTCCCTATCATGATTAGTATTATTGAGAATACTAATCAACGATATTCTTGTGTCTTGAAGGAACAATGCCTCCCCGTCGCGGGCCACGTAATGAAACTTCCGAACAAGCTTTTCAACGCATGATAGCCACCGCCATAGGTGCGGCTATGGCTAGTATCTCCTCCGACATCAATAACAACCACAACCACAACAACCATGGAGCCGGTAATTCAAACGAGGGTTGCTCCTACAAAACTTTCATGGGGTGCAAACCTCACACCTTCGATGGGACCGGAGGACCGGTTGTGCTCACCCGATGGTTTGAGCAAACAGAAGCCGTTTTTAGCATAAGCGGTTGTCGGGACCAAGACAAAGTCAAATATTCCACCCACACTTTTGCCGGTATCGCCCTCACATGGTGGAATACGTATGTGCTGTCGGTGGGTATCGATGAAGCTCACACTCTCTCATGGGCCGACTTAAAGAAAAAGATGATCACCGAATACTTCCCGCGCGAAGAGACCCGTAAGCTCGAACATGAACTAAGAACTTTAAAAGCGGTCGGGAATGACCTAAAGGTATATAATCAATGATTTTCTGAGCTATCCTTGATGTGCCCAAACCTCGTGACCCCCGAACCTCTAAGGGTTGAACTTTACATGGATGGTCTTCCCAAGAGCATCAAACAAGGAGTAATGTCATCCAAACCCAGTAATCACCAAGAGGCCCTGAATATGGCCCGTCAATTGATCGAAACGGTAGACGAGATTGAAGTGCCGGCACCTAAAGCCGAGGATGAGTCGGGTGACAACAAAAGAAAATGGGAAGCCCCCCAATCGAGTAACTACAACAACAACTTTGCCAAGGAACCTCTCACCCCCGTCGGCAAGAAAAGTTATGCCGGGACACGACCTTTTTGCAACAAATGCCACAAGCATCATTTTGGTGAATGTGGCAAGCTAATTTGCCATCGGTGCCAAGGTAGTGGTCATATTGCCAAGTATTGTGGAAGTACCGCCCCCGTCACTCAAAAGGGGCCCGACGCACCAAAGCCGAGTATTTGCTACAAATGTGGCCAATCGGGTCATTTTAGGAATGAATGCCCAAAGAATAAAGCAAAAACCAACGCGCGCCGTTGAACTTACAACATCGACACCTAGGATGCCCGAGACGATGATGGACTAGTCACGGGTACGTTTCTTCACAACAAACCGTATATTTCATACTTATTCAATTCGAGTACCGTTAGACGTTTTATAACCAAGGATTTGACTCGTGCTCTTTATATTCCACCTCTTTCCCCCAGATACTACTTAGACGATTTAAGTGACCGACGGAAAATATTGTGTGCCTATAAATTTTATCGGAGGATATGCGTTAAGAAATTGGACTCGACACCTATAGAACTAAGGAACTCAAAACCTATTCATTAAGGAGAAATTGTTGCCCTACATTTATGTATAGATTATTGTGAACTAAGTAACTTTCGGTTGGAAACCAATACTCTCTTCCTCGTATCCATTACCTCATGATTATTTGCGTGGATCCCGTGTATTCCAAATCGACCTCCGTTCTGGTTATCATCAATTGGGGGTTAAGGGAGACGATGTCTCCTAAGCCATTTTCCGAGCTCGCAACGTTAGTTGTAAATCCCTCTTAGTACCGTTTGATTTATTTAGGACTCCGTCCGTATTCATGAACCTCCTAAACCACGTATGCAACTTATCTAGACAAATCTGTTATCATATTTATAGATGACATCTTAACTTATTCAAGTAAAGAAGGCAAACGAACAACATCATCATCTTACGCTCGAACTTTGAGAAAAGAGCAACTCTATACCAAATTCTCCGAGTGAGAATTTCTGTTAAACGAAGTCAAATTTTCTAGACCATGATGTTAATGGTCAAGGCATTACAATCAATCTCGAAATCAAGCCACACGTAATCATGAAACTCTCTCAACTCAGACTTGTATTCGTAAAATCTTAGATCTCGCCTGTTATCACCGAAGATTCATTTCTGACTTTTCTCGTGTTACCCGACTTTTAAACTCGTTAACTCACTAAGGGAAAACTTTAAACCTCTCCGTGTTCGAACCTTGAGCGTGATTCTTCACACCAACATTTCTAGTTAAAATCGTATAGCAACAGATGGAACTCAAACATGGAAATATTTCTACATGAACGCCGAAAGGCATACTCTCTCGACTCAAAATTAACGTAACTAAAATTCGTTATTTTGCACGAAGAATTCGAATACTAAACTGTAGATCCGATCAACTTTCTCGTCATCACGTACCACACACATACCTCTGTTATTTCACCGTTACTGTCTGATATTACTGGAATTTAAGATAACACACAATCCAACGATACTTCACTCTTCTTTGACTTAACGTCCTTGTGTTTCTGAAAATCGGCCAACTATTATTCAACCCCGAACTATACAATTACGTGTACTATCTTGTTTCTCTTCCAGACTTCAATTTTCGACAACTAGAGGCGCGTTATGGCAACCTCGAGATGTAAGCTCATCCTATTCTCGGTCCTCATTTCACTCCTATCTTTATCGCTCGCATTTCCGTTTAAGGAAACTCCTTGTAACATTTCTCCATGGATAGAGAAACTCCTCACATTACATTAGTATTCGCCACGAGGGTGAATAGTCCTAACGAACATTTTTTTTTTTTGAACCCTAACTAACTTGTTCAAACATATCTTAAGAGATTCTATTCCAACACGGTGTATCCTTGTCAATTATCCCGTATCGAAATACTCGTTTCACTTCTAGTTTTACAAGAAACCCTGGAGACCCGCTTAGACATGAGTACCACGTACCACCCACAAACCGATGAACCGAGCAAACGAACGATTTACGTCTTGGAAAGACATGTCACAAACTCGTATTGTCACCTTTAGTAGATCACTCGTACAACAGTAGTTACCACTCGTGTGTTCACCCGCACTTTCCGAAACCCTATATGACCGCTAATGTCGTACCCCTGTTCATTTAACCAACGCATGTGGCAAACAAAACACAGAATCTGAACTCAATCAAGAAACAACAATTGAGATCATTCAAGTCCGAGAAGGGTTCGAGATAACCCATAGTCACCAAAAGAGTTATACCAAACTTAGATGAAAACCTCACAAAATCCCTGTAACAGTGTAATACTGAGAACCCGCACCTTGGAAAGGTGTAATCCGTTTCGGGAATCAGGGAAAGTTAAACTCGCGACACGTTAACCCTTTTGAAACCTTGGGGCGTATTGGAACCGCTTCCTACCGTTTGGAACTTCTGACTCAATTAAGTTTCCGCTTACCCTGTGTACCATGTAACAAACTTAGAAACGTGTCCTGCGGAACAGGAACGTGCAATCCTGCTAGATACATCAACTATCGATGACAAACTTCTCTTCATAGGAAAACCAGTTGAAACCAGGGATCGTAAAAAAAACCGAACCTTAATACAACGAAATACCCTAACTATCCAAATTCATGAGAACACTCAAGGACGTGCCTTCACTTATTCATAACATTGACAACGTAAAGTCTCGAGTAAGAGATACCGACTACTACTTCCAACTAAATTTCGGGACGAAATTTCTTTTGAGGTGTGGATAATGTAACATCCCGCATTTTTCCGTTAAATTATTTTAACGCCCGTCTTTTTCTTTTTAAATAATACCCTTCGTATCTAGATTCGTATCCTTTGTTATGTAACATTTTAAATATTCTCGTTATCGGATCTCAATATCTCCCGTACTCCCGTGTAACTTAAAATAAATCGTTTGGTTATATCCCGCACCCGATTTGAACTCGAAGGACTAAAGTCGTCAAAGGGTCAAACTAGTGACTAGGTCAACTAGTCAACCCTTCTCCTCCATCCATTCATTTCACCTCCTTCTTCCTTTTTGATACTTTCAAACTCTCCCAACATTCAAACCTTAAATCATCATCCAAATCCGTTCAAGCGAGCTTCAATCCAAACAAACTACATATTCTTGATCCTCTCATCATCCTCTTCGATTTGATGCTAACCACTTCGATTTTGGGTAACATTTCTTAAACACTAGATTTCTTTAAATTCGTGTTCTTGACTTAAAAGTATGTTAATTGGTGTCTATGGCTCATTGTGATGTCGTGTATGTAATTTGTATGCTCGATTTGTTGTTTTTGGGAGTAACTAGTTCATTATGAAAATTGCTTGCTAAATCCTTGATTTTGGATGATCAAATGTTGTTAGATTATTAAAGTACATGTTTTAAAAGTGTTACTAGTATCTTTAGCTTCGTTTTGATGTATAGGTTGATTAAGGAAACATCAAACTCATGACTATTGATTTTTGTGAATTTTCGTTAGAGTTGATAGACTTTAAATGAACTTTTGATGATTTGAATGCCATGAAATGTTGTTAGTAAGTGTTTAGTTGTATTACATGTTTCATTACCTTCAAAACGGCATATCATATGTATAAATTGGATTCCCGAAACTTGAATTGCAATTGATGAACTTGAAACCTTGTTTTGGAACGTTTAACGAACTTTCGACGAGATTTTTGTTGTCTAAAATGATAAATTTGATTTAGGAAATGTATCTAGTTATGTTCCTTGTCGAAAGAGCTTTCCGGTGATATAAAATACATGTCTTGATTGTTTGCGGATCATAAACTAGGATTGATTGAAGTTTGGCTCGTGCCTTGTGTTTTCTGCAAACAGGACCTGTAAGCCTTTTGGGACGCCGTCCCAACCTCCTAGACGCCGTCCCACCCTTCATATTGGGACGCCGTCCTGACAATTGGGACGCCGTTCCACTCTTCATATCAGGACACCGTCCTGATTTTTGGGACACCGTCCTGATACACTAAAATGGGCTGTTTGCTTTGATATTTTGACGTAAAATGGTTGCTATGCTACGGACCTCCGATTAACATGAAACTTGGCCAACATGCTCATATATGATTATATAACTTAGAAAAATTGTCGGATACCCAACCCGACCCCGTTGACTTTTCCGTTGACTTTGACCCGACCAAGTTTGACTTTTTGTCAAACTTAACCAAATACTTATGCAACCTTTCTAACATGATTAATTACTTGTAACTTGCATGAAACTTGACTAGTTGATTCACATGTTAATATAATCGAGTCGTAACGAGCCATAGGACTAATTGAACATCTTTGACCGTTTGTGCTTACCGATATTGATATAACCTATATGTTTAGGTCAAGACTAGCTTTGTCTTTGCACGCGTTTACTTGTTGAAGTACTTTATTAACTCTCGCGCTCAAGGTGAGATCATAGTCCCACCTTTTCAACAACTTTTATACTTTTAAATCGTGGGCTGAGAAAACATATACTTTGTTACATCTTGTACTACTTACTTTTATGTTTTGAACACAAGTGTGAAAACAAACATTCCACGTGCGAGTTAGAACAAAAATGCCTCAATTCGATTATCATTAGTTACACTTGCAGGGTGTAAGCGAGAACTTATATTGTGTGGCCATACGGGTTTAACAAACCCTCATTCGGACGGTTCGCTACCGTTATGCGGATGAAATATATTTTTGTGTTTTAGTGTGGGTTCTAGCACTGTGTGATGGGGTAACGTTGGTTAAGTTTTGATAATTGAGTGCTCGCGTATAACAACACTTTTGGAATGCAAATGATTTGGATAATCTACGTTATGGAAATACAAAATCTTGTGGTTCAAAAACAACGTTTAATACTTACTAAACCTATGATTTCACCAACGTTTTCGTTGACAGATTCTTCTATGTTTTCTCAGGTTTTGAATGCTTAGTGATACATGCTTCCGCACTCTTTTGATACTTGCTTGGATGTCGAGTATACATGCACTTTGGAGCATCTTTTGAACTTATTTAAACTGTGTCGCATAGTTTTCATTTGTACTTATAACGTTGTAACTTAACTTGTGGTCAATTATCTTTGTAAACTTTGAAACAATCTTTACACTTGAATGGATGCGACATATTTTGGGTCAAACGTCTGTTTTAAAGACTTATGACCAGGTAATGGGACCTACGTAGTCGACGCCGTCACTTGACGATTTGTCGGGGTCGCTACAGTTTGGCGATTCTAGAGAAATCTTGAATGAATCTTCGGTAGTAACCAGCAAGACCTAAGAATTGGCGGATTTGTGTTGGAGTCTTCGGTGTTTCCCATTTACTAATGGATTCGATCTTGGCAGGGTCAACTTTAATTCCATTTTTACTGACAACGTGGCCCAAAAATTGTACTTCTTGTAACCAGAAATCACACTTCGAAAATTTTGCGTACAATTCTTCTTTCTTGAGTATCTCTAGTACCAGTCTTAAGTGTTGCTCATGTTCTTCCTTGTTCTTCGAGTAAATCAATATGTCGTCGATAAAAACAATGACAAATTTGTCTAAATACTGTCTACAGATGCGATTCATTAGATCCATAAATACTGCTGGAGCATTAGTTAATCCAAAAGGCATGACTAGAAACTCATAGTGACCGTAACGGGTTCTGAACGCGGTTTTAGGAACATCTTCTTCCTTCACTCTCAGCTGATGATATCCGGAGCGTAGATCAATCTTGGAATAAACACTTGATCCTTGTAATTGATCAAACAAATCATCAATCCTCGGTAATGGGTACCGATTCTTGATCGTTAATTTGTTTAATTCTCGGTAATCTATGCACATTCTCATAGATCCATCCTTCTTCTTGACAAACAGAATAGGAGCACCCCAAGGTGAAAAACTAGGACGAATAAATCCACGGTCCGATAATTCTTGCAACTGGTCTTGTAATTCTTGCATTTCTGAAGGTGCAAGTCTATATGGGGATCGGGCTACATGTGCAGCTCCTGGTATGAGATCAATCTGGAATTCTACACATCTGTGTGGAGGTAGCCCCGGTAATTCTTCTGGAAATACTCCGGGATATTCTCTTACAACCGGCATGTCATCAATGCTTCTTTCTTCAGTATCGATCTTCTTTACGTGTGCCAGAATAGCATAACAACCTTTTCTTATAAGTTTCCGGGCCTTCATACAGCTGATAAAGTTCAGCTTTGAGTTGCCCTTCTCCCCATAAATCATTAATGACATTTCATCCTTACGAGGGATGCGGATTGCTTTTTCAGCGCAAACAACTTCCGCTCTTGTTTTAGACATCCAGTCCATGCCAACGATTACGTCAAAACTTCCTAATTCTACGGGTATCAAATCGATTTTGAAGGTTTCACCAGCGAGATTTATTTCACAACCATGGCAAATTTTATCGGCTTTTATCAGTTTATCATTAGCTAAATCAATAGTATATTTATCATCTAGAGGTAATGATGCACATTTTAGTTTAGAACTAAAGTCTTTACACATATAACTTCTATCAGCTCCCGTATCAAACATAATAGAAGCTAGTTGATTATTAACGGTAAACGTACCCGTGACAAGATTAGGATCCTCACGTGCTTCACTGGTACTAACATTAAATGCCCTCCCACGTGCGGGTTCTTTGTTCTTCTCCTTATCAGGGCATTGATTTATAAAGTGACCAGACTTCCCGCATCCAAAACATTTCTTGACATCGGTCGGTTTTGTCTTTACTTTGATAATGGTGGCATAACAATCTTTCGCCACATGTCCTTTCTTGTTGCACTTATCACAGACCACTTGGTAATAACATGCATGATGTGTGTAACATCTTTTGCAGAACGGATGGGGCCCCTTATAGTTTGGACTAGCAGTTGCCCCATCTTGTTTACCTTTAAAAGTTTCTTGTTTCTTCAGTTGAGTACTTTTGCCCTTATAGTCTTCCCATTTCCTCTTTCCTTCAGTTCTTGACTTCGGTAATTGGTGCCTTAATCGAACTCTCTGTGATCTGGTCCATGAGTTGGTGTGCCATTGTCATGGCTTCCTGCATCGTATTCGGTTTGGACGATGTAACATTTCCTTTGATATTGATCGTAAACCGTCAATATACATTTCTATCTTTCGTTTCTCGTTTGGCACCAATTCGGGACACAACAAGGCTAGTTTCATGAAACGCTTTTCATAGTTATTGAGATTCGCGCCGATAACCTTCAGATTACGTAACTCAGATTCCATTTTTCTGATCTCGTTTCGAGGACAGTACTCCTCGATTAGCATCTTTTTCAGTTCTTCCCAAGAGATATCATATGCCGTATCTATTCCTTCTGCTTTAGCATAATTGTTCCACCAAGTAAGTGCACTGTCATGCAACGTGCACGAAGCATACTTTGACTTGTCTCCATTCGCACAATTACTGATTTTGAAAACGGACTCCATCTTTTCAAACCATCGGGTTAGACCGACTGGTCCCTCGGTTCCACTAAACGTCTGTGGTTTGCATCCTTGAAAAGTTTTGTATGAGCATCCGTTTTGTGAGTTTATGTTTACGGCTGCTACTTTGGCTGCTGCTTCGGCTGTTGCTTTTGCTGCCTCAGCTGCAGCAATTCTTTCATTCACACGTTTCTCGACTAGTTCCTCAAACTCCGCATCCGACATTTGAGACATGTTTCTTCAATAAATACAATAGAGATAATTTAATCATATAGAATATTATAGGTAAAATGAGTTGTCAATAGTTAATCGTAGCATATTAATAATATGAACCAATTATTATAAAAGCCTTTTCTTCTTATTAGCATTTTATAATTATTTCTAGGGTATTACCTACCCGTTAAGTTCATACATAATAGCTAGTACAAGGAATTAACTACTAAAATCCTAATAATATTCCACTATGAAAAATTATAGCGAGTTACTACGTTATTATGTAATAATAATAATAATAAGTAGTAATAATACAAATAATCATTCCATGCATTTATTATTAATAAACCAAAATAATACAATACCATACAATACCGATATTTTACATATGCATATTTTACATAACAAGATAGAGTAGCACACATAAGCAATAAAATAGCGCATGGAAGATTTATGGTTGCGAGGTCGTTTATTCAGAACTATCAGAAACTTCTTCCCATTTGGTTCTCTCTGCTAATTGTTTGTGTGCACATGGTCCGACAGACATTCTGGCAGTGTATTTTATTTTTGGTTGGGGTTTTGAGGTACCCGTTGCCTCAGTGGGTTTAATACAATAAGGGTGGTTACGGATCAAATGGTCATGTTCCTTTTTTAATAATTAAGGACTTTTTATTATTGTGATTGTTTTTATTATCTATAGCAAGTTGGAATTTCTCCTTAGTGACATCTTTTATTTCATTAGCGAAATCCTCCTCCTTACTGATTTCGTCTGATGACGAACTGTCTGAGTCATGTGTAGGAGAATATGATGACGAACTGCGAGAATATGTACCGGTGGTCATGAACCGAAATCTGCCAGGCGTAATCAGCACAACCCGCCCGTCGGCGGTATATCTGGACCAATGTACATATTTGTTTAGAAATGGACGATCCTCGTTTACTCCAGGGATCATGGGTCCATGCCAACGATACTGTGGCTCCGGAAAACTAAAGCTGGGTGGAGCTGGAACCTCCTCTGGGTTTACCGGGAGTTGAGATTCCCCGGCTAACACAATTTCTTCTTTAATAGGTATTGAAACGCCCTTTTCAGTTGTGGATAGAATAGATTCAGTGTCCGATTCCGAGTCGTACAAAATGATAGGATTAGAAGAAGTCATCTATCACATAATTGAAACAACAATTACGTTAGCATATAAATATATCACATATAATGTTTTTGACCAAATGATAAGCAAAAATCAGTAAAAACAGATATGGTCATAGTCCAGACTCACTAATGCATCCTAACAATTACCAGTTAAACACACTAATGTAATTTCTGGTTCCCTATGACCTCAAGCTCGGATACCAACTGAAATACAGTTGGGGACAACCACCGTCCCACCCAGTGCTTTCCCAGCTAACCGCCTGGTGACCACTGAGTGTACCTCAGATACTGATTTTAGGGCCTGCCTCTCGGCTACTGCCAACCCTCGTAAGGGATCGCAAGGAGTAAGAGCCAATGCTTCGTCACAGGTAACACTGTGAGGACCTCCTTTACGACTAACCCGCCACACATGGACGGCGTTATACCAGCTCTGATACCAACTGTAACGACCCGTCAAAATCGCTATTGACGCGGCACGTTAATCATTGATTCCACAGTGAGGTTTTGACCTCTATATGATACGTTTTGATAAAATATTGCATTCATTAAAATAAGTGACTTTCTAAACATAGAAAGTTATAAATATGTGGGCGAGTGCTTAGGTATAAGCAAAACCCCAAAATACATAAGTCTTTAATTTACAGGTTGACATCACAGTCCAATTATATATTACACAACGCAGTTTTATTTTGAATGCAATAAACTTTGTACAAAGAATGAGAGACTCCATGCAGGCAACAAGCACATCACAGCGGAAGCATTCTAAGGACCTGAGAATAAAACATGCTAAAAAGTCAACACGAATGTTGGTGAGTTATAGGTTTAATTGCTCGAGTCATAAACATATATAAAGATAGACCACAAGATTTCATCAAAAGTTTATCAATAGATTCTACGTAACAGAGCACCCTGGTAACTAAACTTAACGCTATAGTGATAATTACCCCATTCGTTTTAATACACGCAAACCAACGTGTCTTAAACTCAAATAACATACGTCCGTTAAAAGGCTAGCGCTCTAGCTCGGACGGGGATGTCAAGCCCTATGGATCCATATACAATTATTCGCGCCCACCAGTCCGTATCCTATGTACTGGCAGCTACTAGTTACCAAAGCTACGGGATTTTCGGTTTAACTCAGTGTAGAATTTAGTATGTACTTGTGTCTTATTGCGTTTAAAATAAATTGCATGTATTCTCAGCCCAAAAATATTTAGAGTATTTAAAAAGGGAGACTATAACTCACAGTTCAATATTGAGACTCAATATTGTAGGCAAATTGCGTAGACGTAATGATGGTAGACGACTGTATGGTTGGCCTTGGATTTAAGAACAATACCCCGAACAATACCCAATATTTCCTTATTTTAAAACGGTTTGAAACCCGAATTAAAACACCCTCGTATATACCTTATTATTATTAAACTTAAATTATAATTAAAATTATAATTATAAATATAAATATTGTTTACAGAAATGAGTGTGAGATTTTACGTCGAACAAGCTGGCCTTTTATAGGCATATTTCCTGAATTTAGTCCCCATGCGATCGCATGGGTTTTTAGTGCTTTTGCCATGCGATCGCATGGCCGCCTGAACTCCTTTTGTTTGCTAGTTTGTCGACATCAAATCGTGTTTACTGTAGCCCATGCGATCGCATGGGTTTTCAGTGTTTTTGCCATGCGATCGCATGGCCGTCTTTTCCATTTTTGTTTGCTAGTTCGTCGACATCAAATAGTGTACTATAGCAAATAGTATGTATTGTAGCAAATAGGGGGTTACTGTAGCAAATAGTGCTACTGTAGCAAATTACTGTAGCACTGTAGCAAATTACTGTAGCACTGTAGCAAAATACGGTTTCACTGTAGCAAACGCTACTGTAGCAAATTACTGTAGCACTGTAGCAAAATACGGTTTCACTGTAGCAAATAGTGTTTTACTGTAGCAAAGTCATTTTTACTGTAGAAAATAGTGTTTTACTGTAGGAAAGTCGTTTTTACTTGTACATCTTATAATATATACATATATATATATATATATATATATATATATATATATATATATATATATATATATATATATATATATACATACATATAATTGTTCATGAATCATCGAGAGTAGTCAAAGGTAATTTTATATATGAAACAGTTCTAAAATTTTTGAGACTCAATCTAACAGACTTTGTTTAGCGTGTCAAAATAATAAATCGTATAGAGAATTGGTTTAAATAAGTTGAAATTTTCCGGGTCATTACAACATCACTCCTTTCTTTCTTTTGCATTTTTCTTTCTTTCACTCTTACAATAAATAAGCTTAGTATAAGTTGATAAACCATTAAAGGTAGTTATAAGCCTACTGAATTATAACACTAAGTTGATAAACCACTAAAGGTAGTTATAAGCCTACTGAATTATAATACATTTGAGTTTTTAATATTTTTTTTCTAAAAGTACATCCTTGATAATTATGTTATTCTGCGTAGCTAGGGTGTGAGAAACCTATAAAGGTCCATTTACAAGCCAAGGTCATAAATACCTATATTAGATCTTAATAATGTCATGACATGCTCAATTATTTTTTTAACTAGCTATATTTGGTTTTTGAACTGTTGTTATAGCTCACCTTTTTATATGTTATGACTCATGCCCCTTTATATATCCTTATGTATCTAGTGACTATGGTACAATACTGACTAATTAATCATCATTATGAATTATGAAATAAACATTGCTATGGTGCAATACTGACTAATTTTTTTTATGGTTCGGGTTCGAAGCTAGGCTCAAGCTAGGTTCGGATTGAACAATGAGACTCGGTTTTATTATTCACTCTGAACTTACTATTTTTATTATTATTTTTTTAAATCGACAATTTACACTTTTTTTTAAAGGCAACTTGTTGGCATCGAATACTCTCATTTACCACGCACGCACGCGCTTTCGGGCATGAAACCCGAACCACATTATAGGGATCCAAACCTTATAACATCCCGAGGGGCAGGCGGTCGGACCTGTGTCCTGAATACGGGTCGGTAAAACCTTCCCCGGGGCAATTCGGCTTTCAGGAAATAAATCCCACGAATATTTTTAAGGGGAGAGACTCGAACTTGAGACCTCAACACCCCCATCCCAATGCACAAGTGCAAAGGGGTAAAACCTTACACTTTACCTCTTTATTTATTTTCAATTTCAGTCATCACCAATTTACAATTTACACCTTACATAGTTTTTTTTCCTTCTAAATATTAGTCCTCGCCAATTGTCAGTTTTTTCCTCCTTTTTTATTTTTTCGATTTTTGCCAATTTACACATTACCCCCTACCTCATTTTTTTCCGATTTTAGTCCTCGCTAATTTTCAGTATTCATCATTCTTTATTTTTCTAAATTTCTATCATCCCACTCTCATAACTTATTCTATTTTTTTATTTTATACCCTCCAACTTGTTTATTTTATAATTCTTTCTACAACATTTTTTCATTATTTTTTTTACAATTTTTTTTTATTTCTTTATCCACATTATATCAATTATATAATCAATTACCGTACAATAAAAAGAAACCACAAAAACTAATGTACATCTTTTTATTTGATAAGAGGTGTTTGGTATATTGAAACATGTTATTGTCTTTTGAGTTATATTATGTTCAATAAGGTTAAACTATTTTTAATGAAAACATATAGTTATGTACAAAAAAAAGTTTCTGTATTCGGCAGAACACGTAACCTCATTCTTGTTAATCATCATTATGAATTACAGTGTTAGAAATAAACATAATTGATCCAGTGCGAATGGCGAATACCGTAGAATGCAATTCATATATAATAGTCAAAACATGTTAATTACCTAACCTGTTATGTGTGCTTTGTTGCTCATAACTTGTATAAATTTAGTAAAACCTAAAATAATAGATCCTTGATGCAAATTTCTTAGAAAAATAATAAAAGATTTTTAATAGGGGTAATTTGTATAATTTATTATTAGTTTATATTTGATATTGAAAAATTTTGAACCTTTTTATGTGAAGTAGAAAATATGTAATTACTAAAATTTGTATTATAACAATCAAATCAAATGTGTGATGATACTAATAATAATCTAAATCTAAATTAACCTGATAAATGAGTTATGTTGGGTCGGTTTGGATAATGAGTCGAAACGATTTTAGGTTGAAATGAGTCAGAGGTCAAACGAGTAAAAACTTCAAACAGTTCCAAACGGGTCAGGTTGGGTCGGTTGGGTAACAGGTCAAAACGGGTAATGGGTCAAGTGGGTCAAATCGGTCCAAACCGGTCCAAATGGGTCATATACTTTACATTTAATTTTTTACATTTATTATATTGTTTAAGTTATTATTATACTAGTATATAATAAAATATTAATATAAATAATAATTGATATAATCAGTGTTGTAAAAAACCAGGTTACTCGCCGATTAATTTCCGATTAATCATTTTTAAGAGCAATCCGTTCCGATTTTCCAAAATCCGTTTAATTAATTGATCCGGTGGTACACACATACGATAATAATTGAAAGGTCCTAGACCTCCGCAACCCCCAGCAGAAGCCACCTACGGCTAGCCAAATCCAAGACCTCCGCAACCCCCAGCAGCCACCGACAACATCATCAGCAGCCAGTGCCACAATCTGCCGTCGGCGTCGCCGGTCAGTCGCCGACCATCTAAACCGCCACAACTGAAATGTCCCGTTCGTATCGATTATAAACGTTTCATATTAATTGATCTATTTGCGAGGTTTTGACCTCTACATGAGACGTTTTTTAAAGACTGCATTCGTTTTTAAAACAAACCATAACCTTTATTTTATCGACAAGGTTAAAAAGACACCACCTAGATTATCAAGAATTGATAATCTAAAAATATCACACTTACACACTACCAATACATATTGGTTTACAATATTAATATGTTACAACAAAGTAAATCTCGAATGCAGTTTTAAACTATATTATACAATCATGCTGACACCTAATCTTGTTCATATTTTAGCATGCAACAGCGAAAGCTCTTAATAATCACCTGAGAATAAACATGCTTTAAACGTCAACAAAAATGTTGGTGAGTTATAGGTTTAACCTACATATTTATCAAATCGTAATAATAGACCACAAGATTTCATATTTCAATATACGTCCCATACATAGAGATAAAAATCATTCATATGGTGAACACCTGGTAACCGACATTAACAAGATGCATATAAGAATATCCCCTATCATTCCGGGAAATCCTTCGGACATGATAAAAACGAATTCGAAGTACTAAAGCATCCGGTACTTTGGATGGGGTTCGTTAGGACCAATAGATCTATCTTTAGGATTCGCGTCAATTAGTAGATCGGTTTACTAATTCTTAGGCTACCAAGCAAAAGGGGCATATTCGGCTTCGATCATTCACCCATATAATGTAGTTTCATTTACTTGTGTCTATTTGGTAAAACATTTATAAAACAGCATGTATTCTTATACCAAAATATTAGATTTTAAAAGTGGGACTATAACTCACTTTCACAGATTTTTACTACGTCGGGAGTAAGACTTGGCCACTGGTCGATTCACGAACCTATAACAAATATATACATATATATATATCAAAGTATGTTCAAAATATATTTACAACATTTTTAATACATTTTGATGTTTTAAGTTTATTAAGTCAGCTGTCCTCGTTAGTAACCTACAACTAGTTGTCCATAGTTAGATGTACAGAAATAAATTGATATATATTATCTTGAATCAATCCACGACCCAGTGTATACACATCTCAGGCTAGATCACAACTCAAAGTATATATATTTTTGGAATCAACCTCAACCCTGTATAGATAACTCAAACATTACTGCATATAGAGTGTCTATGGTTGTTCCAAATAATATATATACACGGGTCGATATGATATGTCAAAATATTTGCATATGTGTCTATGGTATCCCAAGATTACATAATATATTAGAATACATGTATAATACAATATAAGTTAGCTAGGATATGATTTGTATAGAATTGTTACAATATTTCCCGTAGCTACAACAATAAAAAAAATATCCAATCTTGTTTTACCCATAACTTCTTTGTTTTAAATCCGTTTTGAGTGAATCAAATTGCTATGGTTTCATATTGAACTATATTTTATGAATCTAAACAGAAAAAGTATAGGTTTATAGTCAAAAATATAAGTTACAAGTCGTTTTTGTAAGAGGTAGTCATTTCAGTCGAAAGAACGACGTCTTGATGACCATTTTGAAAAACATACTTCCACTTTGAGTTTAACCATGATTTTTGGATATAGTTTCATGTTCATAAGAAAAATCATTTTTCCAGAAGAACAAATTTTAAATCAAAGCTTATCATAGTTTTTAATTAACTAACCCAAAACAGCCCGCGGTGTTACTACGACGGCGTATATTCGGTTTTACGGTATTTTTCGTGTTTTCAGGTTTTAAATCATTAAGTTAGCATATCATATATATATAGAACATGTGTCTAGTTGATTTTAAAAGTCAAGTTAGAAGGATTAACTTTTGTTTGCGAACAAGTTTAGAATTAACTAAACTATGTTCTAGTGATTACAAGTTTAAACCTTCGAATAATATAGTTTTATATATATGATTCGAATGATGTTATGAACATCATTACTACCTCAAATTTTGTGGATAAACCTACTGGAAATGAGAAAAATAGATCTAGCTTCAAAGGATCCTTGGATGGCTTGAGAGTTCTTTAAGCAAAATCATGACACGAAAACAAGTTCAAGTAAGATTTTCACTCGAAATAAGATTGTTATAGTTATAGAAATTGAATCAAAGTTTGAGTATGCGTATTATCTTGAATTATAAAGATATCTTACTGTAAATAAGAAAGATTTCTTGAGATTGGATGATCAATTGAAATGTATTTGCAAGATTGAAAGTAAGCTAGCAAACTTAGAAGTGTTGTTGGTGTGTTCTAGAGTAGTTATTTTATATGTTGATCTAGGTTACCTAGATTAAGCTAGATTATGAAGTAAATGATGAAGAACACTTAGAACACTAAGCGAGTAATTGAGAGAGAGTAATTTGATGCATAAAAATAGAAATCAAAGTGTGTTTGTGGTTGGTGAATGAGGCGTGAAAATGGAGTCAAATATAGGCTCCATTACTTTGTTATTTTATTAGATATTTCATGCGAGTTGCCAAATAATGGTTCCCACATGTCTTAGGTGACTCAAAAGGGCTGCTAAGAGCTGATCATTGAAGTGTATATACCAATAGTAAATACATTTAGAAGCTGGGTATTGTACGAGTACGAATACGGGTGCATACGAGTAGAATTGTTGATGAAAATGAATGAGGATGTAATTGTAAGCATTTTTGTTAAGTAGAAGTACTTTGATAAGTGTCTTGAAGTCTTTCAAAAGTGTATGAATACATATTAAAACACTACATGCATATACATTTTAACTGAGTCGTTAAGTCATCGTTAGTCATTACATGTAAGTGTTGTTTTGAAACCTTTAAGTTAACGATCTTGCTAAATGTTGTTAACACATTGTTTATTATATCTAATGAGATGTTAAATTATTACATTATCATGATATTATGATGTATTAATATATCTTAATATGATATATATACATTTAAATGTCGTTACAACGATAATCATTACATATATGTCTCGTTTCGAAATCCTTAAGTTAGTAGTCTTGTTTTTACATATGTAGTTCATTGTTAATACACTTAATGATATGTTTACTTATCATTTATCATGTTTATCATAGATTATCAATATATTAATATGATTCATAGGTATTTAGTAAGACGTTGTTATAACGATAAACGTTATATATATCGTTTCGAGTTTCTTAATTCAATAAACTCATTTTTTTGTATATCACTCATTGTTAATATACCTAGTGAGATACTTACTTATCATACTATCATGTTAACTATATATATATATATATATATATATATATATATATATATATATATATATATATATATATATATATATATATATATATATATATATATATATCCATATATATATCATCATATAGTTTTTACAAGTTTTAACGTTCGTGAATCCCCGGTCAACTTGGGTGGTTAAATGTCTATATGAAACCTATTTCAATTAATCAATTCTTAACAAGTTTGATTGCTTAACATGTTGAAAACACTTAATCATGTAAATATCAGTTTCATTTAATATATATAAACATGGAAAAGTTCGGGTCACTACAGTACCTACCCGTTAAATAAATTTCGTCCTGAAATTTTAAGCAGTTGGAGGTGTTGACGTATCTTCTGGAAATTAGTGCGGGTATTTCTTCTTCATCTGATCTTCTCGTTCCCAGGTGAACTTGGGTCCTCTACGAGCATTCCATCGAATCTTAACAATTGGTATCTTATTTTGCTTAAGTCTTTTAACCTTACGATCTATTATTTTGACGGGTTCTTCGATGAATTGAAGTTTTTCGTTGATTTGGATTTCATCTAATGGAATAGCGAGATCTTCTTTAACAAAGCATTTCTTCAAATTCGAGACGTGAAAAGTGTTATGTACAGCCGCGAGTTGTTGAGGTAACTCAAGTCGGTAAGCTACTGGTCCGACACGATCAATAATCTTGAATGGTCCAATATACCTTGGATTTAATTTCCCTCGTTTACCAAATCGAACAACGCCTTTCCAAGGTGCAACTTTAAGCATGACCATCTCTCCAATTTCAAATTTTATATCTCTTCTTTTAATGTCAGCGTAGCCCTTTTGTCGACTTTGGGTGGTTTTCAACCGTTGTTGAATTTGGATGATCTTCTCGGTAGTTTCTTGTATTATCTCCGGACCTGTAACGACCCGTTAAAATCACTATTGACGCGGCACGTTAATCATTGATTCCACAGTGAGGTTTTGACCTCTATATGATACGTTTTGATAAAATATTGCATTCATTAAAATAAGTGACTTTCTAAACATAAAAAGTTATAAACATGTGGGCAAGTGCTTAGGTATAAGCAAAACCCCGAAATACATAAGTCTTTAATTTACAGGTTGACATCACAGTCCAATTATTTATTACACAACGCAGTTTTATTTTGAATGCAATAAACTTTGTACAAAGCATGAGAGACTCCATGTAGGCAACAAGCACATCACAGCGGAAGCATTCTAAGGACCTGAGAATAAAACATGCTAAAAAGTCAACACGAATGTTGGTGAGTTATAGGTCTAATTGCTCGAGACATAAACATGTATAAAGATAGACCACAAGATTTCATCAAAAGTTTATCAATAGATTCTACGTAACAGAGCACCCTGGTAACTAAACTTAACGCTATAGTGATAATTACCCCATTCGTTTTAATACACGCAAACCAACGTGTCTTAAACTCAAATAACATACGTCCGTTAAAAGGCTAGCGCTCTAGCTCGGACGGGGATGTCAAGCCCTATGGATCCATATACAATTATTCGCGCCCACCAGTCCATATCCTATGTACTGGTAGCTACTAGTTACCAAAGCTAAGGGATTTCCGGTTTAACTCAGTGTAGAATTTAGTATGTACTTGTGTCTTATCGCGTTTAAAATAAATTGCATGTATTCTCAGCCCAAAAATATTTAAAGTATTTAAAAAGGGATCTATAACTCACAGTTCAATATTGAGACTCAATATTGTTGGCAAATTGCGTAGACGTAATGATGGTAGACGACTGTATGGTTGGCCTTGGATTCAAGAACAATACCCCGAACAATACCCAATATTTCCTTAGCTTAAAGCGGTTTGAAACCCAAATTAAAACACCCTCGAATATACTTTATTATTATTAAACTTAAATTATAATTATAATTATAAATTAAAATTTAAGTTATAGATATATTTATGAAAAATATCGTCGAGCAAAACTGACCTTTTATAGTACTTTTCGATTTACTGTAGCTCATGCGATCGCATGAGTTTTCAGTGTTTTTGCCATGCGATCGCATGGCCGCCTTTTCTGTTTTTATTTGCTAGTTTGTCGACATCAAATAGTGTTTACTGTAGCAAATAGTGTACTGTAGCAAATAGTGTTTTACTGTAGCAAATCACTGTAGCAAACTCGTTTTCACTGTAGCACTGTAGCAAAATACGGTTTCACTGTAGCAAATAGTGTTTGAATGTAGCAAATTGTGTTTTACTGTAGCAAAGTAATTTTTACTGTAGCAAATAGGGTTTTACTGTAGGAAAGTTGTTTTTACTTGTACATATATATATACATACATATAATTGTTCATGAATCGTCGAGAGTAATCAAAGGTAATTGTATATATGAAACAGTTCTTAAAATTTTGAGACTCAATCTAACAGACTTTGTTTAGCGTGTTAAAATAATAAATCGTATAGAGAATTGGTTTAAATAAGTCAAAAATTTTCGGGTCATCACAGGACCCGTAATCTGTCTATCCCCCACTTCATTCTAACAAATCAGAGACCTGCACTTCCTACCATAAAGTGCTTCAAACGGCGCCATCTCAATGCTTGAATGGTAGCTGTTGTTGTAGGAAAATTCTGCTAACGGTAGGTGTCGATCCCAACTGTTTCCGAAATCAATAACACATGCTCATAGCATGTCTTCAAGCGTTTGTATCGTCCTTTCGCTCTGCCATCAGTTTGTGGATGATAGGCAGTACTCATGTCTAGACGAGTTCCTAATGCTTGCTGTAATGTCTGCAAGAATCTTGAAATAAATCTGCCATCCCTATCAGAGATAATAGAGAGTGGTATTCCATGTCTGGAGACGACTTCCTTCAAATACAGTCGTGCTAACTTCGCCATCTTGGCATCTTCTCTTATTGGCAGGAAATGTGCTGATTTGGTGAGACGATCAACTATTACCCAAATAGTATCAAAACCACTTGCAGTCCTTGGCAATTTAGTGATGAAATCCATGGTAATGTTTTTCCATTTCCATTCCGGGATTTCGGGTTGTTGAAGTAGACCTGATGGTTTCTGATGCTCAGCTTTGACCTTAGAACACGTCAAACATTCTCCTACGTATTTAGAAACATCGGCTTTCATACCCGGCCACCAAAAATATTTCTTGATATCCTTGTACATCTTCCCCGCTCCAGGATGTATTGAGTATCTAGTTTTATGAGCTTCTCTAAGTACCATTTCTCTCATATCTCCAAATTTTGGTACCCAAATTCTTTCAGCCCTATACCGGGTTCCGTCTTCCCGAATATTAAGATGCTTCTCTGATCCTTTGGGTATTTCATCCTTTAAATTTCCCTCTTTTAAAACTCCTTGTTGCGCCTCCTTTATTTGAGTAGTAAGGTTAGTGTGAATCATTATATTCATAGCTTTTACTCGATTGGGTTCTCTGTCCTTTCTGCTCAAGGCTTCGGCTACCACATTTGCCTTCCCCGGGTGGTAACGAATCTTAAAGTCGTAATCATTCAACAATTCAATCCACCTGCGCTGCTTCATGTTCAGTTGTTTCTGATTAAATATGTGTTGAAGACTTTTGTGGACGGTATATATAATACTTTTGACCCCGTATAAGTAGTGCCTCCAAGTCTTTAATGCAAAAACAACCGCGCCTAATTCCAAATCATGCGTCGTATAATTCTTCTCGTGAATCTTCAATTGTCTAGATGCATAAGTAATTACCTTCGTTCGTTGCATTAATACACAACCGAGACCTTGCTTTGAGGCGTCACAATATATCACAAAATCATCATTCCCTTCAGGTAATGACAATATAGGTGCCGTAGTTAACTTTTTCTTCAACAATTGAAACACTTTCTCTTGTTCATCCTTCCATTCAAATTTCTTCCCTTTATGCGTTAATGTAGTCAAGGGTTTTGCTATTTTGAAAAAATCTTGGATGAATCTCCTGTAATAACCAACCAGCCCTAAAAATTGACGTATGTGTTTCGAAGTTTTCGGGGTTTCCCACTTTTCAACGGTTTCAATCTTTGCTGGATCCACCTGAACACCTTCTTTGTTCACTATGTGTCCGAGGAATCGAACTTCTTCCAACCAAAATGCACACTTTGAAAACTTAGCGTACAGTTTTTCTTCCTTAACAACTCTAGCACTTTTCTCAAATGTTCTTCATGCTCTTGGTTATTCTTTGAGTAAATAAGTATGTCATCTATGAAAAAAATGACAAACTTGTCAAGGTATGGTCCACACACTCGGTTCATGAGGTCCATGAACACAGCTGGTGCGTTAGTCAACCCAAACGGCATAACCATAAACTCAT
Source organism: Rutidosis leptorrhynchoides (assembly GCF_046630445.1). NCBI lineage: Eukaryota > Viridiplantae > Streptophyta > Magnoliopsida > Asterales > Asteraceae > Rutidosis > Rutidosis leptorrhynchoides. The sequence goes on along the minus strand of NC_092336.1, from coordinate 15,446,214 downwards.
AATGACCGTAACGCGTCCTAAAAGCAGTCTTTGGAATATCATCCTCCTTCACCCGCATTTGATGATACCCAGAACGTAAATCAATCTTCGAATAAACCGACGAGCCTTGTAGTTGATCAAATAAGTCGTCGATTCTCGATAGTGGGTAGCGGTTCTTGATGGTAAGTTTGTTCAACTCTCGGTAGTCGATACACAACCTAAATGTACCATCCTTCTTCTTGACAAACAAAACAGGAGCTCCCCACGGTGATGTGCTTGGTCGAATGAAACCACGCTTTAAAAGTTCCTGTAACTGACTTTGTAATTCTTTCATTTCGCTGGGTGCGAGTCTGTATGGAGCACGAGCTATTGGTACAGCTCCTGGTACAATGTCTATTTGAAATTCAACGGATCGATGTGGGGGTAATCCTGGTAATTCTTTAGGAAATACATCGGGAAATACGGTTTCACTGTAGCAAATAGTGTTTTACTGTAGCAAATTGCGTTTTACTGTAGCAAAGTAATTTTTACTGTAGCAAATAGGGTTTTACTGTAGGAAAGTCGTTTTTACTTGTACATATATATATACATACATATAATTGTTCATGAATCGTCGAGAGTAATCAAAGGTAATTGTATATATGAAACAGTTCTTAAAATTTTGAGACTCAATCTAACAGACTTTGTTTAGCGTGTTAAAATAATAAATCGTATAGAGAATTGGTTTAAATAAGTCAAAAATTTTCGGGTCATCACAGTGCCTCCCCCTTAAAGAAAATTTCGTCCCGAAATTTTGAGTAGTACCTGTTTCATGAGCGATATCAGTGAACAAATGTGGATACTTTTGCTTCATCTGATCTTCACGTTCCTAAGTAAACTCGGGTCCTCGTCTTGCGTTCCAACGAACCCTAACTATCGGTATTTTGCTTTGTTTTAATTGTTTGACCTCACGGTCCATGATTTCAACAGGTTCTTCGATAAAATGGAGTTTATCATTGATTCGTATTTCGTCAAGAGGAATTACGACATCCTCTTCAGCTAAACATTTCTTCAAATTTGACACGTGAAATGTGTTGTGAACACTACTAAGTTCTTGCGGTAGCTTTAATCGATAAGCAACTGTTCCAATTCTTTCGGTGATTTCAAAGGGTCCTACGTACCTAGGACTTAGCTTTCCTCGTTTACCGAATCGTACAACGCCTTTCCAGGGTGACACTTTCAACATGAATTTGTCGCCCACTTGAAATTCTAGCGGTTTTCTTCTTATATCAGCATAACTCTTTTGGCGACTCATGGCCGTTTTCAATCGCTGTTGTATTTGAATGATCTTTTCGGTGGTTTCGTGAATAATTTCTGGTCCAGTAAGTTGTATTTCTCCTACTTCACTCCAACATATAGGAGATCTGCACTTTCTACCGTAAAGTGCTTCAAATGGCGCTGCGTTGATGCTCGTATGATAGCTGTTATTGTATGAAAATTCTGCCAACGGTAAGTGTCGATCCCAACTGGTTCCAAAGTCAATCACGCATGCTCGTAACATGTCTTCCAATGTTTGTATTGTTCTTTCACTTTGACCATCTGTCTGTGGGTGATAAGCGGTGCTCATATCTAATCGAGTTCCCAATGCTTTTTGTAATGACTGCCAGAAACGTGATGTGAATAGGGTGTCGTGATCAGATATGATAGAGATGGGTACACCATGCCTGGAAACTACTTCCTTCAAATATAGGCGTGCTAATTTCTCCATACTGTCTGTCTCCTTTATTGGTAGAAAGTGAGCTGATTTAGTTAGACGATCAACTATCACCCAAATAGTATCATGACTACTTGCAGTCCTTGGCAATTTCGTAATGAAATCCATAGTTATTCTTTCCCATTTCCACTGCGGAATTTCTGGTTGTTGTAGTAATCCTGACGGCTTTTGGTGCTCAGCTTTGACCTTTGCACACGTCAAACATTTGCTTACATAAGTAGCAATTTCTGTCTTCATATTAGGCCACCAATAAAACTTCTTGAGATCGTGGTACATTTTCCCGTTTCCTGGGTGAATTGAGTACCTCGTTTTGTGTGCTTCATCTAGTACTAGTTGCCTTAGATTACCATGTTTTGGTACCCATATCCTATCAGCAAAATACAGGGTTCCATCGGCTTTTACTTCAAGCTGTTTTTCTAACCCTCTGCTCATTTCGCCTTTTTCATTTTCTTCTTTTAAAGTCTCTAACTGTGCTGCTTGAATTTGCTTTGTGAGATCAGTACGAATTGTAATATTCAAAGCTCGGACCCTAAGAGGTTTTACTCTTTCTTTTCGACTTAGGGCATCAGCTACAACATTAGCCTTTCCAGGGTGGTAACGGATTTCACAATCGTAATCGTTTAACAACTCTACCCAGCGACGTTGCCTCATATTGAGTTGTTTTTGATCAAAAATATGCTGAAGACTCTTATGGTCGGTGTACACTGTACACTTGGTGCCATATAGATAGTGTCTCCATATTTTGAGTGCAAAAAATACTGCTCCAAGTTCCAAATCGTGCGTCGTATAGTTCTTTTCATGAATTTTTAGTTGTCGTGAGGCGTATGCGATGACTTTTGTGCGCTGCATTAATACACATCCTAAACCTTGGCGTGAAGCATCACAATAGATCACGCAATCATCATTTCCTTCCGGTAATGACAAAATGGGTGCAGACGTTAACTTCTTCTTTAATAACTGGAATGAGGATTCCTGTTCTGTGGACCAATCATACTTCTTTCCCTTTTGAGTCAATGCAGTTAAGGGTTTGGCGATTCTAGAGAAATCTTGAATGAATCTTCGGTAGTAACCAGCAAGACCTAAGAATTGGCGGATTTGTGTTGGAGTCTTCGGTGTTTCCCATTTACTAATGGCTTCGATCTTGGCGGGGTCAACTTTAATTCCATGTTTACTGACAACATGGCCCAAAAATTGTACTTCATGTAACCAGAAATCACACTTCGAAAATTTTGCGTACAATTCTTCTTTCTTGAGTATCTCTAGTACCAGTCTTAAGTGTTGCTCATGTTCTTCCTTGTTCTTCGAGTAAATCAATATGTCGTCGATAAAAACAATGAAAAATTTGTCTAAATACGGTCTACAGATGCGATTTATTAGATCCATGAATACTGCTGGAGCATTAGTCAATCCAAAAGGCATGACTAAAAATTCATAGTGACCGTAACGGGTTCTGAACGCTGTTTTAGGAACATCTTCTTCCTTCACTCTCAGCTGATGATATCCGGAGCGTAGATCAATCTTAGAATAAACACTTGATCCTTGCAATTGATCAAACAAATCATCAATCCTCGGTAATGGGTACCGATTCTTGATCGTTAATTTATTTAATTCTCGGTAATCTATGCACATTCTCATAGATCCATCCTTCTTCTTGACGAACAGAATAGGAGCACCCCAAGGTGAAAAACTAGGAAGAATAAATCCACGGTCCGATAATTCTTGCAACTGGTCTTGTAATTCTTGCATTTCTGAAGGTGCAAGTCTATATGGAGATCGGGCTACAGGTGCAGCTCCTGGTATGAGATCAATCTGGAATTCTACACATCTGTGTGGAGGTAGCCCAGGTAATTCTTCTAGAAATACTCCGGGATATTCTCTTACAACCGGCATGTCATCAATGCTTCTTTCTTCAGTATCGATCTTTTTTACGTGTGCCAGAATAGCATAACAACCTTTTCTTATAAGTTTCTGGGCCTTCATACAGCTGATAAAGTTCAGTTTTGAGTTGTTCTTCTCCCCATAAATCATTAATGACGTTTCATCCTTACGAGGGATGCGGATTGCTTTCTCAGCGCAAACAACTTCCGCTCTTGTTTTGGACATCCAGTCCATGCCAACGATTACATCAAAACTTCCTAATTCTATGGGTATCAAATCAATTTTGAAGGTTTCACCAGCGAGATTCATTTCGCAACCATGGCAAATTTTATCGGCTTTTATCAGTTTACCATTAGCTAATTCAATAGTATATTTATCGTCTAGAGGTAATGATGCACATTTTAGTTTAAAACTAAAGTCTTTACACATATAACTTCTATCAGCACCCGTATCAAACATAATAGAAGCTAGTTGATTATTAACGGTAAACGTACCCATGACAAGATTAGGATCCTCACGTGCTTTACTGGCACTAACATTAAATGCCCTCCCACGCGCGGGTTCTTTGTTCTTCTCCTTATCAGGGCATTGATTTATAAAGTGACCAGACTTCCCGCATCCAAAACATTTCTTGACATCGGTCAGTTTTGTCTTTACTTCAGAAACGGTGGCATAACAATCTTTCGCCACATGTCCTTTCTTGTTGCACTTATCACAGACCACTTGACAATAACCTGCATGATGTGTGTAACATATTTTGCAGAACGGATGGGGTCCCTTATAGTTTGGACTTGCAGTTGCCCCATCTTGTTTACCTTTAAAAGTTTCTTGTTTCTTCAGGTGAGTACTTTTGCCCTTATAGTCTTCCCATTTCCTCTTTCCTTCAGTTGTCTTGACTTTGGTAATTGGTGCCTTAATCGAACTCTCTGTGATCTGGTCCATGAGTTGGTGTGCCATTGTCATGGCTTCCTGCATCGTATTCGGTTTGGACGATGTAACATTTCCTTTGATATTGATCGATAAACCGTCAATATACATTTCTATCTTTCGTTTCTCGTTTGGCACCAATTCGGGACACAACAAGGCTAGTTCCATGAAATGCTTTTCATAGTTATTGAGATTCGCCCCGATAACTTTCAGATTACGTAACTCAGATTCCATTTTTCTGATCTCGTTTCGAGGACAGTACTCCTTGATTAGCATCTTTTTCAGTTCTTCCCAAGAGATATCATATGCCGTATCTATTCCTTCTGCTTTAGCATAATTGTTCCACCAAGTAAGTGCACCGTCTTGCAACGTACACGAAGCATACTTTGACTTGTCTCCGTTCGCACAATTACTGATTTTGAAAACGGACTCCATCTTTTCAAACCATCGGGTTAGACCGACTGGTCCCTCGGTTCCACTAAACGTCTGTGGTTTGCATCCTTGAAAAGTTTTGTATGAGCATCCGTTTCGTGAATTTGTGTTTACGGCTGCTGCTTTGGCTGCTGCTTCGGCTGTTGCTTTTGCTGCCTCGGCTGCAGCAATTCTTTCATTCACACGTTTCTCGACTAGTTGCTCAAACTCAGAATCCGACATTTGAGACATGTTTCTTCAATAAACACAACAGATATAATTTAATCATATAGAATATTATAGGTAAAATGAGTTGTCAATAGTTAATCGTAGCATATTAATAATATGAACCGATTATTATAAAAGCTTTTTCTTCTTATTAGCATTTTATAATTATTTCTTGGGTATTACCTACCCGTTAAGTTCATACATAATAGCTAGTACAAGGAATTAACTACTAAAATCCTAATAATATTCCACTATGAAAAATTATAGCGAGTTACTACATTATTATGTAATAATAATAATAAGAAGTAGTAATAATACAAATAATCATTCCATGCATTTATTATTAATAAACCAAAATAATACAATACCATACAATACTGATATTTTACATATGCTTATTTTACATAACAAGATAGAGTAGCACACATAAGCAATAAAATAGCGCATGGAAGATTTATGGTTGCGAGGTCGTTTATTCAGAACTATCAGAAACTTCTTCCCATTTGGTTCTCTCTGCCAATTGTTTGTGTGCACATGGTCCGACAGACATTCTGGCAGTGTATTTTATTTTTAGTTGGGGTTTTGAGGTACCCGTTGCCTCAGTGGGTTTAATACAATAAGGGTGGTTACGGATCGAATGGTCCTGTTCTTTTTTAATAATTAAGGACATTTTATTATTGTGGTTGTTTTTATTATCTATTGCAAGTTGGAATTTCTCCTTAGTGATCTCTTTTATTTCATTAGCGAAATCCTCCTCCTTACTGATCTCGTCTGATGACGAACTGTCTGAGTCATGTGTAGGAGAATATGATGACGAACTGCAAGAATATGTACCGGTGGTCATGAACCGAAATCTGCCAGGCGTAATCGGCACAACCCGCCCGTCGGCGGTATATCTGGACCAATGTCCATATTTGTTTAGAAATGGATGATCCTCGTTTACTCCAGGGATCATGGGTCCATGCCAACGATACTGTGGCTCCGAAAAACTAAAGCTGGGTGGAGCTGGAACCTCCTCTGGGTTTACCGGGAGTTGAGATTCCCCGGCTAACACAATTTCTTCTTTAATAGGTATTGGAACGTCCTTTTCAGTTGTGGATAGAATAGATTCAGTGTCCGATTCCGAGTCGTACAAAATGATAGGATTAGAGGAAGTCATCTATCACATAATTGAAACAACAATTACGTTATCATATAAATATATCACATATAATATTTTTGACCAAATGATAAGCAAAAATCAGTAAAAACAAATATGGTCATAGTCCAGACTCACTAATGCATCCTAACAATTACCAGTTAAACACACTAATGTAATTTCTGGTTCCCTATGAACTCAAGCTCGGATACCAACTGTAACGACCCGTCAAAATGGCTATTGACGCGGCACGTTAATCATTGATTCCACAGTGAGGTTTTGACCTCTATATGATACGTTTTGATAAAATATTGCATTCATTAAAATAAGTGACTTTCTAAACATAGAAAGTTATAAACATGTGGGCAAGTGCTTAGGTATAAGTAAAACCCCGAAATATATAAGTCTTTAATTTACAGGTTGACATCACAGTCCAATTATTTATTACACAACGCAGTTTTATTTTGAATGCAATAAACTTTGTACAAAGCATGAGAGACTCCATGCAGGCAACAAGCACATCACAGCGGAAGCATTCTAAGGACCTGAGAATAAAACATGCTAAAAAGTCAACACGAATGTTGGTGAGTTATAGGTTTAATTGCTCGAGTCATAAACATGTATAAAGATAGACCACAAGATTTCATCAAAAGTTTATCAATAGTTTCTACGTAACAGAGCACCCTGGTAACTAAACTTAACGCTATAGTGACAATTACCCCATTCGTTTTAATACACGCAAACCAACGTGTCTTAAACTCAAATAACATACGTCCGTTAAAAGGCTAGCGCTCTAGCTCGGACGGGGATGTCAAGCCCTATGGATCCATATACAATTATTCGCGCCCACCAGTCCATATCCTATGTACTGGCAGCTACTAGTTACCAAAGCTAAGGGATTTCCGGTTTAACTCAGTGTAGAATTTAGTATGTACTTGTGTCTTATCGCGTTTAAAATAAATTGCATGTATTCTCAGCCCAAAAATATTTAAAGTATTTAAAAAGGGATCTATAACTCACAGTTCAATATTGAGACTCAATATTGTTGGCAAATTGCGTAGACGTAATGATGGTAGACGACTGTATGGTTGGCCTTGGATTCAAGAACAATACCCCGAACAATACCCAATATTTCCTTAGCTTAAAGCGGTTTGAAACCCGAATTAAAACACCCTCGAATATACTTTATTATTATTAAACTTAAATTATAATTATAATTATAAATTAAAATTTAAGTTACAGATATATTTATGAAAAATATCGTCGAGCAAAACTGACCTTTTATAGTACTTTTCGATTTACTGTAGCTCATGCGATCGCATGAGTTTTCAGTGTTTTTGCCATGCGATCGCATGGCCGCCTTTTCTGTTTTTGTTTGCTAGTTCGTCGACATCAAATAGTGTTTACTGTAGCAAATAGTGTTACTGTAGCAAATAGTGTTTGACTGTAGCAAAGTAATTTTTACTGTAGCAAATAGGGTTTTACTGTAGGAAAGTCGTTTTTACTTGTACATATATATATACATACATATAATTGTTCATGAATCGTCGAGAGTAATCAAAGGTAATTGTATATATGAAACAGTTCTTAAAATTTTGAGACTCAATCTAACAGACTTTGTTTAGCGTGTTAAAATAATAAATCGTATAGAGAATTGGTTTAAATAAGTCAAAAATTTTCGGGTCATCACAGGACCCGTAATCTGTCTATCCCCCACTTCATTCTAACAAATCAGAGACCTGCACTTCCTACCATAAAGTGCTTCAAACGGTGCCATCTCAATGCTTGAATGGTAGCTGTTGTTGTAGGAAAATTCTGCTAACGGTAGGTGTCGATCCCAACTGTTTCCGAAATCAATAACACATGCTCATAGCATGTCTTCAAGCGTTTATATCGTCCTTTCGCTCTGCCATCAGTTTGTGGATGATATGCAGTACTCATGTCTAGACGAGTTCCTAATGCTTGCTGTAATGTCTGCCAGAATCTTGAAATAAATCTGCCATCCCTATCAGAGATAATAGAGAGTGGTATTCCATGTCTGGAGACGACTTCCTTCAAATACAGTCGTGCTAACTTCGCCATCTTGGCATCTTCTCTTATTGGCAGGAAATGTGCTGATTTGGTGAGACGATCAACTATTACCCAAATAGTATCAAAACCACTTGCAGTCCTTGGCAATTTAGTGATGAAATCCATGGTAATGTTTTTCCATTTCCATTCCGGGATTTCGGGTTGTTGAAGTAGACCTGATGGTTTCTGATGCTCAGCTTTGACCTTAGAACACGTCAAACATTCTCCTACGTATTTAGCAACATCGGCTTTCATACCCGGCCACCAAAAATATTTCTTGATATCCTTGTACATCTTCCCCGCTCCAGGATGTATTGAGTATCTGGTTTTATGAGCTTCTCTAAGTACCATTTCTCTCATATCTCCAAATTTTGGTACCCAAATTCTTTCAGCCCTATACCGGGTTTCGTCTTCCCGAATATTAAGATGCTTCTCCGATCCTTTGGGTATTTCATCCTTTAAATTTCCCTCTTTTAAAACTCCTTGTTGCGCCTCCTTTATTTGAGTAGTAAGGTTAGTGTGAATCATTATATTCATAGCTTTTACTCAATTGGGTTCTCTGTCCTTTCTGCTCAAGGCTTCGGCTACCACATTTGCCTTCCCCGGGTGGTAACGAATCTTAAAGTCGTAATCATTCAACAATTCAATCCACCTGCGCTGCTTCATGTTCAGTTGTTTCTGATTAAATATGTGTTGAAGACTTTTGTGGACGGTATATATAATACTTTTGACCCCATATAAGTAGTGCCTCCAAGTCTTTAATGCAAAAACAACCGCGCCTAATTCCAAATCATGCGTCGTATAATTCTTCTCGTGAATCTTCAATTGTCTAGATGCATAAGTAATTACCTTCGTTCGTTGCATTAATACACAACCGAGACCTTGCTTTGAGGCGTCACAATATATCACAAAATCATCATTCCCTTCAGGTAATGACAATATAGGTGCCGTAGTTAACTTTTTCTTCAACAATTGAAACACTTTCTCTTGTTCATCCTTCCATTCAAATTTCTTCCCTTTATGCGTTAATGCAGTAAAGGGTTTTGCTATTTTGAAAAAATCTTGGATGAATCTCCTGTAATAACCAACCAGCCCTAAAAATTGACGTATGTGTTTCGGAGTTTTTGGGGTTTCCCACTTTTCAACGGTTTCAATCTTTGCTGGATCCACCTGAACACCTTCTTTGTTCACTATGTGTCCGAGGAATCGAACTTCTTCCAACCAAAATGCACACTTTGAAAACTTAGCGTACAGTTTTTTTTCCTTAACAACTCTAGCACTTTTCTCAAATGTTCTTCATGCTCTTGGTTATTCTTTGAGTAAATAAGTATGTCATCGATGAAAAAAATGACAAACTTGTCAAGGTATGGTCCACACACTCGGTTCATGAGGTCCATGAACACAGCTGGTGCGTTAGTCAACCCAAACGGCATAACCATAAACTCGTAATGACCGTAACGCATCTTAAAAGCAGTCTTTGGAATATCATCCTCCTTCACCCGCATTTGATGATACCCAGAACGTAAATCAATCTTCGAATAAACCGACGAGCCTTGTAGTTGATCAAATAAGTCGTCGATTCTCGATAGTGGGTAGCGGTTCTTGATGGTAAGTTTGTTCAACTCTCGGTAGTCGATACACAACCTAAATGTACCATCCTTCTTCTTGACAAACAAAACAGGAGCTCCCCACGGTGATGTGCTTGGTCGAATGAAACCACGCTTTAAAAGTTCCTGTAACTGACTTTGTAATTCTTTCATTTCGCTGGGTGCGAGTCTGTATGGAGCACGAGCTATTGGTACAGCTCCTGGTACAATGTCTATTTGAAATTCAACGGATCGATGTGGGGGTAATCCTGGTAATTCTTTAGGAAATACATCGGGAAATTATTTTGCGACGGGAACATCACTGATGTTCTTTTCTACAGGTTTAACTTCCTCGATGTGTGCTAGAATGACGTAACAACCTTTTCTTATTAGTTTTTGCGCCTTCAAACTACTAATAAGATTTAATTTCGCGTTGTTCTTTTCTCCGTACACCATTAAAGGTTTTCCTTTTTCACGCATAATGCGAATCTCATTTTTATAACAAACGACCTCTGCTCTCACCTTTTTCAACCAGTCCATGCCAATTATTACATCAAAACTCCCTAACTCGACTGGTATTAAATCAATTTTAAATATTTCATCCCCCAGTTTTATTTATCTATCCCGACATATATTATCTTCTGAAATTAATTTGCCGTTTGCTAATTCGAGTAAAAATTTACTATCCAAAGGCGTCATTGGGCAACTTAATTTAGCACAAAAATCTCTACTCATATAGCTTCTATCCGCACCCGAATCAAATAAAACATAAGCAGATTTATCGTCAATAAGAAACGTACCTGTAATAAGCTCTAGGTCTTCCTGTGCTTCTGCCGCATTAATATTGAAAACTCTTCCGCAGCCCTGTCCATTAGTATTCCCCTGATTCGGGCAATTTCTAATAATGTGGCCTGGTTTTCCACATTTATAACAAACAGCTTTGGTATTACTTGCTCCGACACTATTCGTTCCGGCATTACTTGTTCCGACAATATTTGTTCCTTTAGTTCTGTTAAACTTTGGTCCGTAGACCTCACACTTTGTCGTGCTATGACCATTTCTTTTACACCTGTTGCAAAATGTCGTGCAAAACCCTGGGTGATTTTCTTCACACCTATGACATGGCTGATTTTGGTTTTTGTTGCCGTTGTTGTTATTGAGGTTGTTGTTGGGATTGTTATTATTGTTGAAACGGTTGTTGTAGTTGTTGTTGTTGTTGGGATGTTTGTTGTAGTTATTGTTAGGATTGCGGTTATTGTTGCGATTGTTGTTGCGGTTGTTGGGATAGTTGTTGCGATTGTGGTTGTAATTGTTATTGTTGTTGTACTGGTGACTCTTGTCACTGTTTTGCTCTCACTTCCTCTTGAGTTGTTTCATGTTGGCTTCTAGGCTACCAGCTCTTTAATTCTTCCCTCAATCTGATTTATGAGTTTATGAGCCATTCGACTTGCCTTTTGTATGGAAGCGGGCTCGTGTGAACTCACATCTTCTTGAATCCTTACTAGTAACCCTTTTACAAACGCGTCGATCTTCTCTTCTTCATCTTCGAACGCTCCCGGACGCAATAGGCAAAACTCTGTGAATCGTCGTTCATACGTGGTAATGTCGAACCCTTGTGTTCGTAACTCTCTAATCTCCACCTTGAGCTTATTGACGTCATTTCTAGGACGGTATTGCTCGTTCATCAATTGCTTGAAGGCCGACCACGGTAGTGTGTAAGCAACATTTTGTCCTACCTGTTCCAGATAGGTGTTCCACCACGTTAACGCCGTACCTGTGAAGGTATGCGTAGCGTACTTAACTTTGTCCTCTTCAGTACACTTATTTATGGCAAACACTGATTTGACCTTCTCGGTCCACCGTTTCAATCCAATTGGTCCTTCGGTTCCATCAAATTCCAAAGGTTTGCAGGTAGTGAATTCTTTGTAGGAGCATCCTACACGATTTCTTGTGAAATTAGTTCCACTGCTAGATCCAGAGTTATTGTTATTTTGCATCGCAGCCTGTACTGCGGCTATGTTTGCTGCAAGAAAAACACGGAAGTCTTCCTCGCTAATGTTCAAATTCTGACGAGTCGTCGGTGTCATTTCCTTCAAAAATAGCCCAAAAGAATTAAGTTAATCATATAGAATTTTAAGAGTAGTCAATAGTATTTCGTAGCATAGTATGAACTCATTTATAAAAGCTTTTTCTTCATATTAGCGTTTTATAGTTTTTAATTCGGGTAGTACCTACCCGTTAAGTTCATACTTAGTAGCTAATATACAATTCAATTACTACAATTCTATATGAAAAAACTGATTATAATAATATTTCGCGTTCAAATTTTATACAATATTTTACAAACTCACAATACCGCTTTTATACATATAGGATGAAATATAGCACATAATGACTTTGCTACACGGCATCTATAAAGGCAATTCTAGTTAATACGCAAGTCGTTCATCAAAGGCAATAAAAACACGCAATTCATAAGTCCAGAAACTAGTCATGCATTCTGGTTTTACTAAGATGACTTCCCATCCTTGGTCTTGTGGGAAGTAACCGTTATGACCGTTAGCTAGACAACATGTTGTAATGTTGTCAAAAGGACGAGGGTTTCATAATGTCCAACAGCCCCGTAATAATCTAAAAACCTTGTTTCTCACCCCAACTACTGAATCCGTCACTTGTGGGAAGGTTTTATTTAAAAGTTGTAATCCGATGTTCTTTTTCTCACTTTGGTAAGAAGCGAACATCACTAACCCGTAAGCATAACATGCTTCTTTATGATGCATGTTAGAAGCTCTTTCTAACTCACGAAATCCTATGTTGGGATATGTTGAGTCAAAATAGGTTCTTAACCCGTAGCGTAAAATTGCACTTGGGTTCCCCGCATTTAACGCTTTAAAGAAAACACGGTGTAACTTACGGTCTCCCCAATGTGATATACCCCACCTATCAAAGGAAAGCCTTTTATAAACTAAGGCATTTCTGAAAAGTCTTTCAAATGTTTGACAAGCTAATTTCGCCATAACTAATTGTGCTGATGAATTCTGACCGACTCTAGACAAGATTTCATCAATCATATCCTCTGGTAGGTCTTCTAAAATATTCGGTTGTCTACCCTTAACATCCATTTTTTGTTTTTATACTGTAAAATTAGACGAGGGTTAGATTCATAAAAGATAATTAACAAACAATACAAGAAATTTTTACATTTATCATAAAAGCACAAGCACACTATATTACATATATTACACAACATGATTACAACTCTTTAATCCGACTCACTCGTTTCTTCTTCTTCGGACTTGGTTCTTTTTGCTAATTTCCTAGGGATATATGGTGCTTCCCTAATACGAGTTGTCATTTTCCACAATGGTTTAGAAAAACCTGGTGGTTTAGAGGTTCTCGGGTTATTGTTATAATTTAGGAAATACGGATGTTGCCGATACATATAAAGTTCATCGGGGTTGGAATCAGGTTTCTCTATTTTTATACCTTTTCCCTTATTATTTTCTTTTGCTTTATTAAATTGGGTCGAGGTAATTTCTATAACATCATCGGAATCCTCATCGGGATCCGATTCATCAGAAAATTGGTAATCTTCCCAATATTTTGCTTCCTCGGCGGAAACACCATTGACCATTATTAACTTTGGTCCGTTGGTTGAGGATTTTCTTTTATTTAATCGATTTACTGTAGGGATCAATATTTCTTCCTCCGGAACCTCTTCTTCTTCCGGTTCCTCTTCTTCTGGTTCCTCCTCTTTCAGTTCCTCTTCTTCCGGTTCCCCCTCATTCGGTTCCTCTTCGGGAATTTGTGAATCTTCCCAAAATATATTCGACTCTTCATTATTATTAGGTGAGTCGATGGGATTTGTACTAGAGGTAGACATCTATCACACAATATCAAACACGTTAAGAGATTAATATAGCACATAATATTTACATGTTAAAATTTGTAGTTTTCAACAAAAAATATTAAGCAATCATTTTTAAAGAAACACGGTCGAAGTCCAGACTCACTAATGCATTCTAACAAACTCGATAAGACACACTAATGCAAATTTTCTGGTTCTCTAAGACCAACGCTCAGATATCAACTGAAATGTCCCGTTCATATCGATTATAAACGTTTCATATTAATTGATCTCTTTGCGAGGTTTTGACCTCTACATGAGACGTTTTTCAAAGACTGCATTCGTTTTTAAAACAAACCATAACCTTTATTTTATCGACAAGGTTAAAAAGACACCACATAGATTATCAAGAATTGATAATCTAAAAATATCACACTTACACACTACCAATACATATTGGTTTACAATATTAATATGTTACAACAAAGTAAATCTCGAATACAGTTTTAAACAATATTATACAATCTTGCTGACACCGAATCTTGTGCATATTTTAGCATGCAACAGCGGAAGCTCTTAATAATCACCTGAGAATAAACATGCTTTAAACGTCAACAAAAATATTAGTGAGTTATAGGTTTAACCTACATATTTATTAAATCGTAATAATAGACCACAAGATTTCATATTTCAATATACATCCCATACATAGAGATATAAATCATTCATATGGTGAACACCTGGTAACCGACATTAACAAGATACATATAAGAATATCCCCTATCATTCCGGTAAATCCATCGAACATGATAAAAAATGAATTCGAAGTACTAAAGCATCCGGTACTTTGGATGGAGTTCGTTAGGTCCAATAGATCTATCTTTAGGATTCGCGTCAATTAGTAGATCGGTTTACTAATTCTTAGGCTACCAAGCAAAAAGGGGCATATTCGGCTTCGATCATTCACCCATATAATGTAGTTTCGTTTACTTGTGTCTATTTCGTAAAACATTTATAAAACCGCATGTATTCTCATCCCAAAAATATTAGATTTTAAAAGTGGGACTATAACTCACTTTCACAGATTTTTTACTTCGTCGGGAAGTAAGACTTGGCCACTGGTCGATTCACGAATCTATAACAAATATGTACATATATATCAAAGTATGTTCAAAATATATTTACAACATTTTTAATATGTTTTACTGTTTTAAGTTTATTAAGTCAGATGTCCTCGTTAGTAACCTACAACTAGTTGTCCACAGTTAGATGTACAGAAATAAATCGATATATATATATATATATATATATATATATATATATATATATATATATATATATATATATATATATATATATATATATATATATATATATATATATATATATATATATTATCTTGAATCAATCCACGACCCAGTATATACACGTCTCAAGCTAGATCACAACTCAAAGTATATATATTTTTGGAATCAACCTCAACCCTGTATAGCTAACTCAAACATTACTGCATATAGAGTGTCTATGGTTGTTCCAAATAATATATATACATGGGTCGATATGATATGTCAAAACATTTGCATACATGTCTATGGTATCCCAAGATTACATAATATATTAGAATACATATATAATACAATATAAGTTAGCTATGATATGATTGATATAGATTTGTTACCAATTTTCACGTAGCTACAACAAGCAAAATTATCCAATCTTGTTTTACCCATAACTTCTTCGTTTTAAATCCGTTTTGAGTGATTCAAGTTGCTATGGTTTCAAATTGAACTTAAGTTTATGAATCTAAATAGAAAAAGTATAAGTTTATAGTCGGAAATACAGGTTACAATTCAATATTATAAGAGGTAGTCATTTCAGTCGAAAGAACGACGTCTTGATGACCATTTTGAAAAACATACTTCCACTTTGAGTTTAACCATGATTTTTGGATATAGTTTCATGTTCATAAGAAAAATCATTTTCCCAGAAGAAAAACTTTTAAATCAAAGTTTATCATAGTTTTTAATTAACTAACCCAAAACAGCCCGCGGTGTTACTACGACGGCGTATATCCGGTTTTACGGTGTTTTTCGTGTTTTCAGGTTTTAAATCATTAAGTTAGCATATCATATAGATATAGAACATGTGTCTAGTTGATTTTAAATTTCAAGTTAGAAGGATTAACTTTTGTTTGCGAACAAGTTTAGAATTAACTAAACTATGTTCTAGTGATTACAAGTTTAAACCTTCGAATAAGATAGTTTTATATATATGATTCGAATGATGTTATGAACATCATTACTACCTCAAGTTTTGTGGATAAACCTACTGGAAATGATAAAAATAGATCTAGCTTCAAAGGATCCTTGGATGGCTTGAGAGTTCTTTAAGCAAAATCATGACACGAAAACAAGTCCAAGTAAGATTTCCACTCGAAATAAGATTGTTATAGTTATAGAAATTGAATCAAAGTTTGAGTATGAGTATTACCTTGAAATAAAAAGATATCTTACTGTAAATAAGAAAGATTTCTTGAGATTGGATGATCACTTGAACTGGATTTGCAAGATTGAAAGTAAGCTAGCAAACTTGAAAGTGTTGTTGGTGTGTTCTGGAGTAGTTGTTTTGTATGTTGATCTAAGTTACCTAGATTGAGCTAGATTATGAAGGAAATGATGAAGAACACTTAGAACACTAAGAGAGTAATTAAGATAGAGTAATTTGATGCATAAAAATGGAAATCAAAGTGTGTTTGTGGTTGGTGAATGAGGCGTGAAAATGGAGTCAAATATAGGCTCCATTACTTTGTTGTTTTGTTAGATATTTCATGCTAGTTTCCAAATAATGGTTTTCACATGTGTTAGGTGACTCACAAGGGCTGCTAAGAGCTGATCATTGAAGTGTATATACCAATAGTAAATACATTTAGAAGCTGGGTATTGTACGAGTACGAATACGGGTGCATACGAGTAGAATTGTTGATGAAAATAAATGAGGATGTAACTATATATATATCATGTTAACTATATATATATATATATATATATATATATATATATATATATATATATATATATATATATATATATATATATATATATATATATATATATATATATATATATATATATGTCATCATATAGTTTTTACAAGTTTTAACGTTCGTGAATCCCCGGTCAACTTGGGTGGTCAAATGTCTATATAAAACCTATTTCAATTAATCAAGTCTTAACAAGTTTGATTGCTTAACATGTTGGAAACACTTAATCATGTAAATATCAATTTCATTTAATATATATAAACATGAAAAAGTTCGGGTCACTACAACAGCGTCGGTTATAGCCACCAACGGCCACCGTGAACAACCATCGACCGCTAGCTACCAATAAAGGCCGCTATCTTCCGTTGTCCATCCACAATATCCTTAGGCGGATTTCAGCCACCGGAACCCACATGTTTCAACATATAAAAACACCAACCACCTGCTCAAAAAGTAACCCCAACCTTAAAACAAAACCGAGAATCAAAACTTGGTGTTGTAGAATTCAAACTGGAATTCGTCGCCTACACCACCGACGGAATGAAGACAGTAACGACGAGGAGAGGAAGAGCTTAACGAGCAAGCAACTATCCCAGAAACCAACGCTTGTATGCTGGAAAAACCAAAAACCCAACCAAAAACCCAGATCCCGATGATAACCCACCGGAATCGCCGCCTGGGAGAAAGAAGAGAGACCGGAGAAACCGACAGCAAACGAACTCACCAAAAAAGAATGCGAGGTGGTTGTATTTATTAGACAAAAAGCGATAAGATCCGGACCACCGGCGAGATGCCGGTGGTCAGAAAGTGCATCACCAAGGTGATTACAAACCGGCAAGAAGAAGTGTAGATGACTTGATAAGAAAAGCGGTGGTTGCGACTGTGAGGATGAAGATTAGGTCACCGGAGAAGTTTAGGTAGCGTATTTGGATAGAGTGAGAAAAATAAAGAGTTCTGATCAACGTCAATTGATTGGTCAAAATCAAATTTGTTAATCAGAGTCTGCCAAAGTCAAAATTGGTCAACACTTTAACATGAATCTAAACTAAAAAATTATAGTTTTTGAATAAAATGAACAAATTTAGACAGTTATGTTACAGTTTATGTTTATGTTTATGATTTTCTTCTATATTTACACATATAACTTTTGAAATTTAATATTTAAATGCATAAAGTACAATCCGATTAATCCCCGAATCGCCGATTAATTCTTCCAAAGTCCTTACCGATTAATCCCCGAATAGCGCATTTTGCAACCTTGGATATAACTATTAATGCTTTCATAAATAATTGACGAGTGAAACTTGTTATGCCAAATTCATTTGACCCATTCACAAAACTCATTATACCTGTCTCTATTTATTGAACTTTATGATTTGATACTTATTTGACATATTTTTTTGTATATTGTATAAGACACAATATGTTGGAGTAAAATTCACTGGACATTTTTTTAAGTTTTAGTTTACATTGTTAGACCTAATTTTTTTCAAGCCTCAATTATCTAAAAATCTAACCTATTTGACTCAAATTTGATAGTATATGTGTCAATTGCCAGGTATAATCTAAACTAACACATTGAATGAGCAATATCAGGCTAGTTTTAAGCATTTCAAATTGACTGTTTATGAGTGCCTTCAAGTAGAATGAGGTTTCAGGCCAACGGATTATTGGTTGCTAATTCTTTAAGAATATGTTAACTCCTTTTAAATTTTTTTGGAATAGCGATTGACTGACTCTTAGAGCCTAAATTAAATTTCAGGCAGGATTTAAAACCCATGGAAATTTAATTTTACCATTTTCATGGCGTCTCAATTTTATTTTTTATTTTATTTTATTTTTAAAAAAACTTTTTCCTACTTATTGACCGGAGGTCCACTTGGATCCAATGACTCGTCCGAATCCATCTGAACGAATACATTACATTTGGTTACATCGCGAGTTACTTGACCTCTATATGATACATTTTACAAACATTGCATTCGTTTTTAAAAGACAAACTTTCATTACATAGACAGTTGATGGTATGCATACCATTTCATAATGTATCCAACTATAATTGACTTAGTAATAATCTTGACGAATTCGACGACTCGAATGCAACGTCTTTTGAAATATGTCATGAATGACTCCAAGTAATATCTCTAATATGAGCAAATGTACAGCGGAATATTTTTTTAATACCTGAGAATAAACATGCTTTCAAGTGTCAACCAAAAGGTTGGTGAGTTCATAGGTTTATCGTAATCAATCATTTCCATAATTTTAATAGACCACAAGATTTCATTTTTCATAAATAACATTACACTCGCAAGTATATAAAAATCATTCGTATGATGATCACCTGGTAACCGACATTAACATAATACATATAGAATATCCCCCGCATACTCGCAAGTATGCCATAATATTGGCAATCGCAATCACCAGTTAAATCGAAGTACTAAAGCATTCCAAATTCCAGAATGGGGTTTGTTAGGCCCATAGATTTATCTTTAGGATTCGCGTCAATTAGGGGTCATTTCCCTAATTCTTAGTTTACCAGACTTGAAGGGGCAATATTCGGTTTAATAATCCAACCATAGAATGTAGTTTTGAGTACTTGTGTCTATTTCGTCAAACATTTATAAAAGCAGCGCATGTATTCTCAGTCCCAAAAATATATATTGCAAAAGCATTTAAAAAGGGAGCAAATGAAACTTACTATACTGTATTTCGTAGTAAAATACATATGTCGTCATTGAACAAGTGTAGGGTTGGCCTCGGATTTACGAACCTATATCATTTGTATATCTATTAATATACATAATTGTAGTCGAACAAATATATATATATAATTTTATTAGTTATATCATTTTTTATTTTAATAATATATATATAGGTTTCAAATATTCATTTTGTATACAAAAATATAATTTTTTTTTTTTGATGTTATATGTATTAAATACCTTTTTATTTATATATATACTTGTTTATCAAAAGCGTAATTCTATTTATACTAGGTTAATACTAGTAATTATAAAAATAATGAGAGTAATATTACTAATATACCTATGTTACTAATAATGGTTCTAAAAATGATAATAATGTTAATATTTACAAAAGTACTAATAATTTATAATAATACTTCTTATAATATTACGAATAATACTATTTAATAATAATATTAGTAGTGATATTTATATAAACTATATTAATGATACTAATTTTTAATAACCATGTTTAATAATAATAATATTGGTAATATTGAATAATACCATAATACTAATCAATAATGTGAATAATAATAACAATAATACTAAATAATAATAATACTTGATATTGATAATAATGTTAGTGATAACAATATTAATGATAAGTATAATTACTAAAATTGTAATAATAATTATTATAATAACAATATTCTTAATTATAATCATAATAGTAATAATAAGTGTTATAATAACCATAATAATAATAATCGTACTAATAATAATAACAATGATGTGATGACCCGGAAAATTCTGACCAAATTTAAACTTAATCTTGTATGATTAACGTTTCCGACACGATAAACAAAGTCTATGAAGTTAAATCTCAAAATTTTGAACTGTTCAATTAATCTTCGATTGTTCTCAACGAAACGCGAACAATTATATATAGATACATATACTATAACTTGAAAACGTAACAAAGTGTTGAGGATATGATACTGTGCATTAAACTTATTGGTTTAATTATCTAATTGATATATTTAACTACAGAGTTAAAAGATTATACCAAACGATTCAAGTAAAAGATATTTACCGAGTCTCTTAAGAATTATGATATTATTACGAGTCTCTGTTGAGAGGTCCACTTGATTTGAGAAATCATTCATTTTAATGGTATTCGGAATAAATGGTGAATTATTTGTTTAAATAACGTAATTTGGACACATACAATAATAAGGAATATTAACTGTTAAGAATTAATTATATGAATAACTTGCGATACGTATTTTAAAACGTGTTTATAAATATTGAGAATAGATATTAACTTGGTTATGAAACGTTTGATAAATACTATTATATTAATAAATAACGAGACAATGATTTATAGAAGTAAATGACCAAAATACTCTAAAGTTTAAGATATACTCTGGGTGGTATAATTTAGGGATAATTTAAGGCTATATTTTGACAAAGGTACGTGTCCCAGAATGAAAATTACAAGTTTTCTCAGCGTACGAAGGGACACTCGAAAAACCGGAACCGGAACATAAGTCGCGTAACAACGTACGACTTATCGGAACAAAAATTACAAGTTAACTATGCATGTGAATTTAATATAATATATAATTAATTATATAAATTAAATATATTATATATATTATTAATTATTATGTCGACAAATAAAAAAACAAAAATATGTGAGCTGGATCTGACGGCCATGCGATCGCATGAGAAATAGGCATAAAACCCATGCGATCGCATGTGCATCAGAATCAGGAATTATGCCTATAAATACCAGGTTTCTGCGCGAGTTATTTTACACATATATTACTATGTGTAAATTTATTTATTTAACTTATTATTATTATTATTATTATTATTATTATTATTATTATTATTATTATGATTATTATTATTAAGATTATTATTATTTATTTTATTATTATTAATAGTATTATTATTATTATTATTAATTATATCACTTAAAATACTACGACGAGGTCATGAGCGTGTCACTTTCAAAATGGGTTTTCAAGTGGGATAGAGCTAAGGAAACTATGGGTTATTACTAAGGAGGTTATGGGTATTGTTCGAGGGTTTTGCTCGTAAGTCAAACCTAGTGTTTATCATCTTCGTTACTTCTACGTACTATCCTACAATATTGAATCTCAATATTGATACGTAAGCACTAATATTTTATCTTTTATATATTAATTGTGTATCCATGTCTAGTGCTCGAGTATATATATTTATACATACGTGTATGCTAAATTTCATCATTAAACAGTTTATAATAGATCACGAATTAAATACATATATTACTGGTAAAAGGTATATGATATACATGTTTTTGGAAAGCTGGCGAAAAATCAATAACTTTTCATTTAGATATCGAATAATTTTGATGAACGGATTAAAAGATATGAGCAACTGAATTATGATTGAAGTTAATTGAAATTGCTTTTGAATCTACAATTAAGATTTAAACAACTTGTTTACGAGATTGATAAATTGGATTTTTGAATATTACCAACCGAGTAAATGAATCCTTATATAAGGTACGTCTCGTTTTGTTAAACTATTGTCAAAATTGACTTTTTGAAACGACTTTGGATAACTTTTATATGTCGATCTCGAGCATTAGGATTATGATACACTATGACCTGACCTAGATTGATAGACATTTATTGACCAACATATGTTCTCTAGGTTGAGATCTACGATTCTTTGATATACCGAGTTTCGGTTACATTACGATGAACAACTGTATGTGCTGCTAAGGTGAGTTTCATTTGCTCCCTTTTTAATTGCTTTTGCAATATATATTTTTGGGCTGAGAATACATACACTTTATTTTAAACACAATGGATACAAGTACATACTAAATTCTACACTGAGTTTGAACCGAAAATCCCTTAGCTTTGGTAACTAGTAACTGCCAGTTATAAGAACTGGTGGGCGCGAGTAGTAGTATATGGATCCATAGGGCTTGATATCCCCGTCCGAGCTATAGCACTAGCCTTTTAATGAACGTATGCTATTTGAGAAGCGTACACGTTGGTTTGCATGTATTATTAAGATGATTATACAAAGGGTACAAATTATATATACGTTAAGTTTAGTTACCAGGGTGCTCAATTTCGTAGAATATTTTGATAAACGTTTCTGGATGAAACAACTGAAATCTTGTGATCCATCTTTATGTACAGATTATGCGAAACATACAAACTATGAACTCACCAACCTTTGTGTTGACACTTGTTAGCATGTTTATTCTCAGGTTCCCTAGAAGTCTTCCGCTGTTTGCTTATATGATAGACAAGCTATGTGCATGGAGTCTTATATGGCATATTTTTCAAGAAAACGTTGCATTCACCAATTCATCATCATGTACCTTATTTTACTGCATTGTCAACGGAAGTACTATTGTAAACTATTATATACGGTGATTGTCTATATGTAGAAATCATCAGATGTCGAAAACCTTTGATTTAAATATTCATTTATGGTATGCCTTTTCAAAAGAATGCAATGTTTACAAAACGTATCATATAGAGGTCAAATACCTCGCAATGAAATCAATGAATGACGTGTTAGTCCATATGGATTTGGAGCGATTGTCATAGTTGGTATCAGAGCGTTGGTCCTAGCGAATCAGGTCTTGCATGAATGTGTCTAATTGATAGTTGTTAAGATGCATTAGTAAGTCTGGACTTCGACCGTGTCTGCAAGTTAAAAGTTTTGCTTATCATTTTGTTGTCGTAAATTACATGCTTATCATTCTTAAGTCTAGACACGTTTTCCTGCATTTATTGCATAAATAGTGTAAAGACAAAAATTCATATATTAGCGTGTCTGTTACTGTAAACTTTTCCTGATATCTTCCAAAAATTTCTCCGTGATTTATGGAATTTGGTATTATATATACATATGTAAATTATGTATTGAAGAATACCAAACTAAATTCTATAATCTAATTCATATCAAAAATCATCTCCCTATTTATACAAGATGGATCCCGTATCTAGTTCAAACTCTGACAGCTATTCCGATATGGATATTCACCTGAATTCCGAAGACATTGTAACCGGAATGGATCAACCAATTAGCCATCATCTATTCTGGATGAATTGGGGATGGGTTCGTAGCCTACTTAATTATTGGAGACAAGAAGAAGGCAATCCCTTTCACCCACCACATTGCCCTCTTGGCGAAGAACCTGAAGCACTTACCGGTGAACCTGTTCGAGACACCATTTTCTCTCTCATTTCCAGAGTATCTCGTCACGATAATATACTATCTCAAATTCTGGATCTTATTCATCCGCTTGTCCGAACCGCCAATCATCCCGGTGTAGTAGAAGAAGTCAACGAGCTTCGTGCTCGGGTAGTGGCTTTGGAGAATATGGTGCAAAGGTTACAAACACCAGCAGCATCACCGGCATCAACAGTACCACCGACAACAACACCAACAGTACCATTACCACCAACAACAACATCTGCATCGCAAACCTCAACTTCACAATCTGTTCCACGAGCATCAACGTCATACGCACCGTAGTTACCAAGAAATACCAGCAACAATAACCGATGAAGTATTAACTCATTTCCCCTGAAGAAATTTTATGTATATTTAATATATATGAATTTTGAAATCAAAATAAATATCTTTGTACTAAGCTATTACGTGTGAATCTTAGCTGGTAGGTACTACTCGGTTAGTTCATATTACTAATATGCAATGATGTACATCCTTCATTAACGGCTTAATCATCGATAACTACAATCTCTGTTTCAATTCAATGAATTTCATTTCATAATAAACCAAGTGTATTATTCAATAACATGGTTGATTTTACACTTTCATCTTTGATGCACTCGAAACATTCTAGAAAATATCATTTGCACCTTGCGAAGTTTGCAAGAATTCCACGAATATCAACACCCTTCACCAAGGAATATCAATAAGAATAAATAATGAAGTATTGATTTCATTAGTGAAATACTCCGCGAAGATTATGTAATCTCTAATGTTTTAGAGATTATTCATTTCTAATTCAAGTTAAAAATCAAATGAGCTTAATATGATATTAACTCATTAAATCTGTATTACATCTGAAGAAATATACATACATATATTTTCATAAAGACTGTAATGAAAATTCTTTTGTACAAAATATTAATTGTGAAATCTTTAACGGGTAGGTAATACTCGGGAATATATAAGTTCACAATTAATATGTTACACTGTACATTCTTCAACTTTGATTCAAAAATTATTAACTATGCTCACAGCGATATACAATCGTTTCCATACAAATTCAATTACATATTCTGATATTGATAGATCAGAATCCAAGTCAAGATTTAACGGGTGACATCATTCTTAGATCTCTACATCTTTCAAAGCTATACTTTGACTTCAAAAATGTGAAAGATCCTTTAGCATTGTTATTACTGAAAATAATCTTGCCATCCTTTTCAAAGTATCCAGTTTTATTACACTTTCAACCAGTCAACTTCAACTTTTCAGATTAACCTTATTGTAACCTTGACATATACGTTTTTGTTACCGGGGAACCTTTTATGTTCCACCACATTAGCAGTAAATTTACTAACAACTTCTTTAATCCTTGACCTTCTGAAAAATCATTGTACTCATTAAAACCCTATCATGTACTCATCCACATCTTGTAACAATAATTGCCATACCAACTACCGGGAATTAGCAACCAGTATTTTGAATTTCGCAGCAATTCTACGCCAACAGTTATATATATACATATAATGTCTATCTTCTAGACTTACATACTTCGAATGTGAAGTTTCTGAAAAACACCCCAAACTACGAAACTAGTTCTACGAATTTTGGAAAAATGCTGATGAATCAGCAAAAACGATAAACGACTTTAACAGTCGAAAGTTTGATGATAAAGAGTAGTGTGTTGGAAAAGCACAGAAAAAGATAAGGTTTGAAACTGGAAAACGGGTTGAGCAAAGTATGAAGGAAGC
This sequence comes from Rutidosis leptorrhynchoides, assembly GCF_046630445.1. Taxonomy (NCBI): domain Eukaryota; kingdom Viridiplantae; phylum Streptophyta; class Magnoliopsida; order Asterales; family Asteraceae; genus Rutidosis; species Rutidosis leptorrhynchoides. The sequence continues at coordinate 15,420,653 of NC_092336.1, read as the reverse complement.
TGTAGACAAATCACAAGGACAAAATCTACCTTCAAAGAATCCAAATGATTCAGTGTCTGCTGAAACCATTAGTAAGAATCTTACTTCTTATTCTAAACCTTCACAGACAGATTTTCCGCATCATCCTCCGATATTAAAAATTCTAAGATATCATCGTATCTTCCATTATAAATATCCTCCATATTTCTGAAGATATTTTCATAACTATTCTTATCTGAAATCATTTATCTCTTCACGCTATCTGTGTTACATCATAAAAGAAACTATTTTAGTTTCTAATTTCTGAAAATTTTGAAAAATGGATGTTTTTGAAGTAGTGTTGGGAATTGAAGCATGAGTTAGTATAATATAATGACACTTGATCAACGTGATTATATTACAGTAAGTCATGCTGAGTTTCTAATGGAACGTGATAAATGTTCACATATCATACCCTCATCATGAACCATGTTACATAACTCTTTCATTCTATATAATCTCTAAAAATATCAAGAAAATATTTTCTTAATGATTCGGTCTTTTTCAAGGTATTCTGGTAATTTGACAAGTCAGATTGTGCTATTACCGTTTCTTTCTTAGAACATTAATTATGTTCATTCCGAAATGTATAGCTACGAATTTAGGACCATTATTCGCTTGACTTAAAGTCGGGAAGAGAAAACGAAAGCATGAAGCTCCGAAATATAATGGAAAATATAAAGCCCGAAAACAACCCCGAAATTTACAAACCGTGTATATCAATACGTATTGCAATGTAAAGACACGGGAAAATTAATAACACTATAACCCCAAGATAAAAGTAAAAGTAAATAGAATCCTCCGGTGGTAAATGAAAGAGAAGAATGACAGATATGAAGGTTATGAGTATATCAAGAATCAGAACTGGATGAAGCATTTCACAATCTTTTGGAAGTATGAAATGAGGAAGAAGATGTGGGAGTGGTGAAAATAATGAAACGGAAGTGGGCAATTTATAGCAAAATATCAGACATAACAATTGAGGCAGATTACGCAATTAATCAAAGGAAATCTTAATTTTCTTAATTCCCAAAGAATCACATCTTATTTAGATTATGAAGATTTTCTATTCTTTAAATTCCGGAAATCAATCGTTACTACGTCAAGAGATAAGACGCATCTTTATTCTCCATTTCACTTTATTACGACGGCTTCTCTCATACGCTTCAAGTAATTGGATTGTTTTATCCATATTATTCAACGGTGATAAAACTCTATTTATCGACTCATATTCGTCATAAAAACTTTTTTTTATTGTTAGCCATGACAACCTCACTCAAATTTCGGGACGAAATTTCTTTAACGGGTAGGTACTGTGATGACCCGGAAAATTCTGACCAAATTTAAACTTAATCTTGTATGATTAACGTTTCCGACACGATAAACAAAGTCTATGAAGTTAAATCTCAAAATTTTGAACTGTTCAATTAATCTTCGATTGTTCTCAACGAAACGCGAACAATTATATATAGATACATATACTATAACTTGAAAACGTAACAAAGTGTTGAGGATATGATACTGTGCATTAAACTTATTGGTTTAATTATCTGATTGATATATTTAACTACAGAGTTAAAAGATTATGCCAAACGATTCAAGTAAAAGATATTTACCGAGTCTCTTAAGAATTATGATATTATTACGAGTCTCTGTTGAGAGGTCCACTTGATTTGAGAAATCATTCATTTTAACGGTATTCGGAATAAATGGTGAATTATTTGTTTAAATAACGTAATTTAGACACATACAATAATAAGGAATATTAACTTTTAAGAATTAATTATATGAATAACTTGCGATACGTATTTTAAAACGTGTTTATAAATATTGAGAATAGATATTAACTTGGTTATGAAACGTTTGATAAATACTATTATATTAATAAATAACGAGACAATGATTTATAGAAGTAAATGACCAAAATACTCTAAAGTTTAAGATATACTCTGGGTGGTATAATTTAGGGATAATTTAAGGCTATATTTTGACAAAGGTACGTGTCCCAGAATGAAAATTACAAGTTTTCTCAGCGTACGAAGGGACACTCGAAAAACCGGAACCGGAACATAAGTCGCGTAACAACGTACGACTTATCGGAACAAAAATTACAAGTTAACTATGCATGTGAATTTAATATAATATATAATTAATTATATAAATTAAATATATTATATATATTATTAATTATTATGTCGACAAATAAAAAAACAAAAATATGTGAGCTGGATCTGACGGCCATGCGATCGCATGAGAAATAGGCATAAAACCCATGCGATCGCATGGGCATCAGAATCAGGAATTATGCCTATAAATACCAGGTTTCTGCGCGAGTTGTTTTACACATATATTACTATGTGTAAATTTATTTATTTAACTTATTATTATTATTATTATTATTATTATTATTATTATTATTATTATTATTAAGATTATTATTATTTATTTTATTATTATTAATAGTATTATTATTATTATTATTAATTATATCACTTAAAATACTACGACGAGGTCATGAGCGTGTCACTTTCAAAATGGGTTTTCAAGTGGGATAGAGCTAAGGAAACTATGGGTTATTACTAAGGAGGTTATGGGTATTGTTCGAGGGTTTTGCTCGTAAGTCAAACCTAGTGTTTATCATCTTCGTTACTTCTACGTACTATCCTACAATATTGAATCTCAATATTGATACGTAAGCACTAATATTTTATCTTTTATATATTAATTGTGTATCCATGTCTAGTGCTCGAGTATATATATTTATACATACGTGTATGCTAAATTTCATCATTAAACAGTTTATAATAGATCACGAATTAAATACATATATTACTGGTAAAAGGTATATGATATACATGTTTTTGGAAAGCTGGCGAAAAATCAATAACTTTTCATTTAGATATCGAATAATTTTGATGAACGGATTAAAAGATATGAGCAACTGAATTATGATTGAAGTTAATTGAAATTGCTTTTGAATCTACAATTAAGATTTAAACAACTTGTTTACGAGATTGATAAATTGGATTTTTGAATATTACCAACCGAGTAAATGAATCCTTATATAAGGTACGTCTCGTTTTGTTAAACTATTGTCAAAATTGACTTTTTGAAACGACTTTGGATAACTTTTATATGTCGATCTCGAGCATTAGGATTATGATACACTATGACCTGACCTAGATTGATAGACATTTATTGACCAACATATGTTCTCTAAGTTGAGATCTACGATTCTTTGATATACCGAGTTTCGGTTACATTACGATGAACAACTGTATGTGCTGCTAAGGTGAGTTTCATTTGCTCCCTTTTTAATTGCTTTTGCAATATATATTTTTGGGCTGAGAATACATGCACTTTATTTTAAACACAATGGATACAAGTACATACTAAATTCTACACTGAGTTTGAACCGAAAATCCCTTAGCTTTGGTAACTAGTAACTGCCAGTTATAAGAACTGGTTGGCGCGAGTAGTAGTATATGGATCCATAGGGCTTGATATCCCCGTCCGAGCTAGAGCACTAGCCTTTTAACGGACGTATGCTATTTGAGAAGCGTACACGTTGGTTTGCGTGTATTATTAAGATGATTATACAAAGGGTACAAATTATATATACGTTAAGTTTAGTTACCAGGGTGCTCAATTTCGTAGAATATTTTGATAAACGTTTCTGGATGAAACAACTGAAATCTTGTGATCCATCTTTATGTACAGATTATGCGAAACATACAAACTATGAACTCACCAACCTTTGTGTTGACACTTGTTAGCATTTTTATTCTCAGGTTCCCTAGAAGTCTTCCGCTGTTTGCTTATATGATAGACAAGCTATGTGCATGGAGTCTTATATGGCATATTTTTCAAGAAAACATTGCATTCACCAATTCATCATCATGTACCTTATTTTACTGCATTGTCAACGGAAGTACTATTGTAAACTATTATATACGGTGATTGTCTATATGTAGAAATCATCAGATGTCGAAAACCTTTGATTTAAATATTCATTTATGGTATGCCTTTTCAAAAGAATGCAATGTTTACAAAACGTATCATATAGAGGTCAAATACCTCGCAATGAAATCAATGAATGACGTGTTCGTCCATATGGATTTGGAGCGATCGTCACAAATGATAATGAAAATGTTAATTTAATAATAATAATAAAAATTTTGATAGGAAAACTACCTCAAATGAAGCTTTAAAAAAAATATTGTCGCGAGCAGGACTCGAACCCCCGACCTCTCGCCCACCCGAACCAACACTTAACCATCTGGGCTGTTGCCCGTTTTCTGTTTTAAAAGGACATTCATATTTATTTAACCCCTATCCATCTGTTTTCCATAATTCCTCTTCTTCTTCAGTTTGAAAGTCGACCAGAGGTAATCAAACATAGCAAATATAAACTGAATTGGTTTTTGGATTCATGAACTAAACATAAACGGTTCATTTGTGGTTATCTTGTGTTAACAGCAAACGAAAAAAAATTAAATTAAAAATAAAACTGCTGTTGTTCGCAAAATAAAGATAAAAAATGAACTTGATATATGATTTTGAAATTGGAATGTTTTGAGACTTCACTTCCTTCATAAAATATCTTTCAAATCGTTACTGTATCACGCTGGAATTTTCAATTGATCCAAAAACAAATTAAAAATCGTAAATTCGAAGGAAGAAGAAACAGTTGACTTTTTCTTCATATACTTTGACTCCAAAATTCGATCTTATTTTGAAGAATTGGAAATTCATATTTTGCAGATAGTTTTAATGCAAGATTCCTAACAAAACAGCAATTTTAGATTTTGAAATCTCGTTTGAAATCAAGTTATGGTTAAAAAGTATTCAAGACAATGAATCGACGGCTTCTTTTCTTATTTCTTTTCTTCCTCTTCTTGAATTACAGTCCAGGTCTTATAGAGCGTAAATGGGATTAAAATATCCATAAGATTCGATAACATTTATTTTGTAGCAGATATGAGGCTGACCTCTAACAGATTGTAGACAGGAAAATCAATCAGGGTATTAAAATAAATTAATAGACAGCGATTTCTAACAAATTTTGTTTGCTATATTAATCTGATTCGGACTTGCAATAATATTAGAGACAGAAAGCAAGTTTTGATGGTGATGTTAAACTGATTCAGCTCCTATATCTGTATTTATATAATCAGTAATAATAATAAATATATATAAGTAATAATAATTCTAATTAATAATTATTATATTAATAATACTGATAAATAATGATAGAAATACTAATAATAATTATATTTATAATATAAATACTGATTTTGAATATATATCTGCATATATCTAACTATGACTATATCTTTATTTATATATTCTTTTATTTACATTATTTATATTTATGGATTATAATTAATCTTATTAATAATAATATAATGGTATTAATAATATTATTACTTATGATAATGATAATAATTATTATAAAAGGTATAACAATAATATTATCAACAACAATAATACTGATTATAATAGTACTAATTATAAAAATGATACTATATCAAATTATATATTAATTTCGTATCTATAGATTGTATATTTAAATGATATTAATATCACTGGTATTGATATTAATGTTGAAAATAATTATAACAACTATATTTTTAACTTGAAATCATATTTAATATATCAGTATCTTAATATATCAGTTATATCATAATTTATATATATTTGAATATTTATACACTATATATATATATATATATATATATATATATATATATATATATATATATATATATATATATATATTACAATAGACGTATCATAATATTTATACGTAGAAATCATATAGGTTCATTTTGAATTACAACATAACTATTTTGTAACTTATCGTTCATTTTTAATTCAAATGTTAAATTATATTTTACTATTTTTAATTATTATATATACTTTTATATATATATATATATATATATATATATATATATATATATATATATATATATATATATATATAATTACATATTTATTTACATATTTATTTACAGACAACTTGTTCGTGAATCGTCGGGCATGGTCAAAAGGTAATTGATTATCTGAATATAGTTCCAAAAATTTTAAGATTCAACATTACAAACTTTGCTTATCGGGTCAAAATCATGTGAAGAATAAGTTTAAATTTGGTCAAAAATTTCCGGGTCGTCACAGTACCTACCCGTTAAAAAAATTTCGTCCCGAAATTTGATCGAGATCGTCATGGCTAACAATTAGAATGTTTTCTCGACGAATGAGTTGATAAATAAAGTTTTATCACCATTAAGTAATATGAATAAACAATTCGATTATTTGAAGAGTACGAATGAAGCTATCACAAAAGAGTGAAATGAGTAAATGTAGGTGTGTCTTAACTGATGACGTAGTCACGGTTGATTTCCGGAATTCAAGCGATTTAGAGAAAATCTTCGTAATCTAATTAAGATTTGATTCTTCGGTGATTAAAGAAATTAGGATCTATTTTATTAAATGCGGTCATCTGTCTCAATTGTTACGTCTGATTTTTCCTTTATAAATTAAACTCTTCCATTCCATTATTCTCACCATTTCTATACTTTCTTTCTTAATTCATATTTCCAAGAATTGTGAAATTGCTTAATCCAGTTCTAATTCTTGATATACTCCTAACTTTTATATCTATCTTTCTTCTTTTTCATCTGCCGCCGGAGAAATCTATTTACTTCTACTATACTCTTGGGTTTATAGTGTTTTTAGTTCTCCCGTGTCTTTATATTGCTATTTGCATCGATATACACGGTTTGTAATTTCTGAGTTGTTGTTGGGCTTTAATGCTTCCCTTATATTCCGAAATCCCTGCTTTTGTCTTTCTATAATCATTGACATTCACAGTTAATGATCTCTCTTATTTGCTGCGATTTATACCCCCTTTCTATTTCGGAGCTTCATGCTTTTGTTTTCTTTTCGCAAGTAATGGCCCAGAATTCGTAGGTATGGAGTTTCGAATTATCATAATATACAATGTAGAAAGGAAAGGTAGTAGCACGATTTGATTTGTCAAATTACCAGAATATTCAAAAAAGACCGAATCATCAAGAAAATATTTTTTTGAAATTTTTGAGGTTAAATAGAATACAAGAGTCGTGTAACATGGCACATGATGACGTTATGATCTGTGAATCATCACGTTCCATTAGAAATTCAGCATGACTTACTGTAATATAATCACGTTGATCAAGTGTCATTATATTATACTAATTCATGCATCAATTTCCAACACTACTTCAAAACATTCATCATTCAAACTCAAATGTTTACAGATTATAGAAACTAAACAGTTTCCTTTATGATGTAATACAGATAACACGAAGAGATAAATGATTTCAGATAAGAATAGCTATGAAAATATCTTCAGAAATATCGTGGATATTTATGATGAAAGATACGATGATATCTTAGGATTTTAGAATCAAATTGTGATGAAGAAATTCATTCACGATGATTTAGAGCGATTAAAGAGCAAGATATTCGCTAAAGATTTCATCAGAATCAGAATCATCAGGATTCTTTATGTACAAGTTTAGTCCTTGTGATTTGTTCAGAGTCTCCTTCATAATTTTGCATAATCCGCTTTTTGGTACTAAATTTTCTATTGAGCGTTTCCAACACTCCATTCTTAATCATCATACTTTCGACGGTTAAGGTCGTTTATGGTTGTCTACCGTTTCTGCTGCTTCATTCAGCTTTTTTAAAATTCAGCGTATTGATTCGTAGACTGGGTACTTTTCAGAATTGAAAATCAAAATTTCCAAGAGTTACACGTTATATGTATATATAACTGTTGAAGTGAAAACGCTGTGAGATTTGAGATTGATGATTGATGATTCTCGGTAGTTGTATGGCAATTTTTGTTACAGGATGTAGATGAGTACATGTTGGGGTTTCAATGAATATATATAGTGATTTTTCGGAGATATTTATACCAAAGAGCAATGAGATTGTTGATAAGTCTGTTGTTATCATGGTGGAATATAAAATGCTTCTCGATAACAATAAAGGGCAACTTTTATATCAAAGTTATAATATAAGACTAATCCGGATAAAAAAAATTGAAGTTGAGTTTGCTGAAGCTGTGACAAAACTGGCTACTTTGGAAAGGGATTGCAAAGTTATTTTCGGTAATAACAGCGCCAAAGGAGCTAGCACAGATACGTGTTAAACGTTTACTCAGGTTCTGAGCGTTTTCAGTTGCATAACTATATGCATCATTCTTTTCTTCCCTAGATGAAGTGTGGTTGGTTCATTCTCTCGATTGAGGTGTTTTTAAGAATCATGAAAGATTTGAACGCAAATTGTAATCTTCAAGATACAAATGAGGTTTAAGATGAAATCAAGTGGCAAACTTAAAGAATTGTTTAGTTTCATATGTTATAATCAATATTTTAATTCATTTTAATTATCCAATGTTGGCAGTCCACAGTTAGCAGTCCACAGTAGTAATCCAATAATTCATATATAGTTTAATATATAATATTCGAATTAATTAATACGTATTCGTGACCCATTGTATACATGTCTCAGATTCGATCACAACTCAAAGTATATATATATTATTGTAGAATCAACCTCAACCCTGTATAGTTAATTCCAGCATTACCGCATATAGAGTGTCTATGGTTATTCCAAATAATATATATAGATGCGTCGATATGATATGTCAAAACCTTGTATACGTGTCCCGATATTTAAATGCGTAAAATAAATAACAGAAATTAAATGACAATAAATAAAATTGCGAGAATTAAAATTACGATAAATAAATTGCGATAAATGTAATAAGGAATTAACAGTTTGCTAGGATTTTGTTAGCGTGGTTTCTTAACAAAATTTCTCATAGTTAATTTGTTTATTTCTAACAAATTTTATTTTTGTCCAATGTTTTCTTCATCATGCCACTTGTTGGATTCTAATAAGTCAAAATCCAAATATAAAATTGAATGAAAATGGTTATTCTGTGGTGAACGGATACGTATATCTGTGGATGTAAGTAGGATAGTAAATGACTGTTGAATTAGATTCGAAGAATGTACAGTGTAACTTATTAATATGAAATCTAAATATTCCTCGGGTATTACCTACCCGTTAAAATATTTTCACCATTAACAGTTTGTACAAAAGAATTTTTTTTTAATTACAATCTTTATGAAAACATATATACATATATATTTTCTTCAGATGTAATTATGGATTTAATAAGTTAATATAACATTAAACTCATTTGCTTTTCGGTTAGAATTAGAGTACATAATCTCTAAAACATTAGAGATTACATAATCATCATGTCGAACGAAGATAAATAATGTAGAACATCACGTAGAACGATGATTATACTCGAGGTACAGAATGAGATGTTGAGGCATGGGATGCGGATGTTGCTGTTGATGGTGGTGATGGTACTGTTGGTGTTGCTGATGGTGGTACTGTTTATGCTGCTGGTGCTGGTGCTGCTGCTGGTGTTTGTAGCCTTTGCACCATATTCTCCAAAGCCACCACCCGAGCGCGAAGCTCGTTGACTTCTTCTATTACACCGGGGTGATTGTCGGTTCGAACGAGCGGATAAATAAAATCTAGAATTTGATGTAGTATATAATCATGATGAGATACTCTGAAAATGAGAGAGAAAATAGTGTTTCGGACAAGTTCACTGGTAAGTGCTTCAGGTTTTTCGCCAAGAGGGCAATGTGTTGGATGGAAGGGATCACCTTCTTCTTGTCTCCAATTATTGAGGGGGCTACGAACCCATCAGTGTAGAGACCCGTCCTAATCCATCTGGACAAAGTCCATATCGATTATAAACGATTCACAACAGTTGATTACATCGCGAGGTACTTGACCTCTATATGATACATTTTACAAACATTGCATTCGTTTTTGAAAAGTCAATCTTTCATTACATTGAAAGTTGACGGCATGCATACCATTTCATAATATATCTAACTATAATTGACTTAATAATAATTTTGATGAACTCAATGACTCGAATGCAACGTCCTTTGAAATATGTCATGAATGACTCCAAGTAATATCTCTAAGATGAGAAAATGCACAGCGGAAGATTTCTTTCATACCTGAGAATAAACATGCTTTAAAGTGTCAACCAAAAGGTTGGTGAGTTCATTAGTTTAACATAAATAATCATTTCCGTCATTTTAATAGACCACAAGATTTTCATTTTCAGTTCTCATAAATATACGTCCCATGCATAGAGACAATGTGACGATCGCTCCAAATCCATATGGACGAACACGTCATTCATTGATTTCATTGCGAGGTATTTGACCTCTATATGATACGTTTTGTAAACATTGCCTTCTTTTGAAAAGGCATACCATAAATGAATATTTAAATCAAAGGTTTTCGACATCTGATGATTTCTACATATAGACAATCACCGTATATAATAGTTTACAATAGTACTTCCGTTGACAATGCAGTAAAATAAGGTACATGATGATGAATTGGTGAATGCAACGTTTTCTTGAAAAATATGCCATATAAGACTCCATGCACATAGCTTGTCTATCATATAAGCAAACAGCGGAAGACTTCTAGGGAACCTGAGAATAAACATGCTAACAAGTGTCAACACAAAGGTTGGTGAGTTCATAGTTTGTATGTTTCGCATAATCTGTACATAAAGATGGATCACAAGATTTCAGTTGTTTCATCCAGAAATGTTTATCAAAATATTCTACGAAATTGAGCACCCTGGTAACTAAACTTAACGTATATATAATTTGTACCCTTTGTATAATCATCTTAATAATATACGCAAACCAACGTGTACGCTTCTCAAATAGCATACGTCCGTTAAAAGGCTAGTGCTCTAGCTCGGACGGGGATATCAAGCCCTATGGATCCATATACTACTACTCGCGCCCACCAGTTCTTATAACTGGCAGTTACTAGTTACCAAAGCTAAGGGATTTTCGGTTCAAACTCAGTGTAGAATTTAGTATGTACTTGTATCCATTGTGTTTAAAATAAAGTGCATGTATTCTCAGCCCAAAAATATATATTGCAAAAGCAATTAAAAAGGGAGCAAATGAAACTCACCTTAGCAGCACATACAGTTGTTCATCGTAATGTAACCGAAACTCAGTATATCAAAGAATCGTAGATCTCAACCTAGAGAACATATGTTGGTCAATAAATGTCTATAAATCTAGGTCAGGTCATAGTGTATCATAATCCTAATGCTCGAGATCGACATATAAAAGTTATCCAAAGTCGTTTCAAAAAGTCAATTTTGACAATAGTTTAACAAAACGAGACGTACCTTATATAAGGATTCATTTACTCGGTTGGTAATATTCAAAAATCCAATTTATCAATCTCGTAAACAAGTTGTTTAAATCTTAATTGTAGATTCAAAAGCAATTTCAATTAACTTCAATCATAATTCAGTTGCTCATATCTTTTAATCCGTTCATCAAAATTATTCGATATCTAAATGAAAAGTTATTGATTTTTCGCCAGCTTTCCAAAAACATGTATATCATATACCTTTTACCAGTAATATATGTATTTAATTCGTGATCTATTATAAACTGTTTAATGATGAAATTTAGCATACACGTATGTATAAATATATATACTCGAGCACTAGACATGGATACACAATTAATATATAAAAGATAAAATATGAGTGCTTACGTATCAATATTGAGATTCAATATTGTAGGATAGTACGTAGAAGTAACGAAGATGATAAACACTAGGTTTGACTTACGAGCAAAACCCTCGAACAATACCCATAACCTCCTTAGTAATAACCCATAGTTTCCTTAGCTCTATCCCACTTGAAAACCCATTTTGAAAGTGACACGCTCATGACCTCGTCGTAGTATTTTAAGTGATATAATTAATAATAATAATAATAATACTATTAATAATAATAAAATAAATAATAATAATCTTAATAATAATAATCATAATAATAATAATAATAATAATAATAATAATAAGTTAAATAAATAAATTTACACATAGTAATATATGTGTAAAATAACTCGCGCAGAAACCTGGTATTTATAGGCATAATTCCTGATTCTGATGCACATGCGATCGCATGGGTTTTATGCCTATTTCTCATGCGATCGCATGGCCGTCAGATCCAGCTCACATATTTTTGTTTTTTTATTTGTCGACATAATAATTAATAATATATATAATATATTTAATTTATATAATTAATTATATATTATATTAAATTCACATGCATAGTTAACTTGTAATTTTTGTTCCGATAAGTCGTACGTTGTTACGCGACTTATGTTCCGGTTCCGGTTTTTCGAGTGTCCCTTCGTACGCTGAGAAAACTTGTAATTTTCATTCTGGGACACGTACCTTTGTCAAAATATAGCCTTAAATTATCCCTAAATTATACCACCCAGAGTATATCTTAAACTTTAGAGTATTTTGGTCATTTACTTCTATAAATCATTATCTCGTTATTTATTAATATAATAGTATTTATCAAACGTTTCATAACCAAGTTAATATCTATTCTCAATATTTATAAACACGTTTTAAAATACGTATCGCAAGTTATTCATATAATTAATTCTTAACAGTTAATATTCCTTATTATTGTATGTGTCCAAATTACGTTATTTAAACAAATAATTCACCATTTATTCCGAATACCGTTAAAATGAATGATTTCTCAAATCAAGTGGACCTCTCAACAGAGACTCGTAATAATATCATAATTCTTAAGAGACTCGGTAAATATCTTTTACTTGAATCGTTTGGCATAATCTTTTAACTCTGTAGTTAAATATATCAATCAGATAATTAAACCAATAAGTTTAATGCACAGTATCATATCCTCAACACTTTGTTACGTTTTCAAGTTATAGTATATGTATCTATATATAATTGTTCGCGTTTCTTTGAGAACAATCGAAGATTAATTGAACAGTTCAAAATTTTGAGATTTAACTTCATAGACTTTGTTTATCGTGTCGGAAACGTTAATCATACAAGATTAAGTTTAAATTTGGTCAGAATTTTCCGGGTCATCACAGTACCTACCCGTTAAAGAAATTTCGTCCCGAAATTTGAGTGAGGTTGTCATGGCTAACAATAAAAAAAAGTTTTTATGACGAATATGAGTCGATAAATAGAGTTTTATCACCGTTGAATAATATGGATAAAACAATCCAATTACTTGAAGCGTATGAGAGAAGCCGTCGTAATAAAGTGAAATGGAGAATAAAGATGCGTCTTATCTCTTGACGTAGTAACGATTGATTTCCAGAATTTAAAGAATAGAAAATCTTCATAATCTAAATAAGATTTGATTCTTTGGGAATTAAGAAAATTAAGATTTTCTTTGATTAATTGCGTAATCTGCCTCAATTGTTATGTCTGATATTTTGCTATAAATTGCCCACTTCCGTTTCATTATTTTCACCACTCCCACATCTTCTTCCTCATTTCATACTTCCAAAAGATTGTGAAATGCTTCATCCAGTTCTGATTCTTGATATACTCATAACCTTCATATCTGTCATTCTTCTCTTTCATTTACCACCAGAGGATTCTATTTACTTTTACTTTTATCTTGGGGTTATAGTGTTATTAATTTTCCCGTGTCTTTACGTTGCAATACGTATTGATATACACGGTTTGTAAATTTCGGGGTTGTTTTCGGGCTTTATATTTTCCATTATATTTTGGAGCTTCATGCTTTCGTTTTCTCTTCCCGACTTTAAGTCAAGCGAATAATGGTCCTAAATTCGTAGCTATACATTTCGGAATGAACATAATTAATGTTCTAAGAAAGAAACGGTAATAGCACAATCTGACTTGTCAAATTACCAGAATACCTTGAAAAAGACCGAATCATTAAGAAAATATTTTCTTGATATTTTTAGAGATTATATAGAATGAAAGAGTTATGTAACATGGTTCATGATGAGGGTATGATCTGTGAACATTTATCACGTTCCATTAGAAACTCAGCATGACTTACTGTAATATAATCACGTTGATCAAGTGTCATTATATTATACTAACTCATGCTTCAATTCCCAACACTACTTCAAAAACATCCATTTTTCAAAATTTTCAGAAATTAGAAACTAAAATAGTTTCTTTTATGATGTAACACAGATAGCGTGAAGAGATAAATGATTTCAGATAAGAATAGTTATGAAAATATCTTCAGAAATATGGAGGATATTTATAATGGAAGATACGATGATATCTTAGAATTTTTAATATCGGAGGATGATGCGGAAAATCTGTCTGTGAAGGTTTAGAATAAGAAGTAAGATTCTTACTAATGGTTTCAGCAGACACTGAATCATTTAGATTTTTTGAAGGTAGATTTTGTCCTTGTGATTTGTCTACAGCTTCCTTCATACTTTGCTCAACCCGTTTTCCAGTTTCAAACCTTATCTTTTTCCGTGCTTTTCCAACACACTACTCTTTATCATCAAACTTTCGACTGTTAAAGTCGTTTATAGTTTTTGCTGATTCATCAGCATTTTTCTAAAATTCGTAGAACTAGTTTCGTAGTTTGGGGTGTTTTTCAGAAACTTCACATTTGAAGTATGTAAGTCTAGAAGATAGACATTATATGTATATATATAACTGTTGGCGTAGAATTGCTGCGAAATTCAAAATACTGGTTGCTAATTCCCGGTAGTTGGTATGGCAATTATTGTTACAAGATGTGGATGAGTACATGATAGGGTTTTAATGAGTACAATGATTTTTCAGAAGGTCAAGGATTAAAGAAGTTGTTAGTAAATTTACTGCTAATGTGGTGGAACATAAAAGGTTCCCCGGTAACAAAAACGTATATGTCAAGGTTACAATAAGGTTAATCTGAAAAGTTGAAGTTGACTGGTTGAAAGTGTGATAAAACTGGATACTTTGAAAAGGATGGCAAGATTATTTTCAGTAATAACAATGCTAAAGGATCTTTCACATTTTTGAAGTCAAAGTATAGCTTTGAAAGATGTAGAGATCTAAGAATGATGTCACCCGTTAAATCTTGACTTGGATTCTGATATATCAATATCAGAATATGTAATTGAATTTGTATGGAAACGATTGTATATCGCTGTGAGCATAGTTAATAATTTTTGAATCAGAGTTGAAGAATGTACAGTGTAACATATTAATTGTGAACTTATATATTCCCGAGTATTACCTACCCGTTAAAGATTTCACAATTAATATTTTGTACAAAAGAATTTTCATTACAGTCTTTATGAAAATATATGTATGTATATTTCTTCAGATGTAATACAGATTTAATGAGTTAATATCATATTAAGCTCATTTGATTTTTAACTTGAATTAGAAATGAATAATCTCTAAAACATTAGAGATTACATAATCTTCGCGGAGTATTTCACTAATGAAATCAATACTTCATTATTTATTCTTATTGATATTCCTTGGTGAAGGGTGTTGATATTCGTGGAATTCTTGCAAACTTCGCAAGGTGCAAATGATGTTTTCTAGAATGTTTCGAGTGCATCAAAGATGAAAGTGTAAAATCAACCATGTTATTGAATAATACACTTGGTTTATTATGAAATGAAATTCATTGAATTGAAACAGAGATTGTAGTTATCGATGATTAAGCCGTTAATGAAGGATGTACATCATTACATATTAGTAATATGAACTAACCGAGTAGTACCTACCAGCTAAGATTCACACGTAATAGCTTAGTACAAAGATATTTATTTTGATTTCAAAATTCATATATATTAAATATACATAAAATTTCTTCAGGGGAAATGAGTTAATACTTCATCGGTTATTGTTGCTGGTATTTCTTGGTAACTACGGTGCGTATGACATTGATGCTCGTGGAACAGATTGTGAAGTTGAGGTTTGCGATGCAGATGTTGTTGGTGGTGGTAATGGTACTGTTGGTGTTGTTGTCGGTGGTACTGTTGATGCCGGTGATGCTGCTGGTGTTTGTAACCTTTGCACCATATTCTCCAAAGCCACTACCCGAGCACGAAGCTCGTTGACTTCTTCTACTACACCGGGATGATTGGCGGTTCGGACGAGCGGATGAATAAGATCCAGAATTTGAGATAGTATATTATCGTGACGAGATACTCTGGAAATGAGAGAGAAAATGGTGTCTCGAACAGGTTCACCGGTAAGTGCTTCAGGTTCTTCGCCAAGAGGGCAATGTGGTGGGTGAAAGGGATCGCCTTCTTCTTGTCTCCAATAATTAAGTAGGCTACGAACCCATCCCCAATTCATCCAGAATAGATGATGGCTAATTGGTTGATCCATTCCGGTTACAATGTCTTCGGAATTCAGGTGAATATCCATATCGGAATAGCTGTCAGAGTTTGAACTAGATACGGGATCCATCTTGTATAAATAGGGAGATGATTTTTGATATGAATTAGATTATAGAATTTAGTTTGGTATTCTTCAATACATAATTTACATATGTATATATAATACCAAATTCCATAAATCACGGAGAAATTTTCGGAAGATATCAGGAAAAGTTTACAGTAACAGATACGCTAAGATATGAATTTTTGTCTTTACACTATTTATGCAATAAATGCAGGAAAACGTGTCTAGACTTAAGAATGATAAGCATGTAATTTACGACAACAAAATGATAAGCAAAACTTTTAACTTGCAGACACGGTCGAAGTCCAGACTTACTAATGCATCTTAACAACTATCAGTTAGACACATTCATGCAAGACCTGATTCGCTAGGACCAACGCTCTGATACCAACTGTGACGATCGCTCCAAATCCATATGGACGAACACGTCATTCATTGATTTCATTGTGAGGTATTTGACCTCTATATGATACGTTTTGTAAACATTGCATTCTTTTGAAAAGGCATACCATAAATGAATATTTAAATCAAAGGTTTTCGACATCTGATGATTTCTACATATAGACAATCACCGTATATAATAGTTTACAATAGTACTTCCGTTGACAATGCAGTAAAATAAGGTACATGATGATGAATTGGTGAATGCAACGTTTTCTTGAAAAATATGCCATATAAGACTCCATGCACATAGCTTGTCTATCATATAAGCAAACAGCGGAAGACTTCTAGGGAACCTGAGAATAAACATGCTAACAAGTGTCAACACAAAGGTTGGTGAGTTCATAGTTTGTATGTTTCGCATAATCTGTACATAAAGATGGATCACAAGATTTCAGTTGTTTCATCCAGAAACGTTTATCAAAATATTCTACGAAATTGAGCACCCTGGTAACTAAACTTAACGTATATATAATTTGTATACTTTGTATAATCATCTTAATAATACACGCAAACCAACGTGTACGCTTCTTAAATAGCATACGTCCGTTAAAAGGCTAGTGCTCTAGCTCGGACGGGGATATCAAGCCCTATGGATCCATATACTACTACTCGCGCCCACCAGTTCTTATAACTGGCAGTTACTAGTTACCAAAGCTAAGGGATTTTCGGTTTAAACTCAGTGTAGAATTTAGTATGTACTTGTATCCATTGTGTTTAAAATAAAGTGCATGTATTCTCAGCCCAAAAATATATATTGCAAAAGCAATTAAAAAGGGAGCAAATGAAACTCACCTTAGCAGCACATACAGTTGTTCATTGTAATGTAACCGAAACTCGGTATATCAAAGAATCGTAGATCTCAACCTAGAGAACATATGTTGGTCAATAAATGTCTATCAATCTAGGTCAGGTCATAGTGTATCATAATCCTAATGCTCGAGATCGACATATAAAAGTTATCCAAAGTCGTTTCAAAAAGTCAATTTTGATAATAGTTTAACAAAACGAGACGTACCTTATATAAGGATTCATTTACTCGGTTGGTAATATTCAAAAATCCAATTTATCAATCTCGTAAACAAGTTGTTTAAATCTTAATTGTAGATTCAAAAGCAATTTCAATTAACTTCAATCATAATTCAGTTGCTCATATCTTTTAATCCGTTCATCAAAATTATTCGATATCTAAATGAAAAGTTATTGATTTTTCGCCAGCTTTCCAAAAACATGTATATCATATACCTTTTACCAGTAATATATGTATTTAATTCGTGATCTATTATAAACTGTTTAATGATGAAATTTAGCATACACGTATGTATAAATATAAATACTCGAGCACTAGACATGGATACACAATTAATATATAAAAGATAAAATATGAGTGCTTACGTATCAATATTGAGATTCAATATTGTAGGATAGTACGTAGAAGTAACGAAGATGATAAACACTAGGTTTGACTTACGAGCAAAACCCTCGAACAATACCCATAACCTCCTTAGTAATAACCCATAGTTTCCTTAGCTCTATCCCACTTGAAAACCCATTTTGAAAGTGACACGCTCATGACCTCGTCGTAGTATTTTAAGTGATATAATTAATAATAATAATAATAATACTATTAATAATAATAAAATAAATAATAATAATCTTAATAATAATAATAATAATAATAATAATAATAATAATAATAATAATAATAATAATAATAAGTTAAATAAATAAATTTACACATAGTAATATATGTGTAAAACAACTCGCGCAGAAACCTGGTATTTATAGGCATAATTCCTGATTCTGATGCCCATGCGATCGCATGGGTTTTATGCCTATTTCTCATGCGATCGCATGGCCGTCAGATCCAGCTCACATATTTTTGTTTTTTTATTTGTCGACATAATAATTAATAATATATATAATATATTTAATTTATATAATTAATTATATATTATATTAAATTCACATGCATAGTTAACTTGTAATTTTTGTTCCGATAAGTCGTACGTTGTTACGCGACTTATGTTCCGGTTCCGGTTTTTCGAGTGTCCCTTCGTACGCTGAGAAAACTTGTAATTTTCATTCTGGGACACGTACCTTTGTCAAAATATAGCCTTAAATTATCCCTAAATTATACCACCCAGAGTATATCTTAAACTTTAGAGTATTTTGGTCATTTACTTCTCTAAATCATTGTCTCGTTATTTATTAATATAATAGTATTTATCAAACGTTTCATAACCAAGTTAATATCTATTCTCAATATTTATAAACACGTTTTAAAATACGTATCGCAAGTTATTCATATAATTAATTCTTAACAGTTAATATTCCTTATTATTGTATGTGTCCAAATTACGTTATTTAAACAAATAATTCACCATTTATTCCGAATACCGTTAAAATGAATGATTTCTCAAATCAAGTGGACCTCTCAACAGAGACTCGTAATAATATCATAATTCTTAAGAGACTCGGTAAATATCTTTTACTTGAATCGTTTGGCATAATCTTTTAACTCTGTAGTTAAATATATCAATCAGATAATTAAACCAATAAGTTTAATGCACAGTATCATATCCTCAACACTTTGTTACGTTTTCAAGTTATAGTATATGTATCTATATATAATTGTTCGCGTTTCGTTGAGAACAATCGAAGATTAATTGAACAGTTCAAAATTTTGAGATTTAACTTCATAGACTTTGTTTATCGTGTCGGAAACGTTAATCATACAAGATTAAGTTTAAATTTGGTCAGAATTAAGTTGTTATATATGAATATTTATATATAAAATGTTAATATGATTATTAAATACTTATATGTAATATTACTAAAAGTATATTTTATACACAAAATGTTTATTTGGTAACATAATATCGATAATAGTAATTAAAGTTGTTTTTGATTATAATGATAATATACTACTAATAATAATAACTATAAAAATAATGATTTTATAAATAATAATAATAATAATACTAATTCTTATCTTAATAACTACAATGATAATAATACTATAATACTACTAATAATAATAATGATAAAAATAATAATATTAGTGTTAGATATAATAAAATTGATAATAAAAGTAATAATGATAAAAATAATGATAATTCTAATAATAATAATAATGATAATAATAATAATACATTCATTAATAATTAATAATCATAATCCTAATGAAAATAATAATAATATTAATAATAAACATGATAAAATTAATGATAATAATAATAATGTTAAGACTACCTTAAGAGGTTTAAAAAGATAAAAGTGCCCGAGCCGGGACTCGAACCCACAACCTCCCACTCAACAAAGACAACACCAACCCACTGAATTGCTCGATACATTCTTGATATAACTTGCACATTTTATATACTTATAATCATGATCAAAAAACATCATCATTATCGTCATTTAAGCATCATCCATGATACATATACGGGATTAATTTAAATCATTCGGCCCAAACTCAAATGGGTACCCAGCCCAGTGTGTTGTTAATGAATCTGTAAGCCCAATACCATATGTTATATACCCCGGTCGATGGATCTTGGATGTAATCATTGTGGTCTGATCGAAATCAGAGATAACAACCAGAGTGCAAACCTAATCGATCATCTTCATCTTCTGAATCTTATACAGAATTGAACTCAGGTATTTATCACAATCTCGATCCTAAACCTCCTCATGGTTCGATTGTGTTTTAAATAAAAATTTCTTCTCTGATTATATGAGGTAAATTCCGAAGTCAATCGAAAGCTCTCTGGTTTGAAGCATCAATTTACAAGTTAATTCATTTGTAAATTCTTATTTCATGAATGTTTGTTTCAGCTATTTGATGCTTAGAATAGATTCACAACATCAAATAATTCATAAATTTTCAGATCTAGAATTATTGATAGAAAAGTGAAATTTTCAATTGGATCGCTGTAAGAGTTTTCAAGTTCAAACAATGATCAACGAAGAGTATTCCAGTGATTTGCAACATATTATATGAAGAATTCGAGGTCCGAAAACAATTAGAAATTGAGTTTTAATTTTGAAGTTTCTAAGATGAAGAACGTCACTGTTACCTTAATTTTTAATAAATCTGTTGCTATTTTGATTGATGATTCTCCACAACAGGTAGGTAACGATGATGGTTGAGTGGTTGGAAAACAACACAGACTAGCAGTAGCATAAACAATTGTAGTGGTGGTTAGGGGTTTTGAAACTGTGCAAAAACAGAAAATAATTGTGCAGCAGTAACGAATGAACTCATAGCAGTACTTTTGGGTTCTTGTTGAGCAGTAGGCTGTACAGAAACAGGTTTAGCAGTAATGAAACTGATTGGTGATGGTGCTCGAATAAGAGTACAAGTAATAACAGCAGTATACGTTTATATGGTGATGATGGTGGTTCTCAGTTTCATAATATACCAGCAGCAGTTCTACAGCAACATAAGCAAATTCGATTGTTGTTCTTGTTTGGTTGTCTTGGATGGTTCTAGGTGAGTGAAGGTGGTTTGTTGAGTATTGGGTCATGTTGTTTTATGGGTTCACTATGGAGAAACTAGAAACATGTACAGCAGTTGCAAGTTGCAGGGTTATGTGTGCTCAAGATGGGTGATGGTTTGGTTCTTGGACAGAATACAGAAACAGATAGCAACAACCATGGAGATCACGATGATGATGGTGTTATAGTGGTGTTTGTAGTGGTGCTATTTTGGTGATTTTTGGATATAAACAGGAAAACGAACATTGGCAGCAGTTTGATTTTTAGGTTTATGAATTGTTTGGAGATGGTAATGGTCGTGTTTAAATGGTGATTAAAGGTTATGATGTTTGGTTTAATCGAACAAGTTAGTAGAAATGGAATGATAACATAGAGAAAGCTTATGTATTTGGTAATGGTGTTCATGTTTTCATAAAAGCAAAAGGAGCTTGGTAATAGAGAATAGTTTAAGTGCATGTATGTGTTTCGATATATGCATACATATTGTGCGAGACAATGAAATGAAACAAAAGATGATGTGGTTGTTTGTTTGCATCTTACTTGTAGTATATTTATATGTAATTGAGATAGTCAAAAGTTGATTGATAGACAAATTAGTATGATCACAAATATTCGCTCAGGAGAAGAATGAAATAATAAAAAAAATACAAAAGTCGATTGTGACTTTTAACAAACTAGTACGATCGAATTTGATATATACGCTTTAGGAGACATAAACAAAATATATCACAGTTTGATTGCTACTTAAAACCGATCCTAATTATTTTATCTGATTCTAAATTATATAAAAATCAGTATTAATAAATAAATAAATAGATTATTGATAATAATGTTAATAATAATAATAGCTTTATAAATAATACTAATCATGATTATTGATAACATTAGCAGCTATGATAATAATAAGAATCAATCTTAAAAATGATATTATTAACAATGTTAATGATAAATTGTATTATTTATATGCTAATATTAATAATGACTAATAATAATTGTAATTATAATTGTAAAGGTAATAATATTAATAATAATCATAGTATTAATAACAATAACACAAACATTTATATATGACAAACTTCATATCTATATGTTATATATTTAACATAATATTATAATTAATTTTAATAACAACAACATATAATACATCAAATTATATTTCAAATTATTATTTATGTAAACACACACATATCTATTTACAATTAGTTGTTCGTGAATCGTCGGGAATAGTCAAAGGTTAACTGAATCCGTGTAAATAGTTCAAAAATTTTAAGACGCAATACAACAGACTTTTCTTATCGTGTCGAAAACATATAAAGATTAAGTTTAAATTTGGTCAGAAATCTCCGGGTCGTCACAATCAGATGAATTGGGGATGGCTGATTGGTTGATTCATTCTGGTGACGCTGCTTCCGGAGCTTAGGTGAACATCCATGTCGGAATCCGAGGGACTTGAACTAGTGGCGAGTTTCATTTCGTACGATTGAGTAAAGGGTTTTTCGATATGAAATGATTTCCGGCTATTGAATAGTATTCTAATTACATATAGAGCAAAGGATTTCGTAGATTACGGAGGGATTTACGGAATATCAGGCAAAGTCTACAATAACAGATATGCTAAGATATGAATTTTATCTATACACTATTCATGCAATCAATGCAGTAAGATGTGTCTAGACTAAGAATGATAAGCTGGTAATTTTCGATACAAAATGATAAGCAAAACTTTTGACATGCAGACACGGTCGAAGTCCAGACTCACTAATGTATCCTAACGACTATCTGTTAGACACACTAATGCAAGATCTGGTTCGCTAAGACCACTGCTCTGATACCAACTCTAATGACCCGTCCTAATCCATCTGGACGAATACATTATATTTGGTTACATCGCGAGGTACTTGGCCTCTATATGATACATTTTACAAACATTGCATTCGTTTTTAAAAGACAAACTTTCATTACATCGATAGTTGACGGCATGCATACCATTTCATAATGTATCCAACTATAATTGACTTAGTAATAATCTTGATGAACTCGATGACTCGAATGCAACGTCTTTTGAAATATGTCATGAATGACTCCAAGTAATATCTCTAATATGAACAAATGCACAGCGAAATTTTTCTTTAATACCTGAGAATAAACATGCTTTCAAGTGTCAACCAAAAGGTTGGTGAGTTCATAGGTTTATCGTAATCAATCATTTCCATAATTTTAATAGACCACAAGATTTTATTTTTCATAAATAACATTACACTCGCAAGTGTATAAAAATCATTTGTATGATGAACACCTAGTAACCGACATTAACATAATGCATATAGAATATCCCCCGCATACTCGCAAGTATGCCATAATATTGGCAATCGCAATCGCCAGTTAAATCGAAGTACTAAAGCATTCCAAATTCCAGAATGGGGTTTGTTAGGCCCATAGATCTATCTTTAAGATTCACGTCAATTAGGGGCCATTTACCTAATTCATAGGTTACCAGACTTGAAGGGGCAATATTCGGTTTAATAATCCAATCATAGAATGTAGTTTTGAGTACTTGTGTCTATTTCGTCAAACATTTATAAAAGCAGCGCATGTATTCTCAGTCCCAAAAATATATATTGCAAAAGAATTTAAAAAGGGAGCAAATGAAACTCACTATACTGTATTTCGTAGTAAAATACATATGTCGTCATTGAACAAGTGTAGGGTTGGCCTCGGATTCACGAACCTATATCATTTGTATATCTATTAATATACATAATTGTAGTCGAACAAATATATATATAATTTTATTAGTTATATCATTTTTTATTTTAATAATATATATATTGGTTTCATATATTCATTTTGTATACAAAAATATAATTTTTTTGTGATGTTATATGTATTAAATACCTTTTTATTTATATATATACTTGTTTATCAAAACCGTAATTCTATTTATACTAGGTTAGTACTAGTAATTATAAAAATAATGAGAGTAATATTACTAATATACCTATGTTACTAATAATGGTTCTAAAAATGATAATAATGTTAATATTTACAAAAGTACTAATAATTTATAATAATACTTCTTATAATATTACGAATAATACTACTTAATAATAATATTAGTAGTGATATTTATATAAACTATATTAATGATACTAATTTTTAATAACCATGTTTAATAATAATAATAATATTGGTAATATTGAATAATACCATAATACTAATCAATAATGTTAATAATAATAACAATAATACTAAATAATAATAATACTTGATATTGATAATAATGTTAGTGATAACAATATTAATGATAAGTATAATTACTAAAATTGTAATAATAATTATTATAATAACAATATTCTTAATTATAATCATAATAGTAATAATAAGTGTTATAATAACCATAATAATAATAACAATGATAATGAAAATGTTAATTTAATAATAATAATAAAAATTTTGATAGGAAAACTACCTCAAATGAAGCTTTAAAAAAAATATTGTCGCGAGCAGGACTCGAACCCCCGACCTCTCGCCCACCCGAACCAACACTTAACCATCTGGGCTGTTGCCCGTTTTCTGTTTTAAAAGGACATTCATATTTATTTAACCCCTATCCATATGTTTTCCATAATTCATCTTCTTCTTCAGTTTGAAAGTCGACCAGAGGTAATCAAACATAGCAAATATAAACTGAATTGGTTTTTGGATTCATGAACTAAACATAAACGGTTCATTTGTGGTTGTCTTGTATTAACAGCAAACAAAAAAAAATTAAATTAAAAATAAACCTGCTGTTGTTCGCAAAAAAAAAAAATGAACTTGATATATGATTTTGAAATTGGAATGTTTTGAGACTTCACTTCCTTCATAAAATATCTTTCAAATCGTTACTATATCACGCTGGAATTGTCAATCGATCCAAAAACAACTTAAAAATCGTAAATTCGAAGGAAGAAGAAACAGTTGACTTTTTCTTCATATACTTTGACTCCAAAATTCGATCTTGTTTTGAAGAATTGGAAATTCATATTTTGCATATAGTTTTAATGCAAGATTCCTAACAAAACAGCAATTTTAGATTTTGAAATCTCGTTTGAAATCAAGTTATGGTTAAAAAGTATTCAAGACAATGAACCGACGACTTCTTTTCTTATTTCTTTTCTTCCTCTTCTTGAATTACAGTCCAGGTCTTATAGAGCGTAAATGAGATTAAAATATCCACAAGATTCGATAACATTTGTTTTGTATCAGATATGAGGCTGACCTCTAACAGATTATAGACAGGAAAATCAATCAGGGTATCAAAATAAATTAATAGACAGTGATTTCTAAAAAATTTTGTTTGCTATATTAATCTGATTCGGACTTGCAATAATATTAGAGACAGAAAGCAAGTTTTGATGGTGATGTTAAACTGATTCAGCTCCTATATCTGTATTTATATAATCAGTAATAATAATAAATATATATAAGTAATAATAATTCTAATTAATAATTATTATATTAATAATACCGATAAATAATTATAGAAATACTAATAATAATTATATTTATAATATAAATACTGATTTTGAATATATATCTGCATATATCTAACTATGACTATATCTTTATTTGTATATTCTTTTATTTACATTATTTATATTTATGAATTATAATTAATCTTATTAATAATAATATTATTACTTATGATAATAATAATAATAATTATAAAAGGTATAACAATAATATTATCAACAACAATAATACTGATTATAATAGTACTAATTATAACAATGATACTATATCAAATTATATATTAATTTCGTATCTATAGATTGTATATTTAAATGATATTAATATCACTGGTATTGATATTAATGTTTAAAATAATTATAACAACTATATTTTTAACTTGAAATCATATTTAATATATCAGTATCTTAATATATCAGTTATATCATAATTTATATTTATTTGAATATTTATACACTATATATATATATATATATATATATATATATATATATATATATATATATATATATATATATATATATATATTACAATATACATATCATAATATTTATACATAGAAATCATATAGGTTCATTTTGAATTACAACATAACTATTTTGTAACTTATCGTTCATTTTTAATTCAAATGTTAAATTATATTTTACTATTTTTAATTATTATATATACTTATATTATATATATATATATATATATATATATATATATATATATATATATATATATATATATATATATATATAATTACATATTTATTTACAGACAACTTGTTCGTGAATCGTCGGGCATGGTCAAAGGGTAATTGATTATCTGAATATAGTTCCAAAAATTTTAAGATTCAACATTACAAACTTTGCTTATCGGGTCGAAATCATGTGAAGAATAAGTTTAAATTTGGTCGAAAATTTCCGGGTCGTCACATCGGAAGCAATCTCTCTATCCGTCGAATAGAGAGAGTGATGATTTTCTCTACTTTTGAGAGTGTTTTCACTCTAGGTGGATAAATGACTTGACTTTATTCTCGGATAGGGGAAGGATTGTCTACATCTTACCTCCCCCATACACCACTTATGTGGTATTGGGTTTTGTTGTTGTTGTTGTTGTTGTTGTTGATTGAGATCACCCGAGGGGGACTAAACCACCCGTTGCGATGATCTCCCGTTTCGACTATACCGATGCAACGATAATAACCCCGCCTCCATCGCTACCCAGGAGGAAACCTTGAAATCGATCCAAGGGCACAGCCAAGTAAAACCTCCTCCCTTTTTACCCCCCAAACGATATGGGAAATGTGCCATGGGTGGATACTTCATGGCAGAGATGAAATTGTGTTTTTAATATGTAGCCAACGTGGTCGAACTCCTGACCTCCCCTAAAGAAGGCAGACCACCAACTGCTGGACCACATCACAACTTCGTTAACTCCCTTTAAATTAATACCAACTTGTTATTTTTCAAATAATAATAATAATTAACAACAACTAGAAACTAATTTAGAAAGTTTGATAAGTCAGATTATCTTTATACTTCGCAAATGCTATAAGGATCTTCCTCTCTTAAACGTCAATTATTTAATTGATTAATTCCGTTAAGGATCATAGATATATTTTTTTTTCTCAACATTTATATTTACTAAATGAATATTTTTGTTAATGTATTTAATTTTTTATTTTCAATTTTCTTCAATATAAAACCAAGGTCATAATTATGTCATCCTTTAAAAAAAGAATTGAACATTGACCTTTGTATGAATTCATAACTATGATTTTTAACCATTGATTTAATTGATAAATGTCATAATTAACTATTCATTTAAGTTAACCACTTATTTGAAATTACGACGACTAATGTCATTTCAATAATGTTTATAACAAACTCAAATATCCGTCATCTCTCTTATATTTAATTAGAAACAAAGCAAACTCAATTATTTTTGTTCTTTTATATCCTTTATTTATATATAAAAGGAAACTATAATTATGCAATATTTTTTCAAAAGATTAAATATTTACTCGTAAACAAATTCGTAACTATGATTTTAACTAGGGCTATAAATGAACCGAGCTATTCGCGAGCTACTCACGAGCTACTCGAGCTCGGCTCGTTAAAATCTCGATTCGAGCCAAGCCTAAACGAGCTCGAGGCCGAACTTAAACTTAATTTGAAGCTCGTTTAGTAAACGACCCCGAGCTCGAGCTTTATAGCTCGAGTTCAAACAAGTTCGCGAGCCTAAACGAACTTATCAATTATATACACAAATATTATTTTACATAATATAATATATAGTTATATAATAATTAATTATATATCAATAATAGTTGAAAGAATGATAGTAATCTTATTATATGTTGATAAAAATTACAAAAAAAATGAATTTGAAATATATAAAAAATTAAATAATATAAAGAAAAAATATATATAACTAACGAGTTGAGCTCGAGCCGAGCCCGAGCTACTAAAATATCAAACGAACTCGAGCTTGAACTATTAGGCTCGAACCGAGCCGAGCTCGAGCTCTATAAAATTTAAATGAGCCGAACTCAGCTCAACTTGTTTACAACCCTAATTGTAACCATTGATTTGGATAATTATGTTATAAGTGCCTCTATATTCAAATCAACTATTAATTTGAAATTTCTACAAAAGATGTGAATTTCAATAATTGATTTGTGATAAACTCAATTATCTATTTTATATATAAACAAAACAAAATTCTCATTAATGATGCGCATAGCTGCACATCTATTGCGCAATATCAGATTAGCGCGCATCGCCCTATCTAATCGCGCAGGATCATATCCATACGTTGGCCCACGTGCCATCTGAATATGCCTTGAGAATATGCTCACAACATTGGTCGCGCAGTTTAAAACATGACGCCAACTAGATATGCATGAACAAAGCTGACAATGTACTATGGCGACAATAAAACAGAAATGACACATGTGGCAGGACGGTACAATCTTGACATGGCATAAAGGGCTGAAAAGGACAGTAGGGTACAAAGGGGACAACACTAAAATAATGACAACACTTTTACAACTTTTTGGAATATAAGGACAAAGACAATACGACATGGCACCAACATATCCTGTTGTCCCCTTACGTGGCACTAAGGGACAAAGCTCACGAGTATAAATAGAAGTACTTGACAAGAAAAACACACACAACTTCTGGAATTACATTCCATTTCACCAACAAAACATTCTCGATCATATCAATCACTCCAGCTAACCTGCGCGACCAGAATAGCTCTCTCTAACACTCTGCGATTTCAAGTAGCGTGCACAACATAAATTCTAACATCGCCCTTGGGCCATCAACTCCGGTTAACCCGAATAATGGTGGGTTACGTTTAACCACCCTTTTGAGATCATGATCTCGTATGAGGGTTATTCACGGTACTCTGGACCGGAGAGTTAAACTCAAAAAACTCTTAAACCCCCCTTATTTGTTGATCTTGCATGAACCGAACCTGTAACGACCCGCCAAAATCGCTATTGACGCAGTACGTTATTCACCGATTTCATTGCGAGGTATTGACCTCTATATGACACGTTTTGTAAACATTGCATTCTTTTGAAAAGGTACACTATCAATTGAATATATATATCTACGGTTTTTGACATCTGATGATTTCTATTTATAAGCAATCACCGTAAATAATAGTTTTTAATAATACATCCGTTGACAATGCAATCAAAATAAGATACATGGTGATGATTTTGTGAATGCAAAGTTTTCTCGAATAAAGCATGTATGACTCCATGCACATAGCTTTTATAATGTATAAGTAAACAGTGAAAGACTTCTAGAGACCTGAGAATAAACATGCTAAAAGTGTCAACACAAAGGTTGGTGAGTTCATAGTTTTAATATTGCGCATAATCTGTAAATAAAGGTGGACCACAAGATTTCAGTTGTTTCATCCAAAACGTTTATCAAAATATTCTATGAAATTGAGCACCCTGGTAACCAAACTTAACGTATATATAATAAGTACCCCTATTTTAACATACATGCAACCAACATGTACAATACACGCAAACCAACGTGTACTAAACTCAAATAGCATACGTCCGCTTTAAAGTTCAGGCTAGGGTTTCTATACCTGGAACAAACGGGGATGTCAAGCCCTATGGATCCATATACAACTACTCGCGCCCACCAGTTCTTATAACCGGCAGTTACTAGTTACCAAAGCTAAGGGATTTTCGTTTCAAACTCAGTGTAGAATTTAGTATGTACTTGTGTCAATTGCGTTTAAAATAAATTGCATGTATTCTCAGCCCAAAAATATAGATTGCAAAAGCAATTAAAAATGGATCTATAAACTCACCTGAAAACTTCAGAAATAAATCACGGAGATGTGACCGAATATCGGAATGCAAGTAACCGTAGATCTCAACCTAGAGAACATATGTTGGTCAATAAGTGTCTAATAATCTAGGTCGGTCCATAGGGTAAGTATAGTCCTATTGCTCAAGTCCGACTCATAAATTCAACAAAAGTCAACAAAAGTCAACAAAAGTCAAAGAAAGTCAAATGTAAGTCAAACACAGTCAACATGGTTAACACAAGTCAACAATCTCATAATATTACACAAGTTGGTCAAATAGTCAAACATAGGCCAAACTTAAGTTATTCATTTTTATTTAGAAAAAAATATTATTTACATATATGTATTTTTAGGTATTTTGTAGCTGATTCCGGGTCCCACCAAATTCTATATCATACCTTAGGTCGTGATCATTGGAAAGTATGTCATCCCACATTTCTATAGCCAGTTTATTTGACAAAAAAGGAGTTACGGTTTGAAAGTTATGGCCTTGCGAAAACTGCCCCTCAAAACATAAATTGCTGAAATTGTTGCTGTTAACAGAGCACAAAATCAGCAGCAACACCTCCTTTTCGTACACGTTTTAGACTAGTTTAGGATCGACAAAATCATACATATAATATATGGTTTTAAAGCTTGTCGTAAATACTTTCAATACCAATTAATAGTTTTTATCCAAACTTAACCGAGTTCAAATTACGAGTCCGCAAAGTAGGCCCGAGAGTCATTTTGACGTTTTTGCTAAAATACTAAAATTTTCCATTGACAACTCAAATTCTAAACCATAATAATTGAGCATGTAAAAATCGTGTCACAAGTCCAAAATGATATTTTAGACGTGTTATGTACATTTGATTTTCAAAATTTCACATATGGGTTAATGTAGGAGCGTATGACCCAAATGGGTTATAAATACCCATTTTGACCAAAACATGGGAAAACTCATTTTTAAAATATTAAAATCTTCAAACTTACTTAAATTGATATATTGGACGTGTCCACGGTGCCCGTTACCCATTTTGACACTTTAAACCCATTTGGTCAAACAAAGTCAACTGCACATAATATTTGATTTAAGCAACGCAGTCAACTTGTAGAATTTTTATAAAAATAAGTACAGGTCTATTTGATTTTAAATACACGCCAAAATCTCCGTAACTCAAAGTCCTAAAACATATCCGGAGGTCAGACTCTAAGTCCTAAAAGAAAAATCGCAGCAATCTCAAATGCGCCCGACAGTTTTTCAGAAAATTTTCAGCACGCGCCAGTTTTGTAAATTCTACCATTTATTCTAGAAAAATGAAAAAGATGAACAGCCAATTGGAGATGGCCACAAACATCTCAAATAATCACTGGTAAATAAAGCTAAGAAATTTATATATCCAATTCTTACAGTTTACAAAATACTACGGACTTTCTGATTTGGACATAATCTAGACATGTTGTTTTGTAACACATATAACGCATAGCAAACAATGGTTTCAGAAGCTAACATACAAATGACATATGTGAACCAACATGTAAATAACAACATACCAGAAGCACAAGTCCTAAGTCCATCTACAAATCAAATTATGTCATTCGGTGCAAATTTTTGGACAGATTCAATTCGTTTCAGGAGGTCATATTCGAACGCATATAACCGGACATATAGGAATAATTAGCATGCATAATGCATAATCTACATGAAAAGTGAAGTACTAATCATATACTTTTCAAAAATCCTCAGCTCATAATCCAGAAATCAATTTAAATGGCGTTTTTCATCTGTTTAAAACGTTGATCACAAAAGTCAGGTCTAATAATCAATTAAACATAACGGGAGTTTTAAAAATCCAATTAACATGATATCTGAGTCTATCTTGAGTGTTTTTCACTTATCTTTCCAATCATGTAACATATATAAACCAATTCATCACCAATCAATACCAGTTTTCAGATTAATGCATAAAACACAACGATAATTTAATTGATCATAACTTGAGCTATACATAACGAAAACATGCCATTCAAAAGAGCAAACTTATTAATTTTTCACAAGGATTTTATTTATAAACATTTCATAAACTGAAAATATCATGTTCATATCAGTAGCATATTAATCAAAAACGTGATCATTCATAAAAATGAGTTAAAACTTCAATTAAGCATAACATGAGCATACGGTAACGAAAATTCGAAATTCCAAAGCCCAAACTTATTAGTTACTCAAGAGGATTTTGATTATCTCATAATATTATACATTCAACAAGTTCAAGTTTCTGACCTCACACAAAACAAATTCGTGATTCATCAAAAAGTCATCAAACGATCAAATTAACGAATAATATCATGCATACATACAAGGACTTGAGCACTGGACACTATATCTACCATAAAATGTAACAAAAATATGAAAACCCAAAAATTAGAGTTTTTGAAACTTACCATAATCAAGAAATTGTTGGTATAGATGTGTAGAGCTCTTCGAGAGGAGTCCGAATATGTAAACGATTTTATGATCAAGTGATTATTGAAGGTGTTCTTGAGGTTTGAAGATCGATGATGATGATGATGAATAGTATATGGGTGTTCTTGTGGTTTGAAGTGTCGGTGTGTGTGATGAAAAATGAAATGAAATGAAATGAATTGGATCAGGATATAATATAAATAAGATAGAGTCACGGGTTCAAGTTAGGTAAACACGGGTATTAGTGTGTAGCCACGGGTATAGATATATCACATGTGTAATAATTACATAAACACGGGTTATAATTTTTAGTAGTCATGGGTTTAATAGTAAGAAATATACATATAATATATAGTCACATGTGATAAATAAATTTTTTTTTATCCGTTAGCTAAAACTCGATGTATTTTATCTTATCATGTTTCACTAAAAAAAATACATCTATATATATTGCTCGAAACCTTTTATATTTAATTCCAATAAATTATTAAGATTATATTTAAATATCATTTTTATATTTAAATTATATAATAAAGTAATTATAATATTTATAAATCATGTGTTACGTACTTTATGGGAGTAGTTGTCAAATGAGTCACGAATTTTGTATCTATTATCTAATATATAATAATATAATAATAAACTGAATTATTAGTTTGAATTATTAAACCAAATTATTAATTTGAATTATTAACTCAATTATTAGTTTGAATTATTTGTGTATAAAACTATATATATCTAGAAACGATCGTATAATACGCTTATAAATACTTGTTGAATAAAAATATAAGTATTATCATCCTACTTAATTAAAATGATTTTTAAAACTCAATTGTTATATAACATAATTTATTTAAATTAATAATCGTACATTTTGTTGTCTTAAAATATATTTTCCTCGTTTTCACTAATCGTAGTGTTTTTTTTAAAAAAAATATGTAGCCAATATTAATGGTAATATTTTTAATCAAAAAATATTTACATATAAAATTGTAGATTTTAAGTAACGGTTGTTAAGTTTTTAATAGAAAGTTAACGGAAAAAGTCGGGTTATTACGGAACCTCTTGGACCATTTTATGCTTGATCACTTACATATATTAAACAAAAAGGATTTTCATTTTTATTATTAATTACTCCCTCCGTTCCAAAATAATTTTCATGTTTTAACTTTTTAAATTTTTTTCTTCAACTTTGACTCTAAACATCTTTCTTTGTGTTATATAATATCGAATGAAAGTTATACTAAATGAAAACACATTAAAAAATCAATTTATTCATATAAATTTTATTAAATATTCTATAGCAAAAACCAACAAATATTTACAGTTAAAACTTAATGTATTGACTTTGAAAAGTCCAACATGACAATTATTTTGGGACGGAGGGAGTATTAATTATTAATTCTGCGAAATCGTGATTATAAACTATAACAAAACAAAAATTATTATCATTATTAAAATATTATTCTTAATTATTAATATTTAATTATAATTATTAATTATTAATAATCAATTTCACAAAATCTTGGGTACACTAGTTAAATGTAATTAAAATGAATAAATAAATAAATAATACTTAAACTTAGACGAAACTTATATATTGATCCTTTAATGTAAAGAACTAACGAGCGTTTGATGAAAGGACGATATAGATAACATTTACAAAGCACAATGATAATACACTTAAAAAATATTAGAAACGTGACTACTAATTTTGAACAAACCACAACAATATCCTATAGTCTTGTCCTAGGTGTATTGGAGGCTTTTGAAGAAAGAAGCTTCGTCTTTGTTCTTGATTTAAGCTCTCATATTCAGAGGACTATCTACAGATCGGAAGTTCGGTAGGAACTACGGTATGACAACCTCAAATCCCGGTTACCATAGTCATCATAAGCAATTCTTGTATTCATACAAAGGCTAAATATCTCATTCTTCATTGACTAATAAAGTAAGGACCAAGAAACAATTTGATGAAGATTTTATTTCTACTCATGGAATTTAATTTAGAATGAAACTTGTAGACGAATTATTAAGGATGTTAGAATCGTTTGTAACTCGATCTAATGGCGAAAAACACTAAAACGAGGATCAATCGAAAAACGGGTCGTATCGGGGTCAAATGAGTCAAACCTAGGCCAAGAACTAGATTAGAACGGCTCCTAACAGTGTTATTCGGTGATATTGGGTGTGGGGAACGACTAAAACGAAAGTATACGGCTTAGGGTTAAGGAAATGAGTAACCTCACAAAGGAGGCATAAACCCGTATATTTACTGTCATCAGACACAGTCGGTCGGCTGTGTGAATTCAGTCGGTCGACTGAGTAGACTCGATCGTTCGACTGTGTGGACAGTTTAACTATTGAAATAAAACGCCAATGCACACACACACACAAGTTCAATATTCACAATTAGTAGATAGTTATTACATGACTGAGTTAAACATAAACGTTCTATAAACTAGGGATTACAAATATGCATCAACAAAACTTTGTATTGTAGTTCATGTGTTAGTGGGTTGCCTCTCTCAACGAGTGATCAGGAGTTCGACTCCCGTTGGGTGCACTATTGCACACATGGTTGCCCCTCAACCCTTGAATTTCACATAGGAAAATTCGCCAAAATACACATTTTAAAGTTTTCAAAGAAAACACATTTTTTTAAAAAAAAAATATATTGCCAATATACACCATTGGGTAGACCAAAGTGTTGGTCGAGCATCATATACCTTGGTCGACCACCTCATTTTTCAAGGTGGTCGACCAATCTTCATTGAGTTCCCGGTCGACTGCCGTGTAAACATGGTCGACTACCTCTAATTTTTTCATGATCGACTACTCCAACCAGAAACAATGCGGGCGACCCAATACATGGTCGACTACAAAAAAAATTGTCATAAAACTTCATAGTTTAATTAAGAACAGCTTTTCATGGATGTCATGAAGAGAATTTGAGTAACTCGAGTAGCAACCATTTAAAACTTCATAGTTCAATTAAGAACAATTTTAAACCTTTAAGATACATGCCTTCACGAGAGGACTTGATCACGTGGATGTCACGAGAGGATTTGGTCAAGGCCTTAGAAGCAAGGTTGAAAAAGATGCGAGACGGGGTCGAAACGGTAGCGACCTCAAAACGTCGCAACGGAAAAAACGGGGTCGAGACCCTGTTCGAAACGGATGTTGACTTTTATATATGTAAATATATATTTACACATATTTTAGAGCTAAAAAACCTTTGTTGACAAGTTGGTACCTATAATTGTTATTAGCATTAATATAATACAAAATGGAATACTAAACTAAGTTATTTTGATTGATTTGACCGACTTATGACCGATTTTAACAGAATTTCTGACTTTTGACCGGCGTTGACCCAATTATTCCTTCAATTGACCTGACTTTTGACCGTTGACCGGCTTATAAGAAAACGAGACGGGGTCGAAACGGTTTAGTCACCAAAATGCCGCAACGGGCGTTGCAACGGAAGCAACGAACGCCGTTTACAACACTGCTTAGAAGATGCATGCCTTCATGAACATGGTGTCTCATTTTTTTTCATCCAATTAAATTGAATTACTCCGTTGCCTTCATGAACATGGTGTCTCAATTTTTTTCATCCAATTAAATTGAATTACTCCGTAAATAATAAGGATTGAAAACACCGCAAATCTTTATGACCAATTTTTGATAGACGACCATGTATTGGGTTGCCCGTGTTGTTTTTTGTTGAGGTAATCGACCATGAAAAAATGAGAGGTAGTCGACCATGTTTACACTGTAGTCGACCGGAAAGTCAATGAAGATTGGTCGACCATCTTGAAAAATGAGGTGGTCGACCAAGGTATATGGTGGTCGACCAACACTTTAATCTACCCAATGGTGTATATTGGCAAAAAAATTTTTTTTAAAAGTGTGTTTTCTTTGAAAACTTTAAAAAGTGTATTTTGGCCCATTTCCCTTTCACATAAAGGTGCATTTCGCGCATCGTGTTGCGGGGTAGTGGGGGAGGGTTTTTTTGTTTTTTTTACCGCCTATGTCCTCGGATTGGGCCGGTTTCCTCCTGGCAGTAGTTGGGGACGGAATATGCAATGCGGGAGATGAATGCGTGGATGGTTTAGTCCCCTGAGTAATCCCGGACTACTCTAAAAAAAAAGTTTACGATGAATAATTTATTGATTTGACAAAAAGAAGATTGAGTAATGAGTTCCCTTCTAGCTCCAAACTTTCCTCCAAGACCCGGATCACTTTTGAGCATCTAGTAATTAAGAAAATAATATATTTATAGTTTCCTTCTCGATATCACATAAACGACATATATACCATATTGTTCAACGAAATGTCTTAAAACTAAAGATTGTCCATAATTGGGAGTCGATGTATAAATTATAATGTATACACCGACTCTTTTTGAGAATTCATAAGTACGTTTTAAATATGCACTTGCTGGCCAAGCAATGAGCTAACTGTTGCGAATTGGTCAAATTAATTGATCGTTTGCAGGGCCGGTCAAACATTGGTCAAAGTTTTTGCATGCCCCGGGCGAAATGATTATAAAATGCCCTCAACAGTTACGTAAACATATATCTTTATAAGGTTTAAACTATGGATATTAATAAAAAAAATTTCGAAATGATGCCCCTAACCGTGTGATGCCCCGGGCCGTCGCCCGCTTCGCCCATAGCCTTAGCCGGCCCTGATCGTTTGGTGATCATAAGTGAACTATCTGTTTGATTCGAGTTTATGTGATGGTAGACTCGAACATAAGTATCTATTGAACAGTTTCGGAAAAAGGGAGATAATTAGTAAACCCGGCCACTCATATGAAAAATCACGTTGCAACCCTAAAAATATAAAGCTTATGGTCAATACTCGATACCATTTCATTTCATACATACGGAGTAATATATAAAATATAAAATATACAGATATATACGTAATGAGTATTGATTAAAAAGTACATGTAAGCTTAAGTTATACGGAGTACTAATTCATAGCTGATCACAAACGTCACTTCTTCTACGTACCCTAACTTTTAAACCACCATCCATGTGAGCCGTTAACATAGGAACAAAAACCGGTTGGTCAGAACAAACCGGTACAAAGTCAAACCTTGTTAGAATTGAAGCCATCACATACTTCATTTGCATAATCGCCATTTCTTTCCCCAAACAAACCCTTGGACCACCTTGAAAAACCGGAAACTTGTAAGGACTTTCCATTTTAAAATCCCCCAACTCACTAAACCACCGGTCCGGTCTAAACTCCAAACAATCTTTTCCCCACAATGTTTCCATCCTTCCCATACCATATGGGAAATACATCACCCTATTTCCTTTGTACACACGTGTCCCGTCCGGTAACACGTCATCATGCTTGGCATGCTTCGAATCCCATACAACGGGCGGATATAGCCTCATTGATTCAAATAAGCATGCTTTCAAATAGTCCATTTTTTTCAAGTCGTCAAAGTTTAGTGACGACTTATTTTCATCATTTGTCATATACGTGACATCTTTAATAACATTTTTTTCAATGGTAGGGTGCCACGTCAGCAACCAAAGGAGCCACGTCATCGCGGCTGAGGTAGTGTCTCTTCCAGCCATGAGAAAACTTATCACCATGTCTCTTACAAGCTCGTCATCATGACCAGCGGATATAAACATCGATAACAAATCTCTTCGACTTTCATTTCCCGCCATTTGTTGTCTTCGCTCGCGAATTATGTCATCTACTTCACGATGTACAATCCCCACCGCTTCTTTTAACTTTCTTTCACTTCCAATGGTCAATAATCTCTTTGCTTTCCACACCCAATTGGCCAGTGCA
Organism: Rutidosis leptorrhynchoides; assembly: GCF_046630445.1. NCBI lineage: Eukaryota > Viridiplantae > Streptophyta > Magnoliopsida > Asterales > Asteraceae > Rutidosis > Rutidosis leptorrhynchoides. Next base: position 15,382,162 of record NC_092336.1, on the reverse strand, counting down.
ACGCCACGCATTGCACTGGCTCCTGCTGCTAAGTCAAAAGCTGACGCTAGCAGCGGAACAGGCTTAGTATAATCCAAAAAACAAGGGTCCCACCCAAGTGAAATTTTACATATGGTATCAAAAGCTAACCTTCTAAAAACATCTTGCATGTCCAAAACATCATTATTTTGAACCGACTTCTCTAGCAATGGAATAAGTCTTTTCGATACTTCTTCTTCAAGAACACTAACCTCAAATTCACGTAGCGATTTTGTGCTAAACTCATGGCTAGCTAACTTTCTTTGCGTACTCCATAGATCGCCGTCGACATTAAATATTCCCATTCCAAGAAAGTCCCCAAGGAGATCCGTAAAGGGTTTCCCTTTAGGGTAGTTTTCAAAGTTTGTTTTGAGAATGTGTTCGACGTTATTAGGGTTTGCTGTGACTATCATTTGACTTTTTCGCCCAAAGCGATGTAAAACAATCGTTTGTGATGGCGATACTTTGAGAAGGTCCGTGAACCAATGGATCAACCGATGGCTATTTCGGTGAAACGAAATTAGGCATCCAATGAAAGGATATGACTTATTACCATTATTATTGGTACTCGTGGTGGTCCTGGTGGCGGTGATGGTGGAAGAAGTTGATGCTATTAAGATTCTAAGTAAAGAAAACAAGTAAAAAAGTACAAATAGTAGAGAAAGAAAATGGAAACAATGAAAAAACATGGTTGTAAAGTGGTGGTTAATTGATGGTGCTGGTGGTTGGTTACAAAATTAAAGGTGGTGAAGTGAAGTGAAGTATATATAGATGGCTAAAACTTACTTTGTAGACTGTAGTACATGTGACTAATTCGTGATAAAACATTTTGTAAAAACATGTGATTTAAGTCACGTTTTTCACGCGAGCCGCAATATATGGTATTGTAGTTCAATTTCTTTTTGTCATCAGAAACACGTGCTTTTAAGAAAACATGGGACCTTTTATCTTTTGCACGTATACCGGTAAAGTTCGAGTTAGATAAACGGGGCATCAATTTGAACAGCGTGAGATGTCCGATTTGTGATGGTGACATTGAGACGGTGGAACATATACTTTTTTCTTGTCAAATGGCCAAAGACATATGGGCGAAAGTCCTTAAATGGTGGGGGTATAATTCGGCTTTATTCGGGTATGAGAATATTTTTAATGGTACCTTCGACAGCGTAGCACATGATCACAAAAGGAACCAATGGCAAGCGGTTTGTTGGGTGGTTTGTTACATTATATGGAAGAATCGAAATGCAAAGGTGTTCAAGAATAAGCTCGAGACGGTCCCATCTTTATTTAGCGAGGTTCAAGTTCTTTCATACGATTGGATTTCACGACGTTGCAAGGGTCATATTATGGATTGGCTTCAATGGTTCTCACAACCTTAGTTTCTCTCTTTTGTTAGTTGCAATCTTTGCAATTAGCTTAGGGCGGTGTAATTTGTTTTCTCTATTTCTTTCGTGATATATTGTGTTGTTAAGGTTGCTCAGTCAACCATGTACTATTCGTGATTGTTTAATATAAGTCCTTCTTGCTTTTCAAAAAAAAAAAACATATGAAGATGTACCATACCTCGTTCTTTAGTTACTATTTATTTCTACGTATTTAGTTATTTATTTCTACGTACGGCTAATTGTATAATATATGCATTTTCAACGCATTTTTTTTTTTTAATTACTACGCATGTCACTTAAATTAAGGTTAGATAAGCTACTGCGCAAAAGATCATCCGCATTACAATTTTTCGTGCTAATCCTTGAAATTAAATTAACTTTGTATACTAATTATTATCCTTCTACTATTAAGTCTCACTGACCAAACCTTGAAACCTATGTAAGTCATTGTTAAAAAAGAAAAACGATACATGGATATAAAAATTATATATAGATCTCACCTAATAGAGTGAACAATACATGATATATGTCTTTAACTTGAACCGTTAAAAATTAAAGAGCAAATATATGTAGGCAAGCTCTATATTATTTTTATATTATTTAAATATGTAGAAAATAGACAAACCTACGTATAAAGTAATGAGTAACTTCGATCATCCCAACTTTATTGTCTTAATTCTTTTTAAGTTTTTTTAAATTTTTTTTAATAATGACAGTTTTGCCTTATAAATAAGATAAAGATAATGTTTGATTAACAATTTAACATCTTTCATGAATAACATATAAATGAGTGTAACAAACAAAGGTAAAATAGAATATTTGACATACTCATGTATCCTTTTGAAAGTTATAAAAATTTTTGAGACAAAAATAATACTGTAATAATGTACGATGATAAAATTAGAAATGAGAAATGAATGAAATTAAAGTAATAAATCATAATCTAATTAAAGGAAGGTAATAAGGTAATTTGAGTAACGATCGACCTAAATGGATGCCGACTTGATTTCGGCGCTAAAAAGAGTCAAGCATTCACCGGCCACTAGACTACAATTCTTTATATCTGTCTATTGTCATTTGTCTTTGTCAATACAAATCCTTTTTGATATATACACTTTTTATTTTCTACGATATGATTATATATCCCGTATATATATCTATCTATATAATTAGATATTTAGATTTGACTTTGAATATATTGAAGAAAAAAAACATATAGCATATAAGTCAGCTTCAAATTTACTCATGTTGTACATTTGGAGGTCACGTACTCGAGTTTTCATTTTGTTTTTTATTTCATTACACCCTCCATCTCATATTAATTGGGAGATGATATATCCAACATTCATTTTACTTCTTCCACCTATAATGTCTAAATTACCCTCAATGAAAGATTTGCACAAATTATTTAAAACTTTTTCTTATAATTTATTGAAGGATATTTAGGGAACAAAACATGAAATTGTGGTGGAAGAAGTAAAATAAATGTTGGAAATATCATTTCCCATATTAATAACCTGTTTTAACTTTTCAAGTCTTTTCTTATAATTTTGAGTTTAAATTTAAATATATTTATTTGTATTAAATATTATTTGATAAAAATCGTATCAATGGATTAGTTTTTAAATATGTTTTACCGGTATAACGTTCATCAAGTATTATATAATATGGACAAAATAATTTAAAGTAAAGTTGAAAAAAAACCCTTTAAAATCAAAACTGGACTATTAATATGAGACGGATGCAGTAATATTTAAAAACGACTTTGATAAAGGTTTTTTATTCAGTAAATATTATTAATAAAAATAATACATATACAAATAGTAATATCGACCACAAGCGCAAAGTCCACAAACACACCTTGCAGCCTCTCAAACAACCACAAGACCTAGCTAGAACCTACCATCAAAATTGAACTAGCAAAACAAAGAACACCTACCACACACTTAATTAGATGACATGATACTAGTTCCAATTACACCATACCAAAGGGGGGCGAGGCCTTAGACGCACTCTTCTCAGCCATAAATGTTGCAGTTTCCTGTTCATCATGTTCTATATCGCTAACTGATCCACAAGAGTACCAAGCGAATTATGATTTATGAACCTCTACATGTTTTTCCTTACTCGTCCCACCTACAAACCTTTTTTTATTCTCATCTCGACTCTTCTTTAGACGAGACCACTTTATATTTTGGTTTACCAACACTAAATGTAGTGACCCGAACTTTTTCATGATTATATATTATATGAGATTAATATTTACATGAATAAATGTTTCCAACATGTTAAGCAATCAAACTTGTTAAGACTTGATTATTTGAAACGGTTTTTGTGTTAACGTTTGACCACCCAGTTTGTCCGATGATTCACGAACGTTATAACTTGTATATGATATGATATTATATATATGAACATATATATATGTTTAACATGATGAAATGGTAATTAAAGTATCTCATTATGTATATTAACAATGAACCTTATACATAAAACAAGACTACTAACTTAAGAAATTCAAAACGATATCTATACGTAACGATTATCGTTGTAATAACGTCTTAATATTTATATATCATATTAAGATATATTAGAACATCATGTTATCATTATAATGTAATAATTTAACATCTCATTAAATATAATAACAATGGGATTAATTACATTTAACGAAATCGTTAACTTAAAGGTTTCAAAACAACATTTACATGTAACAACTAACGATGACTTAACGACTCAGTTAAAATGCATATACATATAGTGTATTAAGATGTATTAGTATACTTTTGAAAGACTTCATGACACATATCAAAGTACTTCTACTTAACAAAAATGCTTACAATTACATTCTCATTCATTTTCATCAACAATTCTACTCGTATGCACCCGTATTCGTACTCATACAATACACAGCTCCTAGATGTACATACTATTGGTATATACACTTCAATGATCAGCTCTTAGCAGCCTTTAATGAGTCATCAAACAAGTGGGAACTATTCTTTGTAATCTAGTATGAATTATTTAGCAAGATTACAAAAATATTATTAATCATTCATGACTTATTTACAAGAAAATAAACTTACATATCCTTTATATCTAATCCATATATCACGACCTAAAACACATACAAACACCTTCATTCTTCAAATTTTTTCATCTAATTGAACTCTCTCAAGTTCTAACTTGAGATTCTAAGTGTTCTTCATAAATTCTATAAGTTCTAGTTTCATAAAATCAAGAATACTTTCAAGTTTGCAAGTATACTTCCAAGCTTTCTAATCCATTCCAAGTAATCATCTAAGATCAAGAAACCTTTGTTACTTACAGTAGGTTATCATTCTAATTCAAGGTAATACTCATATTCATATTTTGATTCAATTTATATAACTATAACTATCTTAATTCGAGTAGAAAATCTTACTTGAACTTGTTTTTGTGTCATGATTCTACTTCAAGAACTTCCAAGCCATCCAAGATCCTTTGAAGCTCTAGATCATTTCTTGTTATTTCCAGTAGGTTTACCTACTATATTTGAGGTAGTAATGATATTCATAACATCATTCGATTCATATATATATAACTATCTTATTCGAAGATTTAAACTTGTAATCACAAGAACATAGTTTAGTTAATTCTAAACTTGTTCGCAAACAAAGTTAATCCTTCTAACTTAACTTTAAAATCAACTAAACACATGTTAACTTAATGATTTAAAACCTGGAAACACAAAGAACGCCGTAAAACCGGACATACGCCGTCGTAGTAAAATCGGGGGCTGTTTTGGGTTAGATAATTAAAAACTATGATAAACTTTGATTTAAAAGTTGTTCTTCTGGGAAAATGATTTTTCTTATGAACATGAAACTATATCAAAAAATCATTTTTAAACTCAAAGTGGAAGTATGTTTTTCAAAATGGTCATCAAGACGTCGTTCTTTCGACTGAAATGACTACCTCTTACAAAAATGACTTGTAACTTATATTTCCGACTATAAACCTATATTTTTTATGTTTATTTTCATAAAGTACAGTTCAATATGAAACCATAACAAGTTGATTCACTCAAAACGGATTTAAAACGAAGAAGTTATGGATAAAACAAAATTGGAAAATTTTACTTGTTGTAGGTACGTAAATTTTATAACAAATCCATACTAACCATAACTTAACTAACTTATATTGTATTATACATGTATTCTAACATATATTATGTAATCTTGATAGACCATAGACGCGTATACAATATTTTGACATATCATATTGACGTCATCTATATATATTATTTGGAACAACCATAGATAGTAATGGCAATGGATCGGATATGGATCGGGTGATGCCGTATCCATATCCATATCCATTTATTTTTTGTTCATCCATATCCATATCCATTTAGTTTCACATCATCCATCCATATCCATATCCAGTGGATTAAGCGGATTAATGAATATTCAATGGATATTAAAAAAAGTTATAATATTTTCTAATATGCTATTAAAATAAAAACGTAGTATAATAAAAATAAATAAAACATAACATAATTTTAAAATCTATTCATAAGAATGTATAATTTTGTCGAAGATATAACAAAATTTATTAAATTTACTATAAAACATAGATTATGAAAAATTAAATATGAAATTTGTAAGTTTATTTTGTTAGATATACATGTTGTATTGTAATATATTATAGTTATCTCATTATAGGGTTATAAGTAAAATGTAAATTTGACGGTAAATGAACTTGTAATAGTTAATATGTAAGCATTTATCTATATTTATGTATTTGTATATATATTTCGGGTGGTAATGGATATATTCATGGATGAAACTATTCATCCATGTCCATATCCATATCCATTAAGGTTCATCCATATCCGTATCCATATCCATTTAAGTTCATCAATATCCATCACGAAGCGGGTGGATCGGGTGGATATCCACCGCATCGTATGGCCATTGCCATCCCTAACCATAGACACTCTATATGCGGTAATGATCGAGTTAGCTATACAGAGTTGAGGTTGATTCCAAAATAATATATATACTTTGAGTTGTGATCTAGTCTGAGACTTGTATGCACTGGGTCGTGGATTGATTCGAGAAATTATATTGATTTATTTCTATACTACTAACTGTTGACAATTAATTGTGAACTACTAACGTTGGACTGCTAACTTAACAACTTAAATCGTTAAAAAACGTAAATAAAATATGTTGTGAATATATTTCGATCATACTTTAATATATATGTATATATTTGTTATAGGTTCGTGAATCGACCCGTGGCCAAGTCTTATTTCCGACGATTTGAAAATCTGTGAAAGTGAGTTATAGTCTCACTTTTGAAATCTAATATTTTTGGGATGAGAATACATGCAGTTTTATAAATGTTTTACAAAATAGACACAAGTACGCGAAACTACATTCTATGGTTGGATTATCGAAATCGAATATCGCCCTTCAAGTCTGGTAACCTAAGAATTAAGGAAATGACCCCTAATTGACGTGAATCCTAAAGATAGATCTATTGGGCCTAACAACCCCCATTCATGTCTATGGATGGCTTTAGTACTTCGAGATTATTATTATACAGATGACGATGTCTGTGGGAATATTCTATGCATTATGGTTAATGTCGGTTACCAGGTGTTCAATCCATATGAATGATTTTTATGCAGATGGCTATATGCATGCATGATGTTTATGAGAAATGGAAATATGAAATCTTGTGATCTATTATTACGATTTGATAAATATATAGGCTAAACCTATAACTCACCAACATTTTTGTTGACGTTTAAAGCATGTTTATTCTCAGGTGATTATTAAGAGCTTCCGCTGTTGCATGCTAATTTAAGGACAAGAATTAGAGTCAGCATGCTTGTAATATATTGTTTAAAAACTGCATTCGGAGATTTAAATCGATGTGTAATATTATTGTAAACCATTATGTAATGGTCGTGTGTAAAACGTTATCTTTTAGATTATCATTATTTGATAATCTACGTTATGGTTTTAAACCTTTATCGATAAAATAAAGGTTATGGTTTGTTTTAAAAATGAATGCAGTCTTTGATAAACGTCTCATATAGAGGTCAAAACTTCGCAACGAAATCAATTAATATGAAATGTTTATAATCGATATGAACGGGACATTTCACTAAAACCCCCCATGGTACCCTTATTATGATTCATATGTGCAACACCTTTTCCTTTCTTCTTCATCACATCCAGAAGACCATTAGTTGCTTGTTTATCCTTATTCTCAGTAACTTTTGAACACTTTGAGTTTATATGTGCAAAAACCAAACAACAAGATCACCTCGGTGGCCTACATTCATACTCTATTTGAGCCTCATCCACAGTTTTTTCAACGCCCACCAAACTTGGGGTTGAAACATTTAAAACTTCCCTTAAGGTTAGTAGTCGCAGAAATTTTCAACGTAGCCCGAGCATAGTTTGGACGACCCCATGACTCTAAACACATCTTACTTGTGAACGAATCCAACAATATGAGCTTACCTATTTTAGATGCAAAGACCATGTCTTTAAGATAATTGAAATAGTGTGAATCATCCATGCAGTGGCGGTACTTAGTGGAACCCAAAGGGGGTATCCGCCCCACCTGGATTTTACGGAACAAAAAATTTTACACTAAAAAAAAAAATTGAAAAAAATTAGGTTTTTTTTAGTGTTTACCCCTGCTGACAATGAAAAATTTATTAAATTTTTACACCGCCCCGTCTGTATTCGAGTTCAAGTTCCGCCACTGCATTCATGGTCCCTTTTCCAGTACTTCATGCACACCTTCCTCCGTTTCAAATTTAAATAAGAAAAAATCCTTTGCATTCATCATAGTTTTCTACCAAACTTCTTTCATGCATTCGGAACGTAGTTCTGGACTACCGGAAAAGCAAGTCTTTTACCATTAAAATCTTCGTACAAAGTATGGTGATACCTTTCATTCGCTCCCTTAATCGATGATAACAGAATCTCCCCATCGATACCCTCTTCAGGCTTATCTCTTAATTCATAATAACGGAAGTTAATCTTGCGATTAACGTCGATATTGCCATCAGTATTACCATTCAGTACAGAGATGTATAAAATATGCTTCCCCCTGACTATGAGCATTACCACCTCCAATGTTAACTGAGTCACCTCCCTTTTGCGCACCCTGGTTTTTCTCGTCATTTGATGATAGAGAAATAGAGTGTACACTACATGCTCATCATGATCATCATAAGCACCCTTCATCGACAAAGAATCAACTTTGTCTTCTAAACCCCGTACGTTCACATGTACACGTACATGTGAATCATTCACATGTACATAAAAAATTGTACAATACACCCGGCTGCAACATCCACAACATCTGGCCTTGTAACCGAACCAAGAATTTCAGTCGATACACCCTTATCTTCTCCAAAAATAGTGCGACTCCTCAAAACGCTAGGTTGAGTTTCTTGGACGTTTTTCTTTTTCCCTCCCCCCGAACTCTTACCCATAACCAGCAATCGAAGTCAATAAACCAAAAAGACAAATTTGACGTGAAAAAGAACCGAAGATGTAAGCGACCAGAAACAATTATTTTTTACGACGCAGAAAAAAGTCGCCCAAATTTTTTCGTAGGAGACAATAAATAAGATATTAAATAACGATTTTGTATGTCATTTTTTTTCCGTATGTTCTACCCTTCATACTAAATGAAACAATATGTGACTTATGATGATATATAAAATTCTTTTCAATTATGAGTGATCTACACAAATAAAATGATATTTGTTCTACCCTTCATATAAATTTTTTTTTTTTTTTTTGCTGGAGGTCCTTACGGAAGCAATCTCTCTACTCTGTAGAGAGGTGGATGACTTTCTCTTCCGGTAGGTGGAGAATTTTTCTCAACTCGTGGTTAGAGAGACGATTTCTCTTCTAGTCTAGGGTAGAGGAAGAATTGTCTACGGTGTTGTTTGTTTTCCTGTCTGCAGACCTTATTATCTCTTATGTCTGCGCGCCGGCAGACGTTTTTAATGCAGACAGTTTGTTTTTCTGAAGACATAAGATAAAATAATGTCTTATTATGTCTGCAGCCTCGCAGACTTAGAAATGTGCTTCTAAGTGCTGCAGACAGAATTAAGTTATGTTGCAGACATAAAAACAAACAGTCTTCATTATTCAGCATAAAGACCTTCAGACCACATCTTCTTAACAGACATGGTCCGCAGATCTTCAGACAAAAACATCTTAAAAAACAAACAGCACCTACATCTCACCTCTCACATACCTCACATGTGCGGGATTGAATATTGTTACACACATAAAATGAATAAATGATAATATAAGGTAGTTTCAACAATAATAGTAATAATAGTAATCATAATAGTAAAACTTTACTAACGTAGATTGGTATCTACCATTGTTCATCTTATATACCATTATTCATCTTATATGTTGAAGGCCAAATTATTATGCTTAATGATAATGATCTTAAAGGCAAATAATTATTAATTAACTATTTAATTGTTATGGTAGAGGTTGTGCTCAGATGAGAAATAAGTGAGGAATTAAATGAGTGTACTTGGTGTTTCCACGTTATTTTAAAGTTGTATGCATGATATTGTTTGAAACCCTATTTACTTGTTCTCATTTATCACGTGCCTTTTATCTTAGACAACTTCTCCTAAAGAAGATAAAACTTCTATGCGTGGTTTCGAGCCCTAAGCGATTTTTTGCTGCCACTTCAATAAGAATGTGACGTGAGTGTAACTGATCATGAAAGGAACACTTTGGTCCTGAATTGGGCATACACCGTCCATAACAAGTAGTCGTTCGAGGTCCCAACTTTAGGTCCATACCAATTGGACCATGCTCATCCAAAAGTTAATTGCAGAGATGATGACACTTTATGACAATCACGGAATGCGCTCAAGATGTACAAAGTATTAGGCGAATTTTGGTCAATATAAACGGGTTAGATATGCTACTTCAAGTTGCAATGTTTGTAAATAAATTATGATATAGATTTGGTGATTGTGTGGATGTTAAGTAGGATGTGTTGTAGATATGACAGCCATGCAATAAGCAATTAAACGTAGCAAAAGTGTTGCTACAGTGTGTGTGTTTTTTTTCCCCGAAAATAATAAAAATTTATAAAAACGAGGTCGTTTTCCAAAGTAGAACACCCTCAACAAAGAATACAAATCAACGATTGAAATGGAGAAGCTCGCACCTAGAAAGCAACCGACTAAACGAAAAATATCTATAAATGAGTCTCCCTAACAACCCGATAAATATTAAAACAACTTAACCAATACTATACCGAATACTACACGATAATAACAGGAACCAAACCAAACGAACTAAGTGAAATCAACAAGCTGAAAAAAAAAATAAACGATAGAAGAACTCAACCAATTAATTTGTAGGTTCCCGCCATTTTCAACTTACCATTAACCGTCTCTTTCAAAATATTTTTCCCGGACCAATTCTCTATTTGTATGATAACCATGGGCAAAACTAGAGTGAGGCAGGGGCCCCCACTGGATTTGAAATATTTAAGGTTAAATTTTTGGATTTTTTTTTTTTACCCCAACCCAAAGTCCATGACCCAAAAACCTCCATCTTTTTAATTGTTAGACTTTTACTTTGAAGAAAAATGTTGTATTTAGCCTCAAAGCCTCCATATTATGCCCCCTAACCCAAAAGCCCATGACCTAAAAAGTAGTATTTTCATGGAAGAATGAAAGAAAAAAATTTATAGTGCATGTAAGCGCTTTTAAAAAAAATTACGCCCCCGGTGGAAAAATATTTCTGGTTCTGCCACCGATGATAACACATTGGCCGTTTCATCACCCGGTCCGCTCTCCTCGGCCAAACGTCTCATCATTTCATCGAATGATGCAAAATCCTCAACGAACATTTTTCCATTCTCGTATGCCGATGAACTGCCATCTCTACCATCTTCAGACCCCAAAAACAAGTTTTGAATTGCGTCCATGTAGTCTAAGTCATCAATGTGATCTTTAAGCTTACAAGTACCCGAAGTGGAAGCCTCATTCACCATCTTTTTTGACCTCGGATTAGCTTAACATCTACATTCAAAACGTACCACAATTTAAAAAAAACTTTTACACGTGGGGGCCTCTCAATCGCAATATCTTTTCCCACTACGACCAATCAACACCGGTAAAGTCCCATCTTTTAATTCTACCTTACGTTTTGCCAATAATTATTTTTTTGTTTTTGTTTTTCTTCTTCTTCTTCTTCAATCGAGCCAATCTTTTCTGCAAAAGTTATGTATCCAAATTATCTAAACAATTACCACCCACATTAATTAAATGTGGTGGTTCAGCCAGTGACCAATCATTAATTTAAATTACCTCCTGGATTGGCTCTAAAACAATCTTTTCAAAACCTCTAGTTCTAGTACCATTTTATGCTCAATATCATCACCTTTGTTGTCCATTTTCATCTTAATCTCATCAACCCTAACAGCTCCTGTACAGTTCAACTTATCAACTGAAATAACAGGAGGTGTAAACGAGCCATTACCTTTAAAAACAAACTCGTCAACATAGCCGAAAATTAAGCCAGAAGATGAAGGTGTCTTTTGAGTTTCCTGAAACGAAAGAGGAAACGAAAGACGACCATGTACAACAGCATCCAAGATCTCCTCAGCCCCTTGTTAACCTCGTCAAAATGATGATCATACGCCGTTCCGAGGCTGTTCACGAAACGTATTCCCAGCACCACAACAAAACCCGTCTTCAACCGATGGATCACTTGATACCACAAAAACAGTTGGTGGAAACCAACAAATTGGGATCAAACGCCTTAAAATGAAATGACTCACACTAGACGTATCCAAGATTTCAGATACCTAAACGTCATCTCTAGAACAAAACTCATCCTCCACATCAGCCACGACTAACTCATGAACCTAAAGCTGTGTTTAGGATGCGATATCAAAAAGCTTTACTTAATCTGGGCTAATGTTATAATCATCTGTTTAAAGAATAGATAATCAGTTACTATGAACTGCTCTCTAAATTAAAAATCACTTTACCACTTTCAATCATTTGTAACCAACATAACGAAATTGATTCGCATATGCAAGTATTCAACAACATCATCGGATCTTAGCCAGCCAACGATAAATCCCCATTGATTTTGAAGATTAAGAAGAAACTTTAATCCTAACCATATTTGATGGATTGCAAACAAGTATATTTGAATAAGAATGACAAAAACAGAATTACTCAGTTGTACACAAACAAAAGACCCATGGGATTACTTGACTTATAGTAGTCAACTTTTTGGATTCCTAGTAGTTATATGTCACAAATTCAAAATACAGATACATAAAAGTATAATTAAATTACAATGATTACCACATCATAACAATAATGCGGCCAAAACATATGTAAATTTAGATATTTAGACCCCAAAAAAAGAGTCCTGCGATGAGAGAGTACATTTACCATATTGATACCAGGGCCTCATGAGTTGGCTGCCGATGAGCTGGCTGAACTGGTCGTAGCTCTCAACCGTCCAATCAATTCATCCTGTCACCACAAACACAGACATAAATCCCTATATAACCATGAAATTCTTCAGAAAGTATAGAGAACCGAGAACCAAATAATGTGTACCTGAAATAATCACGTGAGATTAAAGTTCATAAACTGACTAAATAGACAGCTTAATCCATGCATAACAAATTGATAACTATGCATCAGGTTAACCAACTAGCATACTAACGTTTTATAGAAAGCTGAATTTATCTCTTAACTTTATCATATGATTATGAGCCTAAAGTGTAACATATACTAATAGTTATGTACCAGGTTATTGCCCTATAATGTAATTAAAATACTAAGAGCCATGTATACTTGTACTCTTGCACAATTATACTACAATAATACTTCTCGTCAATTTGCCAACCATAGTGTTTTTAGCACGCCTTTACCAAGGTACACTGTATTTTTTTTTTTTTTTTTTAAAAGCTCCAAGGTACGCGGTATACCTACTAATGTAATTTTATGAACAATAAATAGAGATTTAAGATATTAATATTGACGATATATAACGGTTTAAAGGTGTAATTGATGTAAAGGCTCGGTCTAAAGTAGCCGTTGAACTAAGCAACATGTTCGATTAGTGTTCTAGTTGAAAACTTTCAACTACCGTTAGTGGGAAATGAATACATGGGGTTCAAACAACTCTAAAACGTGAAAACATTATTTTGATGTTATAATAACGACTGAATCATTCAAACCTATTTTAATCATCAAATAATAATCTAGTATAACAAACAGTGACCTCTAACCTCTTAATATATCAAAGGTCACCATTCAGACCTAGAACAAAATTACCTATTATCATACCAATTTGTTTTGTTTCACATCTGATTAGGTAACTTCTGTCATTCTAAGCACAAATTAATCTTAAAATTCCCAACTTTTTGGCAAATACACATACAATTAAAACTTAAAAAATTTAATGGAGGCTACTTTTGCCTTACAGTTTTAAGTTACGTACCTTCTTCCCTCTTACGGATAGACCTCTCTCTTTCAAAAGTGCACGAAGTCTCTCCACGGTCAAACTTTGAAGATTTTCAGGTAATTGTGATTTCGATGCATCTACATAATTAACAAGATACGTCAATTAACATATCACATAAAAACATGTTGACTACCATAAAAAACAATAAATTGACCGATTCAGCATATCTAGAGGGATATCATATCATCAACAACAAATCAAACCTTGGCGGGAACCATTTTGGGTGGTGGATGCTGCCCGTTTGGCAGAAGCTCTGCCATCAGCTCTTTCAGGGGCTCTGAAAATACACCAATAACACGATGTATAAACATAAACATATAAATAAATACTACACAAGAATTGGAGGTGGAAATATCAATTTACTTATAAATGGTTAATATAGGTTAGCTGAAGGATTAAACATAGATTAAACATGGATGATAAAAGATTAATAATGTGTTTGTGGGTCAGCACAGCACAGCACAGCACAGCCCCCAACCCAATTTGACTCCTTACATAAGCATGCTATATCAGGACATTTTCGACCTCTAGCAAGACATATCATTTGAAGATTTTTTTTTTTTTCCCTTACATTTATAAGTGAGTAACTGCAAACCATTGGAAACGTATAAGAATTAAAATATAATAAAATACCTCTTTCGTGAGAGGTCAAGTGTGGTTACTCCCTTCACACTCTTAGAAGTTGATCCACCCTTATGTTGCTTAAGCAGAAGAGATCTAATCAGTATGTTAACCTGATCTGTCTTTATAAGCTGATTTTCTGATAACAAGAACAATCCAGTCAATTCATTATTCATTATTGTTATCATATTAGCCACCATTAAGATTTATTTATTGAAATCATCACATTTACAAATGATCATCATCAACAGTCATATATACTTGTTTAGCGAATTTAATATTGTAATGAGAATTTACGTCACCTCATTTACATATTGTAATACTCCGTAATAAACAGTGGCAGAATACCTGGTGGTGATGTCTCATGGTCAGTTACGTACACTCGCATTCCACCCTGTGTAATTGATAAAAGACAGAAAAAATTACAAGATAAGAAAAACAAAAAAAAGCTTAAATAGGCATGCACTCCAACTTCCACAAAAATATGAATGATTGAAGTTCATGAATATAATCTGAATACAATCAAATGCTTTGAAATGCATAACATGTTGGTTCTGTAGGTTACTGACTTTACGATACCATATGGTTAATCACCAAAAACATCAGCAAGTAGTTCGAAAAGCTTTTCATAATCAGAACAATTAAACAGTAGACTCTGCAGATTCAAAAGTCAGCCGACTAGTCGGCTGCGTGAGGTGGTCCGACCCGAGTAGGCCCAAGTCGGTCAACGGGTCATATTCGGATTTAGTCGGTCAAAGTTAGTCAAGTTGTTAATACCATTTAAAATTAGGGTTTAAAACACATTTTTGGGCCGTTATTATCCTCCGACTCTTCTGAGATAAACGCGCTGACAAACTTTTCTTCTTAAAGTCGGTCAAAGTTGGTCAAGTTGTTAATACCATTTAAAATTAGGGTTTAAAACACATTTTTGGGCCGTTATTATCCTCCGACTCTTCTGAGATAATCGCACAGACAAGCCTTTTCTTCTTAAAGTCGGTCAAAGTTGGTCAAGTTGTTAATACCATTTGAAATTAGGGTTTGGAACACATTTTTGGGCCGTTATTATCCTCCGACTCTTCGAAAATAATCGCGCAGACAAGCCTTTTCTTCGTAAAGTCGGTCAAAGTCAAGGTTGGTCATCATCCGCATAGTCCGCGACTTGGCTGATTTTGCTAACGAGTCCTCCACTGTTGTAAAACTCCCCGATTACTCTCGATTAATCCCCAATTACTCTTTTTTTCCTTTCTAAGAACAGACCGATCCGGTTTTCCAAAACCCAATTAATTAATCGGTCAATGTCAGTTAATGGATCAAAATCAGGTTAGCTATTCAAAGTAGGATTCAATCGGTCAAAATCGGCCGAAGTCAGAATAGGTCAACATTCTAGTATGAATTTAAACTACAATTTAAGTGTTTTTGAACAAATGAACAATTATTTTATGTTTCTAGACAGTTATGCTAAAGTTTATGTTTTGTCGTTTTCTTCTATATTTACACATATAATTTTAAATCTATATAAATGTATAAAAAGTCCAATACGATTAATCCTCTAGTTGTCGATTACTCCCTCTAAAGTCTCAACCCCCCAAGCAAGTACTAGCTGAGTAACAAGTTTTGCAACCTTGTAGTCCTCTAAAGGTTCTAGCCGACTGGCCCCCAACTAGCGACTTTTACAGCCTTAGCGGACACTAGATTCAAGTATTCACATTCATGGTTTAAATAGAATTGTTCAATGTACATAAACTTAAACTATACGATTATTTTATAAACATCAACAAAGTGTTTATTCCGCTATTATACGTAACATGTAAAACAGGTTCTCAAGTGATTCTTGTGACAACTCCCTTTTGCATTTCAAGTAAGTTACAAATCTTCATTTTTACTTTTGTTCCTTAAATTTGATACACAATATACATACACACAATCAGGGAGGAGCTACAAAAATTTTAATTATGAGGGCAAAAAAGTTATTTTTTTCCTTCAATAAATTTGAGGAGGCAAAACTTTTCATGTCACTAATACCTTTCATTTTTTATTTTTTTTAAACATTAGTTTACATAATATGATCTGCACACAATCAATTTTATCTTTATGACTTTATACATACTTCGTATAAAATTTTATAATCTAGCAACCGTATAAAATACAAGTAACAAACACTAACTCAACCGGGATTATTCAATTTCAGCTTGTTACTTAAAAATAAGATAAAATCACAATCGCATATTAAAAAATATAAATATTCAGCATTTTAAAGCACAATTTTACAGATTCTAAAATTATGATGTTACTCACACAAGTTGGAAGTAACAAACCTAACTAGAAGACACAGAACCTAATCTGAAGTAATTTCTCAAAACAAGCATGTATATAATTTAATTGAGAAAATTAGGTTTAAATGGAAGTACCAAATTTGAAGATATGGTAGGAGATGAGAAGAGGCCTTTAGATGGAAGATTGAGAAGGAGCTTTGAAGCGCCGTTAGGGTTTTTTGACGGTGTTGAAGCGCCGTCCATGGTGGCGATGGACGACGGTTGAATTTGAGTTGTGAGGAAATGAGAATACACTGCCCGGGAAATTGGTTAATTTTGGAATTAGGTTTTAATAATTCTTAGGATTTCGCATATGAGGTTTCCCCGGGTAGTTTTCGGATTTATGCTGGAAAAAAGATTTTAATTTTCAGATTTATTTATGTATAATAATAATAAAACATTTGTACCACCCTAAACCAATTTCTAAGTCCATTAATAATAGCTTTTAGAACTATCGTTAACAATATTATAATAATTTTGATACATAAATAAATTGATTGTGTGTAGAGGCGGAGATGACAATATCTTAATGCTATCATCGATGTCAATGTTGTCATCCAGAAATTTTACTCGCTAGTGGGATCCAATGTAAATATTGCTAAGAGGTGTCCTCTGCGGAAGAAAAAAAGAAAAAAAAAAAAAAAAAAAAAAAAAAAAAAACTAATCTATTAAAACATTCAAATGCTAAATCGGTCGACTTGAAGACTAATCGAACCACTTAATCAACTTTAATTTTATCTTACTTGAGATTTTGAGAAAAGGGTGGTATACATGTGTGCACAAATTTCACCAAAGAGTCAAAAGAGTATTGGCTCAATAATGTGTTCCAAACCCTATCTTAAAATTATACTAGAAACTTACCGACTTTAATAAAAAAATGTTTGATCGACTAAAATTCAATTTGAAGAATTTTGACCCGTTTATCGACATCGACTAATATGGACGATTTGCGTCTAGTCGGGTTGGATCACCTCACAAATTCACTAGTCCGCCGACTTCCAAAACACTAGTATACATATTACATATCTTCATTAAATTAGGTTTCACGTTACAAGAATACAAAGCAAAATGTATACAAGCTTCCATTAAAGGGTCCGATTAGTTACAACCCAAATAATAGTTCAAACATTTTGCATATCGGTTTAACTCGCTAATGTTGTAGGTTCACATCCATCACGTACACATGCCAACACATCCCTATAGTCTCTAGATATCGTAAAGTTATCATACACTAATCCATCTCGACTCTTCTTGTACTCAAAAAGAAGTGAAGAGTGGTTAAATGCCGTAAGTTTAACAAACCCCCAATCGTGATCTTTATACAAACTCCAAACTGTATCGATCTCCGTAAAATCTGACAAATGACTTCCTCCTCCACCAACAACAACATGAATCGTCCCATTTACAGTACCAGAATAACTATACCTTTCGGGGTTGACACATTGGTTCTACATTAACATTACAACCATAATCATAAATCAGCATATATATATATATATATATATATATATATATATATATATATATATATATATATATATATATATATATATATATATATATATATTGGACCAATCCATGGATAAGCACTAAATAGGGCACAAACTGGATAAGTAAAATTTCAAAATTTTTTTTTTTTAAAAAAACGATCCTTTAATATGCAAATAGAAGAAAACGAAAAAATTTTAAAAAGTTTTTTAACAACATCGTTCGAAAATCGATGATGAATGGTAAACATCGATGATGAATGGTAAAAATTGATGATGAATGGTAAAATTAACCATTCATCTGGTTAATTATCATTCATTTTTGTTCGCGATGAATGATAAAATTAATCAATGCTAAAAAAAGCAGATGAATGGTTAATTTAACCATTCATCTGTTTATGATGAATGATAAAAAAAACAGATGAATGGTTAATTTAACCATTCATCTGGTTTTTTTTAGCATTGATTAATTTTATCATTCATCGTAAACAAGATGAATGATAAATTAACCCGATGAATGGTTAATTTTACCATTCATCATCGATTTTTTGAACTTTTTTTTTTATGAAAAAAATTGATTAGAGGTGCATTTTAATGCAGATTTATGAATGTAAAAAAAAATTCAAAAAAAAAAAAAAATTTATTTTGCTTATCCCGTTTGTACTCCTTTTAAGCTTATCCATGGTAGGATCAAGAGGGAAGTAACCAATCGGGGGAAGCAAAAACTTTTTTTTTTTTCGTTTTTTGAAAAAACTTTGTTCACGAACATTATAGATGGGATGAAAATATGAACATTTAGTAGACACTTTGTGATAAATGTTTTTATTTTGGCGGGAAAACGCTCGAAGAAGTAATATATAACAATTATCGTGTTTTTCGAGCGTATGTTGAGGTTTTAGCTATTGGGGTTCAGATATTAGGGTTTAGATATTAGGGTTTATAGGGTTTAGATATTAGGGTTTAGAAATTTAGGGTTTAGGGTTTAGATTTAGGGTTTAGATTTAGGATTTAGATTGAGTTTTTAACACGAACGGTTTAGAGTTTAGGGTTTAGGGTTTAGGGTTTGGTGTTTTGGGTTTATGGAATAAACCCAAAACACCAAACCCTAAACCCTAAACCCTAAACCCTAAACTCTAAATCGGGCTAAATTTTACTTCACAAAACATGAAAAAAAAACGTTCATATTCTTCACGAACAATATTATCTTGAATGTTATTTTTGTCGATCGTTTTCTGGCCTAAATAATAACATTCATCACGAAGTGTCTCTTCTAAATGTTCATATTTTCGTGTGATCTTGATGCCGGAAAAAAAAATTCCAAAAAAAACGAAAAAAAAAAAAAATAATTTTGCTTCCCCCCGCTTCCCCCCGATTGGTTACTTCCCCATTGATCCTGCCCCTATATATATATATATATATATATATATATATATATATATATATATATATATATATATATATAATGCAGAAATTATGTAACAAACAAGAGAAATAGCAAAAATACCTGGTATATAGGGCAGGTTCTTTCATAGTTATGGACATGTCCATAGAATGCAATGTCTACTTTTTGAGGTATTGACCTCTATATGACACGTTTTGTAAACATTGCATTCTTTTGAAAAGGTACACTATCAATTGAATATATATATCTACGGTTTTTGACATCTGATGATTTCTATTTATAAGCAATCACCGTAAATAATAGTTTTTAATAATACATCCGTTGACAATGCAATCAAAATAAGATACATGGTGATGATTTTGTGAATGCAAAGTTTTCTCGAATAAAGCATGTATGACTCCATGCACATAGCTTTTATAATGTATAAGTAAACAGTGAAAGACTTCTAGAGACCTGAGAATAAACATGCTAAAAGTGTCAACACAAAGGTTGGTGAGTTCATAGTTTTAATATTGCGCATAATCTGTATATAAAGGTGGACCACAAGATTTCAGTTGTTTCATCCAAAACGTTTATCAAAATATTCTATGAAATTGAGCACCCTGGTAACCAAACTTAACGTATATATAATAAGTACCCCTATTTTAACATACATGCAACCAACATGTACAATACACGCAAACCAACGTGTACTAAACTCAAATAGCATACGTCCGCTTTAAAGTTCAGGCTAGGGTTTCTATACCTGGAACAAACGGGGATGTCAAGCCCTATGGATCCATATACAACTACTCGCGCCCACCAGTTCTTATAACCGGCAGTTACTAGTTACCAAAGCTAAGGGATTTTCGTTTCAAACTCAGTGTAGAATTTAGTATGTACTTGTGTCAATTGCGTTTAAAATAAATTGCATGTATTCTCAGCCCAAAAATATAGATTGCAAAAGCAATTAAAAATGGATCTATAAACTCACCTGAAAACTTCAGAAATAAATCACGGAGATGTGACCGAATATCGGAATGCAAGTAACCGTAGATCTCAACCTAGAGAACATATGTTGGTCAATAAGTGTCTAATAATCTAGGTCGGTCCATAGGGTAAGTATAGTCCTATTGCTCAAGTCCGACTCATAAATTCAACAAAAGTCAACAAAAGTCAACAAAAGTCAAAGAAAGTCAAATGTAAGTCAAACACAGTCAACATGGTTAACACAAGTCAACAATCTCATAATATTACACAAGTTGGTCAAATAGTCAAACATAGGCCAAACTTAAGTTATTCATTTTTATTTAGAAAAAAATATTATTTACATATATGTATTTTTAGGTATTTTGTAGCTGATTCCGGGTCCCACCAAATTCTATATCATACCTTAGGTCGTGATCATTGGAAAGTATGTCATCCCACATTTCTATAGCCAGTTTATTTGACAAAAAAGGAGTTACGGTTTGAAAGTTATGGCCTTGCGAAAACTGCCCCTCAAAACATAAATTGCTGAAATTGTTGCTGTTAACAGAGCACAAAATCAGCAGCAACACCTCCTTTTCGTACACGTTTTAGACTAGTTTAGGATCGACAAAATCATACATATAATATATGGTTTTAAAGCTTGTCGTAAATACTTTCAATACCAATTAATAGTTTTTATCCAAACTTAACCGAGTTCAAATTACGAGTCCGCAAAGTAGGCCCGAGAGTCATTTTGACGTTTTTGCTAAAATACTAAAATTTTCCATTGACAACTCAAATTCTAAACCATAATAATTGAGCATGTAAAAATCGTGTCACAAGTCCAAAATGATATTTTAGACGTGTTATGTACATTTGATTTTCAAAATTTCACATATGGGTTAATGTAGGAGCGTATGACCCAAATGGGTTATAAATACCCATTTTGACCAAAACATGGGAAAACTCATTTTTAAAATATTAAAATCTTCAAACTTACTTAAATTGATATATTGGACGTGTCCACGGTGCCCGTTACCCATTTTGACACTTTAAACCCATTTGGTCAAACAAAGTCAACTGCACATAATATTTGATTTAAGCAACGCAGTCAACTTGTAGAATTTTTATAAAAATAAGTACAGGTCTATTTGATTTTAAATACACGCCAAAATCTCCGTAACTCAAAGTCCTAAAACATATCCGGAGGTCAGACTCTAAGTCCTAAAAGAAAAATCGCAGCAATCTCAAATGCGCCCGACAGTTTTTCAGAAAATTTTCAGCACGCGCCAGTTTTGTAAATTCTACCATTTATTCTAGAAAAATGAAAAAGATGAACAGCCAATTGGAGATGGCCACAAACATCTCAAATAATCACTGGTAAATAAAGCTAAGAAATTTATATATCCAATTCTTACAGTTTACAAAATACTACGGACTTTCTGATTTGGACATAATCTAGACATGTTGTTTTGTAACACATATAACGCATAGCAAACAATGGTTTCAGAAGCTAACATACAAATGACATATGTGAACCAACATGTAAATAACAACATACCAGAAGCACAAGTCCTAAGTCCATCTACAAATCAAATTATGTCATTCGGTGCAAATTTTTGGACAGATTCAATTCGTTTCAGGAGGTCATATTCGAACGCATATAACCGGACATATAGGAATAATTAGCATGCATAATGCATAATCTACATGAAAAGTGAAGTACTAATCATATACTTTTCAAAAATCCTCAGCTCATAATCCAGAAATCAATTTAAATGGCGTTTTTCATCTGTTTAAAACGTTGATCACAAAAGTCAGGTCTAATAATCAATTAAGCATAACGGGAGTTTTAAAAATCCAATTAACATGATATCTGAGTCTATCTTGAGTGTTTTTCACTTATCTTTCCAATCATGTAACATATATAAACCAATTCATCACCAATCAATACCAGTTTTCAGATTAATGCATAAAACACAACGATAATTTAATTGATCATAACTTGAGCTATACATAACGAAAACATGCCATTCAAAAGAGCAAACTTATTAATTTTTCACAAGGATTTTATTTATAAACATTTCATAAACTGAAAATATCATGTTCATATCAGTAGCATATTAATCAAAAACGTGATCATTCATAAAAATGAGTTAAAACTTCAATTAAGCATAACATGAGCATACGGTAACGAAAATTCGAAATTCCAAAGCCCAAACTTATTAGTTACTCAAGAGGATTTTGATTATCTCATAATATTATACATTCAACAAGTTCAAGTTTCTGACCTCACACAAAACAAATTCGTGATTCATCAAAAAGTCATCAAACGATCAAATTAACGAATAATATCATGCATACATACAAGGACTTGAGCACTGGACACTATATCTACCATAAAATGTAACAAAAATATGAAAACCCAAAAATTAGAGTTTTTGAAACTTACCATAATCAAGAAATTGTTGGTATAGATGTGTAGAGCTCTTCGAGAGGAGTCCGAATATGTAAACGATTTTATGATCAAGTGATTATTGAAGGTGTTCTTGAGGTTTGAAGATCGATGATGATGATGATGAATAGTATATGGGTGTTCTTGTGGTTTGAAGTGTCGGTGTGTGTGATGAAAAATGAAATGAAATGAAATGAATTGGATCAGGATATAATATAAATAAGATAGAGTCACGGGTTCAAGTTAGGTAAACACGGGTATTAGTGTGTAGCCACGGGTATAGATATATCACATGTGTAATAATTACATAAACACGGGTTATAATTTTTAGTAGTCATGGGTTTAATAGTAAGAAATATACATATAATATATAGTCACATGTGATAAATAAATTTTTTTTTATCCGTTAGCTAAAACTCGATGTATTTTATCTTATCATGTTTCACTAAAAAAATACATCTATATATATTGCTCGAAACCTTTTATATTTAATTCCAATAAATTATTAAGATTATATTTAAATATCATTTTTATATTTAAATTATATAATAAAGTAATTATAATATTTATAAATCATGTGTTACGTACTTTATGGGAGTAGTTGTCAAATGAGTCACGAATTTTGTATCTATTATCTAATATATAATAATATAATAATAAACTGAATTATTAGTTTGAATTATTAAACCAAATTATTAATTTGAATTATTAACTCAATTATTAGTTTGAATTATTTGTGTATAAAACTATATATATCTAGAAACGATCGTATAATACGCTTATAAATACTTGTTGAATAAAAATATAAGTATTATCATCCTACTTAATTAAAATGATTTTTAAAACTCAATTGTTATATAACATAATTTATTTAAATTAATAATCGTACATTTTGTTGTCTTAAAATATATTTTCCTCGTTTTCACTAATCGTAGTGTTTTTTTTAAAAAAAATATGTAGCCAATATTAATGGTAATATTTTTAATCAAAAAATATTTACATATAAAATTGTAGATTTTAAGTAACGGTTGTTAAGTTTTTAATAGAAAGTTAACGGAAAAAGTCGGGTTATTACGGAACCTCTTGGACCATTTTATGCTTGATCACTTACATATATTAAACAAAAAGGATTTTCATTTTTATTATTAATTACTCCCTCCGTTCCAAAATAATTTTCATGTTTTAACTTTTTAAATTTTTTTCTTCAACTTTGACTCTAAACATCTTTCTTTGTGTTATATAATATCGAATGAAAGTTATACTAAATGAAAACACATTAAAAAATCAATTTATTCATATAAATTTTATTAAATATTCTATAGCAAAAACCAACAAATATTTACAGTTAAAACTTAATGTATTGACTTTGAAAAGTCCAACATGACAATTATTTTGGGACGGAGGGAGTATTAATTATTAATTCTGCGAAATCGTGATTATAAACTATAACAAAACAAAAATTATTATCATTATTAAAATATTATTCTTAATTATTAATATTTAATTATAATTATTAATTATTAATAATCAATTTCACAAAATCTTGGGTACACTAGTTAAATGTAATTAAAATGAATAAATAAATAAATAATACTTAAACTTAGACGAAACTTATATATTGATCCTTTAATGTAAAGAACTAACGAGCGTTTGATGAAAGGACGATATAGATAACATTTACAAAGCACAATGATAATACACTTAAAAAATATTAGAAACGTGACTACTAATTTTGAACAAACCACAACAATATCCTATAGTCTTGTCCTAGGTGTATTGGAGGCTTTTGAAGAAAGAAGCTTCGTCTTTGTTCTTGATTTAAGCTCTCATATTCAGAGGACTATCTACAGATCGGAAGTTCGGTAGGAACTACGGTATGACAACCTCAAATCCCGGTTACCATAGTCATCATAAGCAATTCTTGTATTCATACAAAGGCTAAATATCTCATTCTTCATTGACTAATAAAGTAAGGACCAAGAAACAATTTGATGAAGATTTTATTTCTACTCATGGAATTTAATTTAGAATGAAACTTGTAGACGAATTATTAAGGATGTTAGAATCATTTGTAACTCGATCTAATGGCGAAAAACACTAAAACGAGGATCAATCGAAAAACGGGTCGTATCGGGGTCAAATGAGTCAAACCTAGGCCAAGAACTAGATTAGAACGGCTCCTAACAGTGTTATTCGGTGATATTGGGTGTGGGGAACGACTAAAACGAAAGTATACGGCTTAGGGTTAAGGAAATGAGTAACCTCACAAAGGAGGCCTAAACCCGTATATTTACTGTCATCAGACACAGTCGGTCGGCTGTGTGAATTCAGTCGGTCGACTGAGTAGACTCGATCGTTCGACTGTGTGGACAGTTTAACTATTGAAATAAAACGCCAATGCACACACACACACAAGTTCAATATTCACAATTAGTAGATAGTTATTACATGACTGAGTTAAACATAAACGTTCTATAAACTAGGGATTACAAATATGCATCAACAAAACTTTGTATTGTAGTTCATGTGTTAGTGGGTTGCCTCTCTCAACGAGTGATCAGGAGTTCGACTCCCGTTGGGTGCACTATTGCACACATGGTTGCCCCTCAACCCTTGAATTTCACATAGGAAAATTCGCCAAAATACACATTTTAAAGTTTTCAAAGAAAACACATTTTTTTTAAAAAAAAATATATTGCCAATATACACCATTGGGTAGACCAAAGTGTTGGTCGAGCATCATATACCTTGGTCGACCACCTCATTTTTCAAGGTGGTCGACCAATCTTCATTGAGTTCCCGGTCGACTGCCGTGTAAACATGGTCGACTACCTCTAATTTTTTCATGATCGACTACTCCAACCAGAAACAATGCGGGCGACCCAATACATGGTCGACTACAAAAAAAATTGTCATAAAACTTCATAGTTTAATTAAGAACAGCTTTTCATGGATGTCATGAAGAGAATTTGAGTAACTCGAGTAGCAACCATTTAAAACTTCATAGTTCAATTAAGAACAATTTTAAACCTTTAAGATACATGCCTTCACGAGAGGACTTGATCACGTGGATGTCACGAGAGGATTTGGTCAAGGCCTTAGAAGCAAGGTTGAAAAAGATGCGAGACGGGGTCGAAACGGTAGCGACCTCAAAACGTCGCAACGGAAAAAACGGGGTCGAGACCCTGTTCGAAACGGATGTTGACTTTTATATATGTAAATATATATTTACACATATTTTAGAGCTAAAAAACCTTTGTTGACAAGTTGGTACCTATAATTGTTATTAGCATTAATATAATACAAAATGGAATACTAAACTAAGTTATTTTGATTGATTTGACCGACTTATGACCGATTTTAACAGAATTTCTGACTTTTGACCGGCGTTGACCCAATTATTCCTTCAATTGACCTGACTTTTGACCGTTGACCGGCTTATAAGAAAACGAGACGGGGTCGAAACGGTTTAGTCACCAAAATGCCGCAACGGGCGTTGCAACGGAAGCAACGAACGCCGTTTACAACACTGCTTAGAAGATGCATGCCTTCATGAACATGGTGTCTCATTTTTTTTCATCCAATTAAATTGAATTACTCCGTTGCCTTCATGAACATGGTGTCTCAATTTTTTTCATCCAATTAAATTGAATTACTCCGTAAATAATAAGGATTGAAAACACCGCAAATCTTTATGACCAATTTTTGATAGACGACCATGTATTGGGTTGCCCGTGTTGTTTTTTGTTGAGGTAATCGACCATGAAAAAATGAGAGGTAGTCGACCATGTTTACACTGTAGTCGACCGGAAAGTCAATGAAGATTGGTCGACCATCTTGAAAAATGAGGTGGTCGACCAAGGTATATGGTGGTCGACCAACACTTTAATCTACCCAATGGTGTATATTGGCAAAAAAAATTTTTTTAAAAGTGTGTTTTCTTTGAAAACTTTAAAAAGTGTATTTTGGCCCATTTCCCTTTCACATAAAGGTGCATTTCGCGCATCGTGTTGCGGGGTAGTGGGGGAGGGTTTTTTTGTTTTTTTTACCGCCTATGTCCTCGGATTGGGCCGGTTTCCTCCTGGCAGTAGTTGGGGACGGAATATGCAATGCGGGAGATGAATGCGTGGATGGTTTAGTCCCCTGAGTAATCCCGGACTACTCTAAAAAAAAAGTTTACGATGAATAATTTATTGATTTGACAAAAAGAAGATTGAGTAATGAGTTCCCTTCTAGCTCCAAACTTTCCTCCAAGACCCGGATCACTTTTGAGCATCTAGTAATTAAGAAAATAATCTATTTATAGTTTCCTTCTCGATATCACATAAACGACATATATACCATATTGTTCAACGAAATGTCTTAAAACTAAAGATTGTCCATAATTGGGAGTCGATGTATAAATTATAATGTATACACCGACTCTTTTTGAGAATTCATAAGTACGTTTTAAATATGCACTTGCTGGCCAAGCAATGAGCTAACTGTTGCGAATTGGTCAAATTAATTGATCGTTTGCAGGGCCGGTCAAACATTGGTCAAAGTTTTTGCATGCCCCGGGCGAAATGATTATAAAATGCCCTCAACAGTTACGTAAACATATATCTTTATAAGGTTTAAACTATGGATATTAATAAAAAAAATTTCGAAATGATGCCCCTAACCGTGTGATGCCCCGGGCCGTCGCCCGCTTCGCCCATAGCCTTAGCCGGCCCTGATCGTTTGGTGATCATAAGTGAACTATCTGTTTGATTCGAGTTTATGTGATGGTAGACTCGAACATAAGTATCTATTGAACAGTTTCGGAAAAAGGGAGATAATTAGTAAACCCGGCCACTCATATGAAAAATCACGTTGCAACCCTAAAAATATAAAGCTTATGGTCAATACTCGATACCATTTCATTTCATACATACGGAGTAATATATAAAATATAAAATATACAGATATATACGTAATGAGTATTGATTAAAAAGTACATGTAAGCTTAAGTTATACGGAGTACTAATTCATAGCTGATCACAAACGTCAATTCTTCTACGTACCCTAACTTTTAAACCACCATCCATGTGAGCCGTTAACATAGGAACAAAAACCGGTTGGTCAGAACAAACCGGTACAAAGTCAAACCTTGTTAGAATTGAAGCCATCACATACTTCATTTGCATAATCGCCATTTCTTTCCCCAAACAAACCCTTGGACCACCTTGAAAAACCGGAAACTTGTAAGGACTTTCCATTTTAAAATCCCCCAACTCACTAAACCACCGGTCCGGTCTAAACTCCAAACAATCTTTTCCCCACAATGTTTCCATCCTTCCCATACCATATGGGAAATACATCACCCTATTTCCTTTGTACACACGTGTCCCGTCCGGTAACACGTCATCATGCTTGGCATGCTTCGAATCCCATACAACGGGCGGATATAGCCTCATTGATTCAAATAAGCATGCTTTCAAATAGTCCATTTTTTTCAAGTCGTCAAAGTTTAGTGACGACTTATTTTCATCATTTGTCATATACGTGACATCTTTAATAACATTTTTTTCAATGGTAGGGTGCCACGTCAGCAACCAAAGGAGCCACGTCATCGCGGCTGAGGTAGTGTCTCTTCCAGCCATGAGAAAACTTATCACCATGTCTCTTACAAGCTCGTCATCATGACCAGCGGATATAAACATCGATAACAAATCTCTTCGACTTTCATTTCCCGCCATTTGTTGTCTTCGCTCGCGAATTATGTCATCTACTTCACGATGTACAATCCCCACCGCTTCTTTTAACTTTCTTTCACTTCCAATGGTCAATAATCTCTTTGCTTTCCACACCCAATTGGCCAGTGCAACGCCACGCATTGCACTGGCTCCTGCTGCTAAGTCAAAAGCTGACGCTAGCAGCGGAACAGGCTTAGTATAATCCAAAAAACAAGGGTCCCACCCAAGTGAAATTTTACATATGGTATCAAAAGCTAACCTTCTAAAAACATCTTGCATGTCCAAAACATCATTATTTTGAACCGACTTCTCTAGCAATGGAATAAGTCTTTTCGATACTTCTTCTTCAAGAACACTAACCTCAAATTCACGTAGCGATTTTGTGCTAAACTCATGGCTAGCTAACTTTCTTTGCGTACTCCATAGATCGCCGTCGACATTAAATATTCCCATTCCAAGAAAGTCCCCAAGGAGATCCGTAAAGGGTTTCCCTTTAGGGTAGTTTTCAAAGTTTGTTTTGAGAATGTGTTCGACGTTATTAGGGTTTGCTGTGACTATCATTTGACTTTTTCGCCCAAAGCGATGTAAAACAATCGTTTGTGATGGCGATACTTTGAGAAGGTCCGTGAACCAATGGATCAACCGATGGCTATTTCGGTGAAACGAAATTAGGCATCCAATGAAAGGATATGACTTATTACCATTATTATTGGTACTCGTGGTGGTCCTGGTGGCGGTGATGGTGGAAGAAGTTGATGCTATTAAGATTCTAAGTAAAGAAAACAAGTAAAAAAGTACAAATAGTAGAGAAAGAAAATGGAAACAATGAAAAAACATGGTTGTAAAGTGGTGGTTAATTGATGGTGCTGGTGGTTGGTTACAAAATTAAAGGTGGTGAAGTGAAGTGAAGTATATATAGATGGCTAAAACTTACTTTGTAGACTGTAGTACATGTGACTAATTCGTGATAAAACATTTTGTAAAAACATGTGATTTAAGTCACGTTTTTCACGCGAGCCGCAATATATGGTATTGTAGTTCAATTTCTTTTTGTCATCAGAAACACGTGCTTTTAAGAAAACATGGGACCTTTTATCTTTTTCACGTATACCGGTAAAGTTCGAGTTAGATAAACGGGGCATCAATTTGAACAGCGTGAGATGCCCGATTTGTGATGGTGACATTGAGACGGTGGAACATATACTTTTTTCTTGTCAAATGGCCAAAGACATATGGGCGAAAGTCCTTAAATGGTGGGGGTATAATTCGGCTTTATTCGGGTATGAGGATATTTTTAATGGTACCTTCGACAGCGTAGCACATGATCACAAAAGGAACCAATGGCAAGCGGTTTGTTGGGTGGTTTGTTACATTATATGGAAGAATCGAAATGCAAAGGTGTTCAAGAATAAGCTCGAGACGGTCCCATCTTTATTTAGCGAGGTTCAAGTTCTTTCATACGATTGGATTTCACGACGTTGCAAGGGTCATATTATGGATTGGCTTCAATGGTTCTCACAACCTTAGTTTCTCTCTTTTGTTAGTTGCAATCTTTGCAATTAGCTTAGGGCGGTGTAATTTGTTTTCTCTATTTCTTTCGTGATGTATTGTGTTGTTAAGGTTGCTCAGTCAACCATGTACTATTCGTGATTGTTTAATATAAGTCCTTCTTGCTTTTCAAAAAAAAAAAACATATGAAGATGTACCATACCTCGTTCTTTAGTTACTATTTATTTCTACGTATTTAGTTATTTATTTCTACGTACGGCTAATTGTATAATATATGCATTTTCAACGCATTTTTTTTTTTTAATTACTACGCATGTCACTTAAATTAAGGTTAGATAAGCTACTGCGCAAAAGATCATCCGCATTACAATTTTTCGTGCTAATCCTTGAAATTAAATTAACTTTGTATACTAATTATTATCCTTCTACTATTAAGTCTCACTGACCAAACCTTGAAACCTATGTAAGTCATTGTTAAAAAAGAAAAACGATACATGGATATAAAAATTATATATAGATCTCACCTAATAGAGTGAACAATACATGATATATGTCTTTAACTTGAACCGTTAAAAATTAAAGAGCAAATATATGTAGGCAAGCTCTATATTATTTTTATATTATTTAAATATGTAGAAAATAGACAAACCTACGTATAAAGTAATGAGTAACTTCGATCATCCCAACTTTATTGTCTTAATTCTTTTTAAGTTTTTTTAAATTTTTTTTAATAATGACAGTTTTGCCTTATAAATAAGATAAAGATAATGTTTGATTAACAATTTAACATCTTTCATGAATAACATATAAATGAGTGTAACAAACAAAGGTAAAATAGAATATTTGACATACTCATGTATCCTTTTGAAAGTTATAAAAATTTTTGAGACAAAAATAATACTGTAATAATGTACGATGATAAAATTAGAAATGAGAAATGAATGAAATTAAAGTAATAAATCATAATCTAATTAAAGGAAGGTAATAAGGTAATTTGAGTAACGATCGACCTAAATGGATGCCGACTTGATTTCGGCGCTAAAAAGAGTCAAGCATTCACCGGCCACTAGACTACAATTCTTTATATCTGTCTATTGTCATTTGTCTTTGTCAATACAAATCCTTTTTGATATATACACTTTTTATTTTCTACGATATGATTATATATCCCGTATATATATCTATCTATATAATTAGATATTTAGATTTGACTTTGAATATATTGAAGAAAAAAAACATATAGCATATAAGTCAGCTTCAAATTTACTCATGTTGTACATTTGGAGGTCACGTACTCGAGTTTTCATTTTGTTTTTTATTTCATTACACCCTCCATCTCATATTAATTGGGAGATGATATATCCAACATTCATTTTACTTCTTCCACCTATAATGTCTAAATTACCCTCAATGAAAGATTTGCACAAATTATTTAAAACTTTTTCTTATAATTTATTGAAGGATATTTAGGGAACAAAACATGAAATTGTGGTGGAAGAAGTAAAATAAATGTTGGAAATATCATTTCCCATATTAATAACCTGTTTTAACTTTTCAAGTCTTTTCTTATAATTTTGAGTTTAAATTTAAATATATTTATTTGTATTAAATATTATTTGATAAAAATCGTATCAATGGATTAGTTTTTAAATATGTTTTACCGGTATAACGTTCATCAAGTATTATATAATATGGACAAAATAATTTAAAGTAAAGTTGAAAAAAAACCCTTTAAAATCAAAACTGGACTATTAATATGAGACGGATGCAGTAATATTTAAAAACGACTTTGATAAAGGTTTTTTATTCAGTAAATATTATTAATAAAAATAATACATATACAAATAGTAATATCGACCACAAGCGCAAAGTCCACAAACACACCTTGCAGCCTCTCAAACAACCACAAGACCTAGCTAGAACCTACCATCAAAATTGAACTAGCAAAACAAAGAACACCTACCACACACTTAATTAGATGACATGATACTAGTTCCAATTACACCATACCAAAGGGGGGCGAGGCCTTAGACGCACTCTTCTCAGCCATAAATGTTGCAGTTTCCTGTTCATCATGTTCTATATCGCTAACTGATCCACAAGAGTACCAAGCGAATTATGATTTATGAACCTCTACATGTTTTTCCTTACTCGTCCCACCTACAAACCTTTTTTTATTCTCATCTCGACTCTTCTTTAGACGAGACCACTTTATATTTTGGTTTACCAACACTAAATGTAGTGACCCGAACTTTTTCATGATTATATATTATATGAGATTAATATTTACATGAATAAATGTTTCCAACATGTTAAGCAATCAAACTTGTTAAGACTTGATTATTTGAAACGGTTTTTGTGTTAACGTTTGACCACCCAGTTTGTCCGATGATTCACGAACGTTATAACTTGTATATGATATGATATTATATATATGAACATATATATATGTTTAACATGATGAAATGGTAATTAAAGTATCTCATTATGTATATTAACAATGAACCTTATACATAAAACAAGACTACTAACTTAAGAAATTCAAAACGATATCTATACGTAACGATTATCGTTGTAATAACGTCTTAATATTTATATATCATATTAAGATATATTAGAACATCATGTTATCATTATAATGTAATAATTTAACATCTCATTAAATATAATAACAATGGGATTAATTACATTTAACGAAATCGTTAACTTAAAGGTTTCAAAACAACATTTACATGTAACAACTAACGATGACTTAACGACTCAGTTAAAATGCATATACATATAGTGTATTAAGATGTATTAGTATACTTTTGAAAGACTTCATGACACATATCAAAGTACTTCTACTTAACAAAAATGCTTACAATTACATTCTCATTCATTTTCATCAACAATTCTACTCGTATGCACCCGTATTCGTACTCATACAATACACAGCTCCTAGATGTACATACTATTGGTATATACACTTCAATGATCAGCTCTTAGCAGCCTTTAATGAGTCATCAAACAAGTGGGAACTATTCTTTGTAATCTAGTATGAATTATTTAGCAAGATTACAAAAATATTATTAATCATTCATGACTTATTTACAAGAAAATAAACTTACATATCCTTTATATCTAATCCATATATCACGACCTAAAACACATACAAACACCTTCATTCTTCAAATTTTTTCATCTAATTGAACTCTCTCAAGTTCTAACTTGAGATTCTAAGTGTTCTTCATAAATTCTATAAGTTCTAGTTTCATAAAATCAAGAATACTTTCAAGTTTGCAAGTATACTTCCAAGCTTTCTAATCCATTCCAAGTAATCATCTAAGATCAAGAAACCTTTGTTACTTACAGTAGGTTATCATTCTAATTCAAGGTAATACTCATATTCATATTTTGATTCAATTTATATAACTATAACTATCTTAATTCGAGTAGAAAATCTTACTTGAACTTGTTTTTGTGTCATGATTCTACTTCAAGAACTTCCAAGCCATCCAAGATCCTTTGAAGCTCTAGATCATTTCTTGTTATTTCCAGTAGGTTTACCTACTATATTTGAGGTAGTAATGATATTCATAACATCATTCGATTCATATATATATAACTATCTTATTCGAAGATTTAAACTTGTAATCACAAGAACATAGTTTAGTTAATTCTAAACTTGTTCGCAAACAAAGTTAATCCTTCTAACTTAACTTTAAAATCAACTAAACACATGTTAACTTAATGATTTAAAACCTGGAAACACAAAGAACGCCGTAAAACCGGACATACGCCGTCGTAGTAAAATCGGGGGCTGTTTTGGGTTAGATAATTAAAAACTATGATAAACTTTGATTTAAAAGTTGTTCTTCTGGGAAAATGATTTTTCTTATGAACATGAAACTATATCAAAAAATCATTTTTAAACTCAAAGTGGAAGTATGTTTTTCAAAATGGTCATCAAGACGTCGTTCTTTCGACTGAAATGACTACCTCTTACAAAAATGACTTGTAACTTATATTTCCGACTATAAACCTATATTTTTTATGTTTATTTTCATAAAGTACAGTTCAATATGAAACCATAGCAAGTTGATTCACTCAAAACGGATTTAAAACGAAGAAGTTATGGATAAAACAAAATTGGAAAATTTTACTTGTTGTAGGTACGTAAATTTTATAACAAATCCATACTAACCATAACTTAACTAACTTATATTGTATTATACATGTATTCTAACATATATTATGTAATCTTGATAGACCATAGACACGTATACAATATTTTGACATATCATATTGACGTCATCTATATATATTATTTGGAACAACCATAGATAGTAATGGCAATGGATCGGATATGGATCGGGTGATGCCGTATCCATATCCATATCCATTTATTTTTTGTTCATCCATATCCATATCCATTTAGTTTCACATCATCCATCCATATCCATATCCAGTGGATTAAGCGGATTAATGAATATTCAATGGATATTAAAAAAAGTTATAATATTTTCTAATATGCTATTAAAATAAAAACGTAGTATAATAAAAATAAATAAAACATAACATAATTTTAAAATCTATTCATAAGAATGTATAATTTTGTCGAAGATATAACAAAATTTATTAAATTTACTATAAAACATAGATTATGAAAAATTAAATATGAAATTTGTAAGTTTATTTTGTTAGATATACATGTTGTATTGTAATATATTATAGTTATCTCATTATAGGGTTATAAGTAAAATGTAAATTTGACGGTAAATGAACTTGTAATAGTTAATATGTAAGCATTTATCTATATTTATGTATTTGTATATATATTTCGGGTGGTAATGGATATATTCATGGATGAAACTATTCATCCATGTCCATATCCATATCCATTAAGGTTCATCCATATCCGTATCCATATCCATTTAAGTTCATCAATATCCATCACGAAGCGGGTGGATCGGGTGGATATCCACCGCATCGTATGGCCATTGCCATCCCTAACCATAGACACTCTATATGCGGTAATGATCGAGTTAGCTATACAGAGTTGAGGTTGATTCCAAAATAATATATATACTTTGAGTTGTGATCTAGTCTGAGACTTGTATGCACTGGGTCGTGGATTGATTCGAGAAATTATATTGATTTATTTCTATACTACTAACTGTTGACAATTAATTGTGAACTACTAACGTTGGACTGCTAACTTAACAACTTAAATCGTTAAAAAACGTAAATAAAATATGTTGTGAATATATTTCGATCATACTTTAATATATATGTATATATTTGTTATAGGTTCGTGAATCGACCCGTGGCCAAGTCTTATTTCCGACGATTTGAAAATCTGTGAAAGTGAGTTATAGTCTCACTTTTGAAATCTAATATTTTTGGGATGAGAATACATGCAGTTTTATAAATGTTTTACAAAATAGACACAAGTACGCGAAACTACATTCTATGGTTGGATTATCGAAATCGAATATCGCCCTTCAAGTCTGGTAACCTAAGAATTAAGGAAATGACCCCTAATTGACGTGAATCCTAAAGATAGATCTATTGGGCCTAACAACCCCCATTCATGTCTATGGATGGCTTTAGTACTTCGAGATTATTATTATACAGATGACGATGTCTGTGGGAATATTCTATGCATTATGGTTAATGTCGGTTACCAGGTGTTCAATCCATATGAATGATTTTTATGCAGATGACTATATGCATGCATGATGTTTATGAGAAATGGAAATATGAAATCTTGTGATCTATTATTACGATTTGATAAATATATAGGCTAAACCTATAACTCACCAACATTTTTGTTGACGTTTAAAGCATGTTTATTCTCAGGTGATTATTAAGAGCTTCCGCTGTTGCATGCTAATTTAAGGACAAGAATTAGAGTCAGCATGCTTGTAATATATTGTTTAAAAACTGCATTCGGAGATTTAAATCGATGTGTAATATTATTGTAAACCATTATGTAATGGTCGTGTGTAAAACGTTATCTTTTAGATTATCATTATTTGATAATCTACGTTATGGTTTTAAACCTTTATCGATAAAATAAAGGTTATGGTTTGTTTTAAAAATGAATGCAGTCTTTGATAAACGTCTCATATAGAGGTCAAAACTTCGCAACGAAATCAATTAATATGAAATGTTTATAATCGATATGAACGGGACATTTCACTAAAACCCCCCATGGTACCCTTATTATGATTCATATGTGCAACACCTTTTCCTTTCTTCTTCATCACATCCAGAAGACCATTAGTTGCTTGTTTATCCTTATTCTCAGTAACTTTTGAACACTTTGAGTTTATATGTGCAAAAACCAAACAACAAGATCACCTCGGTGGCCTACATTCATACTCTATTTGAGCCTCATCCACATTTTTTTCAACGCCCACCAAACTTGGGGTTGAAACATTTAAAACTTCCCTTAAGGTTAGTAGTCGCAGAAATTTTCAACGTAGCCCGAGCATAGTTTGGACGACCCCATGACTCTAAACACATCTTACTTGTGAACGAATCCAACAATATGAGCTTACCTATTTTAGATGCAAAGACCATGTCTTTAAGATAATTGAAATAGTGTGAATCATCCATGCAGTGGCGGTACTTAGTGGAACCCAAAGGGGGTATCCGCCCCACCTGGATTTTACGGAACAAAAAATTTTACACTAAAAAAAAAAATTGAAAAAAATTAGGTTTTTTTTAGTGTTTACCCCTGCTGACAATGAAAAATTTATTAAATTTTTACACCGCCCCGTCTGTATTCGAGTTCAAGTTCCGCCACTGCATTCATGGTCCCTTTTCCAGTACTTCATGCACACCTTCCTCCGTTTCAAATTTAAATAAGAAAAAATCCTTTGCATTCATCATAGTTTTCTACCAAACTTCTTTCATGCATTCGGAACGTAGTTCTGGACTACCGGAAAAGCAAGTCTTTTACCATTAAAATCTTCGTACAAAGTATGGTGATACCTTTCATTCGCTCCCTTAATCGATGATAACAGAATCTCCCCATCGATACCCTCTTCAGGCTTATCTCTTAATTCATAATAACGGAAGTTAATCTTGCGATTAACGTCGATATTGCCATCAGTATTACCATTCAGTACAGAGATGTATAAAATATGCTTCCCCCTGACTATGAGCATTACCACCTCCATTGTTAACTGAGTCACCTCCCTTTTGCGCACCCTGGTTTTTCTCGTCATTTGATGATAGAGAAATAGAGTGTACACTACATGCTCATCATGATCATCATAAGCACCCTTCATCGACAAAGAATCAACTTTGTCTTCTAAACCCCGTACGTTCACATGTACACGTACATGTGAATCATTCACATGTACATAAAAAATTGTACAATACACCCGGCTGCAACATCCACAACATCTGGCCTTGTAACCGAACCAAGAATTTCAGTCGATACACCCTTATCTTCTCCAAAAATAGTGCGACTCCTCAAAACGCTAGGTTGAGTTTCTTGGACGTTTTTCTTTTTCCCTCCCCCCGAACTCTTACCCATAACCAGCAATCGAAGTCAATAAACCAAAAAGACAAATTTGACGTGAAAAAGAACCGAAGATGTAAGCGACCAGAAACAATTATTTTTTACGACGCAGAAAAAAGTCGCCCAAATTTTTTCGTAGGAGACAATAAATAAGATATTAAATAACGATTTTGTATGTCATTTTTTTTCCGTATGTTCTACCCTTCATACTAAATGAAACAATATGTGACTTATGATGATATATAAAATTCTTTTCAATTATGAGTGATCTACACAAATAAAATGATATTTGTTCTACCCTTCATATAAATTTTTTTTTTTTTTTGCTGGAGGTCCTTACGGAAGCAATCTCTCTACTCTGTAGAGAGGTGGATGACTTTCTCTTCCGGTAGGTGGAGAATTTTTCTCAACTCGTGGTTAGAGAGACGATTTCTCTTCTAGTCTAGGGTAGAGGAAGAATTGTCTACGGTGTTGTTTGTTTTCCTGTCTGCAGACCTTATTATCTCTTATGTCTGCGCGCCGGCAGACGTTTTTAATGCAGACAGTTTGTTTTTCTGAAGACATAAGATAAAATAATGTCTTATTATGTCTGCAGCCTCGCAGACTTAGAAATGTGCTTCTAAGTGCTGCAGACAGAATTAAGTTATGTTGCAGACATAAAAACAAACAGTCTTCATTATTCAGCATAAAGACCTTCAGACCACATCTTCTTAACAGACATGGTCCGCAGATCTTCAGACAAAAACATCTTAAAAAACAAACAGCACCTACATCTCACCTCTCACATACCTCACATGTGCGGGATTGAATATTGTTACACACATAAAATGAATAAATGATAATATAAGGTAGTTTCAACAATAATAGTAATAATAGTAATCATAATAGTAAAACTTTACTAACGTAGATTGGTATCTACCATTGTTCATCTTATATACCATTATTCATCTTATATGTTGAAGGCCAAATTATTATGCTTAATGATAATGATCTTAAAGGCAAATAATTATTAATTAACTATTTAATTGTTATGGTAGAGGTTGTGCTCAGATGAGAAATAAGTGAGGAATTAAATGAGTGTACTTGGTGTTTCCACGTTATTTTAAAGTT
This sequence comes from Rutidosis leptorrhynchoides, assembly GCF_046630445.1. Classification (NCBI taxonomy): domain Eukaryota; kingdom Viridiplantae; phylum Streptophyta; class Magnoliopsida; order Asterales; family Asteraceae; genus Rutidosis; species Rutidosis leptorrhynchoides. The sequence continues at coordinate 15,343,113 of NC_092336.1, read as the reverse complement.
GTATGCATGATATTGTTTGAAACCCTATTTACTTGTTCTCATTTATCACGTGCCTTTTATCTTAGACAACTTCTCCTAAAGAAGATAAAACTTCTATGCGTGGTTTCGAGCCCTAAGCGATTTTTTGCTGCCACTTCAATAAGAATGTGACGTGAGTGTAACTGATCATGAAAGGAACACTTTGGTCCTGAATTGGGCATACACCGTCCATAACAAGTAGTCGTTCGAGGTCCCAACTTTAGGTCCATACCAATTGGACCATGCTCATCCAAAAGTTAATTGCAGAGATGATGACACTTTATGACAATCACGGAATGCGCTCAAGATGTACAAAGTATTAGGCGAATTTTGGTCAATATAAACGGGTTAGATATGCTACTTCAAGTTGCAATGTTTGTAAATAAATTATGATATAGATTTGGTGATTGTGTGGATGTTAAGTAGGATGTGTTGTAGATATGACAGCCATGCAATAAGCAATTAAACGTAGCAAAAGTGTTGCTACAGTGTGTGTGTTTTTTTTCCCCGAAAATAATAAAAATTTATAAAAACGAGGTCGTTTTCCAAAGTAGAACACCCTCAACAAAGAATACAAATCAACGATTGAAATGGAGAAGCTCGCACCTAGAAAGCAACCGACTAAACGAAAAATATCTATAAATGAGTCTCCCTAACAACCCGATAAATATTAAAACAACTTAACCAATACTATACCGAATACTACACGATAATAACAGGAACCAAACCAAACGAACTAAGTGAAATCAACAAGCTGAAAAAAAAAATAAACGATAGAAGAACTCAACCAATTAATTTGTAGGTTCCCGCCATTTTCAACTTACCATTAACCGTCTCTTTCAAAATATTCTTCCCGGACCAATTCTCTATTTGTATGATAACCATGGGCAAAACTAGAGTGAGGCAGGGGCCCCCACTGGATTTGAAATATTTAAGGTTAAATTTTTGGATTTTTTTTTTTTTACCCCAACCCAAAGTCCATGACCCAAAAGCCTCCATCTTTTTAATTGTTAGACTTTTACTTTGAAGAAAAATGTTGTATTTAGCCTCAAAGCCTCCATATTATGCCCCCTAACCCAAAAGCCCATGACCTAAAAAGTAGTATTTTCATGGAAGAATGAAAGAAAAAAATTTATAGTGCATGTAAGCGCTTTTAAAAAAAATTACGCCCCCGGTGGAAAAATATTTCTGGTTCTGCCACCGATGATAACACATTGGCCGTTTCATCACCCGGTCCGCTCTCCTCGGCCAAACGTCTCATCATTTCATCGAATGATGCAAAATCCTCAACGAACATTTTTCCATTCTCGTATGCCGATGAACTGCCATCTCTACCATCTTCAGACCCCAAAAACAAGTTTTGAATTGCGTCCATGTAGTCTAAGTCATCAATGTGATCTTTAAGCTTACAAGTACCCGAAGTGGAAGCCTCATTCACCATCTTTTTTGACCTCGGATTAGCTTAACATCTACATTCAAAACGTACCACAATTTAAAAAAAACTTTTACACGTGGGGGCCTCTCAATCGCAATATCTTTTCCCACTACGACCAATCAACACCGGTAAAGTCCCATCTTTTAATTCTACCTTACGTTTTGCCAATAATTATTTTTTTGTTTTTGTTTTTCTTCTTCTTCTTCTTCAATCGAGCCAATCTTTTCTGCAAAAGTTATGTATCCAAATTATCTAAACAATTACCACCCACATTAATTAAATGTGGTGGTTCAGCCAGTGACCAATCATTAATTTAAATTACCTCCTGGATTGGCTCTAAAACAATCTTTTCAAAACCTCTAGTTCTAGTACCATTTTATGCTCAATATCATCACCTTTGTTGTCCATTTTCATCTTAATCTCATCAACCCTAACAGCTCCTGTACAGTTCAACTTATCAACTGAAATAACAGGAGGTGTAAACGAGCCATTACCTTTAAAAACAAACTCGTCAACATAGCCGAAAATTAAGCCAGAAGATGAAGGTGTCTTTTGAGTTTCCTGAAACGAAAGAGGAAACGAAAGACGACCATGTACAACAGCATCCAAGATCTCCTCAGCCCCTTGTTAACCTCGTCAAAATGATGATCATACGCCGTTCCGAGGCTGTTCACGAAACGTATTCCCAGCACCACAACAAAACCCGTCTTCAACCGATGGATCACTTGATACCACAAAAACAGTTGGTGGAAACCAACAAATTGGGATCAAACGCCTTAAAATGAAATGACTCACACTAGACGTATCCAAGATTTCAGATACCTAAACGTCATCTCTAGAACAAAACTCATCCTCCACATCAGCCACGACTAACTCATGAACCTAAAGCTGTGTTTAGGATGCGATATCAAAAAGCTTTACTTAATCTGGGCTAATGTTATAATCATCTGTTTAAAGAATAGATAATCAGTTACTATGAACTGCTCTCTAAATTAAAAATCACTTTACCACTTTCAATCATTTGTAACCAACATAACGAAATTGATTCGCATATGCAAGTATTCAACAACATCATCGGATCTTAGCCAGCCAACGATAAATCCCCATTGATTTTGAAGATTAAGAAGAAACTTTAATCCTAACCATATTTGATGGATTGCAAACAAGTATATTTGAATAAGAATGACAAAAACAGAATTACTCAGTTGTACACAAACAAAAGACCCATGGGATTACTTGACTTATAGTAGTCAACTTTTTGGATTCCTAGTAGTTATATGTCACAAATTCAAAATACAGATACATAAAAGTATAATTAAATTACAATGATTACCACATCATAACAATAATGCGGCCAAAACATATGTAAATTTAGATATTTAGACCCCAAAAAAAGAGTCCTGCGATGAGAGAGTACATTTACCATATTGATACCAGGGCCTCATGAGTTGGCTGCCGATGAGCTGGCTGAACTGGTCGTAGCTCTCAACCGTCCAATCAATTCATCCTGTCACCACAAACACAGACATAAATCCCTATATAACCATGAAATTCTTCAGAAAGTATAGAGAACCGAGAACCAAATAATGTGTACCTGAAATAATCACGTGAGATTAAAGTTCATAAACTGACTAAATAGACAGCTTAATCCATGCATAACAAATTGATAACTATGCATCAGGTTAACCAACTAGCATACTAACGTTTTATAGAAAGCTGAATTTATCTCTTAACTTTATCATATGATTATGAGCCTAAAGTGTAACATATACTAATAGTTATGTACCAGGTTATTGCCCTATAATGTAATTAAAATACTAAGAGCCATGTATACTTATACTCTTGCACAATTATACTACAATAATACTTCTCGTCAATTTGCCAACCATAGTGTTTTTAGCACGCCTTTACCAAGGTACACTGTATTTTTTTTTTTTTTTTTTAAAAGCTCCAAGGTACGCGGTATACCTACTAATGTAATTTTATGAACAATAAATAGAGATTTAAGATATTAATATTGACGATATATAACGGTTTAAAGGTGTAATTGATGTAAAGGCTCGGTCTAAAGTAGCCGTTGAACTAAGCAACATGTTCGATTAGTGTTCTAGTTGAAAACTTTCAACTACCGTTAGTGGGAAATGAATACATGGGGTTCAAACAACTCTAAAACGTGAAAACATTATTTTGATGTTATAATAACGACTGAATCATTCAAACCTATTTTAATCATCAAATAATAATCTAGTATAACAAACAGTGACCTCTAACCTCTTAATATATCAAAGGTCACCATTCAGACCTAGAACAAAATTACCTATTATCATACCAATTTGTTTTGTTTCACATCTGATTAGGTAACTTCTGTCATTCTAAGCACAAATTAATCTTAAAATTCCCAACTTTTTGGCAAATACACATACAATTAAAACTTAAAAAATTTAATGGAGGCTACTTTTGCCTTACAGTTTTAAGTTACGTACCTTCTTCCCTCTTACGGATAGACCTCTCTCTTTCAAAAGTGCACGAAGTCTCTCCACGGTCAAACTTTGAAGATTTTCAGGTAATTGTGATTTCGATGCATCTACATAATTAACAAGATACGTCAATTAACATATCACATAAAAACATGTTGACTACCATAAAAAACAATAAATTGACCGATTCAGCATATCTAGAGGGATATCATATCATCAACAACAAATCAAACCTTGGCGGGAACCATTTTGGGTGGTGGATGCTGCCCGTTTGGCAGAAGCTCTGCCATCAGCTCTTTCAGGGGCTCTGAAAATACACCAATAACACGATGTATAAACATAAACATATAAATAAATACTACACAAGAATTGGAGGTGGAAATATCAATTTACTTATAAATGGTTAATATAGGTTAGCTGAAGGATTAAACATAGATTAAACATGGATGATAAAAGATTAATAATGTGTTTGTGGGTCAGCACAGCACAGCACAGCACAGCCCCCAACCCAATTTGACTCCTTACATAAGCATGCTATATCAGGACATTTTCGACCTCTAGCAAGACATATCATTTGAAGATTTTTTTTTTTTTCCCTTACATTTATAAGTGAGTAACTGCAAACCATTGGAAACGTATAAGAATTAAAATATAATAAAATACCTCTTTCGTGAGAGGTCAAGTGTGGTTACTCCCTTCACACTCTTAGAAGTTGATCCACCCTTATGTTGCTTAAGCAGAAGAGATCTAATCAGTATGTTAACCTGATCTGTCTTTATAAGCTGATTTTCTGATAACAAGAACAATCCAGTCAATTCATTATTCATTATTGTTATCATATTAGCCACCATTAAGATTTATTTATTGAAATCATCACATTTACAAATGATCATCATCAACAGTCATATATACTTGTTTAGCGAATTTAATATTGTAATGAGAATTTACGTCACCTCATTTACATATTGTAATACTCCGTAATAAACAGTGGCAGAATACCTGGTGGTGATGTCTCATGGTCAGTTACGTACACTCGCATTCCACCCTGTGTAATTGATAAAAGACAGAAAAAATTACAAGATAAGAAAAACAAAAAAAAGCTTAAATAGGCATGCACTCCAACTTCCACAAAAATATGAATGATTGAAGTTCATGAATATAATCTGAATACAATCAAATGCTTTGAAATGCATAACATGTTGGTTCTGTAGGTTACTGACTTTACGATACCATATGGTTAATCACCAAAAACATCAGCAAGTAGTTCGAAAAGCTTTTCATAATCAGAACAATTAAACAGTAGACTCTGCAGATTCAAAAGTCAGCCGACTAGTCGGCTGCGTGAGGTGGTCCGACCCGAGTAGGCCCAAGTCGGTCAACGGGTCATATTCGGATTTAGTCGGTCAAAGTTAGTCAAGTTGTTAATACCATTTAAAATTAGGGTTTAAAACACATTTTTGGGCCGTTATTATCCTCCGACTCTTCTGAGATAAACGCGCTGACAAACTTTTCTTCTTAAAGTCGGTCAAAGTTGGTCAAGTTGTTAATACCATTTAAAATTAGGGTTTAAAACACATTTTTGGGCCGTTATTATCCTCCGACTCTTCTGAGATAATCGCACAGACAAGCCTTTTCTTCTTAAAGTCGGTCAAAGTTGGTCAAGTTGTTAATACCATTTGAAATTAGGGTTTGGAACACATTTTTGGGCCGTTATTATCCTCCGACTCTTCGAAAATAATCGCGCAGACAAGCCTTTTCTTCGTAAAGTCGGTCAAAGTCAAGGTTGGTCATCATCCGCATAGTCCGCGACTTGGCTGATTTTGCTAACGAGTCCTCCACTGTTGTAAAACTCCCCGATTACTCTCGATTAATCCCCAATTACTCTTTTTTTCCTTTCTAAGAACAGACCGATCCGGTTTTCCAAAACCCAATTAATTAATCGGTCAATGTCAGTTAATGGATCAAAATCAGGTTAGCTATTCAAAGTAGGATTCAATCGGTCAAAATCGGCCGAAGTCAGAATAGGTCAACATTCTAGTATGAATTTAAACTACAATTTAAGTGTTTTTGAACAAATGAACAATTATTTTATGTTTCTAGACAGTTATGCTAAAGTTTATGTTTTGTCGTTTTCTTCTATATTTACACATATAATTTTAAATCTATATAAATGTATAAAAAGTCCAATACGATTAATCCTCTAGTTGTCGATTACTCCCTCTAAAGTCTCAACCCCCCAAGCAAGTACTAGCTGAGTAACAAGTTTTGCAACCTTGTAGTCCTCTAAAGGTTCTAGCCGACTGGCCCCCAACTAGCGACTTTTACAGCCTTAGCGGACACTAGATTCAAGTATTCACATTCATGGTTTAAATAGAATTGTTCAATGTACATAAACTTAAACTATACGATTATTTTATAAACATCAACAAAGTGTTTATTCCGCTATTATACGTAACATGTAAAACAGGTTCTCAAGTGATTCTTGTGACAACTCCCTTTTGCATTTCAAGTAAGTTACAAATCTTCATTTTTACTTTTGTTCCTTAAATTTGATACACAATATACATACACACAATCAGGGAGGAGCTACAAAAATTTTAATTATGAGGGCAAAAAAGTTATTTTTTTCCTTCAATAAATTTGAGGAGGCAAAACTTTTCATGTCACTAATACCTTTCATTTTTTATTTTTTTTAAACATTAGTTTACATAATATGATCTGCACACAATCAATTTTATCTTTATGACTTTATACATACTTCGTATAAAATTTTATAATCTAGCAACCGTATAAAATACAAGTAACAAACACTAACTCAACCGGGATTATTCAATTTCAGCTTGTTACTTAAAAATAAGATAAAATCACAATCGCATATTAAAAAATATAAATATTCAGCATTTTAAAGCACAATTTTACAGATTCTAAAATTATGATGTTACTCACACAAGTTGGAAGTAACAAACCTAACTAGAAGACACAGAACCTAATCTGAAGTAATTTCTCAAAACAAGCATGTATATAATTTAATTGAGAAAATTAGGTTTAAATGGAAGTACCAAATTTGAAGATATGGTAGGAGATGAGAAGAGGCCTTTAGATGGAAGATTGAGAAGGAGCTTTGAAGCGCCGTTAGGGTTTTTTGACGGTGTTGAAGCGCCGTCCATGGTGGCGATGGACGACGGTTGAATTTGAGTTGTGAGGAAATGAGAATACACTGCCCGGGAAATTGGTTAATTTTGGAATTAGGTTTTAATAATTCTTAGGATTTCGCATATGAGGTTTCCCCGGGTAGTTTTCGGATTTATGCTGGAAAAAAGATTTTAATTTTCAGATTTATTTATGTATAATAATAATAAAACATTTGTACCACCCTAAACCAATTTCTAAGTCCATTAATAATAGCTTTTAGAACTATCGTTAACAATATTATAATAATTTTGATACATAAATAAATTGATTGTGTGTAGAGGCGGAGATGACAATATCTTAATGCTATCATCGATGTCAATGTTGTCATCCAGAAATTTTACTCGCTAGTGGGATCCAATGTAAATATTGCTAAGAGGTGTCCTCTGCGGAAGAAAAAAAGAAAAAAAAAAAAAAAAAAAAAAAAAAAAACTAATCTATTAAAACATTCAAATGCTAAATCGGTCGACTTGAAGACTAATCGAACCACTTAATCAACTTTAATTTTATCTTACTTGAGATTTTGAGAAAAGGGTGGTATACATGTGTGCACAAATTTCACCAAAGAGTCAAAAGAGTATTGGCTCAATAATGTGTTCCAAACCCTATCTTAAAATTATACTAGAAACTTACCGACTTTAATAAAAAAATGTTTGATCGACTAAAATTCAATTTGAAGAATTTTGACCCGTTTATCGACATCGACTAATATGGACGATTTGCGTCTAGTCGGGTTGGATCACCTCACAAATTCACTAGTCCGCCGACTTCCAAAACACTAGTATACATATTACATATCTTCATTAAATTAGGTTTCACGTTACAAGAATACAAAGCAAAATGTATACAAGCTTCCATTAAAGGGTCCGATTAGTTACAACCCAAATAATAGTTCAAACATTTTGCATATCGGTTTAACTCGCTAATGTTGTAGGTTCACATCCATCACGTACACATGCCAACACATCCCTATAGTCTCTAGATATCGTAAAGTTATCATACACTAATCCATCTCGACTCTTCTTGTACTCAAAAAGAAGTGAAGAGTGGTTAAATGCCGTAAGTTTAACAAACCCCCAATCGTGATCTTTATACAAACTCCAAACTGTATCGATCTCCGTAAAATCTGACAAATGACTTCCTCCTCCACCAACAACAACATGAATCGTCCCATTTACAGTACCAGAATAACTATACCTTTCGGGGTTGACACATTGGTTCTACATTAACATTACAACCATAATCATAAATCAGCATATATATATATATATATATATATATATATATATATATATATATATATATATATATATATATATATATATATATATATATATATATATATTGGACCAATCCATGGATAAGCACTAAATAGGGCACAAACTGGATAAGTAAAATTTCAAAATTTTTTTTTTTTAAAAAAACGATCCTTTAATATGCAAATAGAAGAAAACGAAAAAATTTTAAAAAGTTTTTTAACAACATCGTTCGAAAATCGATGATGAATGGTAAACATCGATGATGAATGGTAAAAATTGATGATGAATGGTAAAATTAACCATTCATCTGGTTAATTATCATTCATTTTTGTTCGCGATGAATGATAAAATTAATCAATGCTAAAAAAAGCAGATGAATGGTTAATTTAACCATTCATCTGTTTATGATGAATGATAAAAAAAACAGATGAATGGTTAATTTAACCATTCATCTGGTTTTTTTTAGCATTGATTAATTTTATCATTCATCGTAAACAAGATGAATGATAAATTAACCCGATGAATGGTTAATTTTACCATTCATCATCGATTTTTTGAACTTTTTTTTTTATGAAAAAAATTGATTAGAGGTGCATTTTAATGCAGATTTATGAATGTAAAAAAAAATTCAAAAAAAAAAAAAAATTTATTTTGCTTATCCCGTTTGTACTCCTTTTAAGCTTATCCATGGATCGTGCCCATATATATATATATATATATATATATATATATATATGGCAGGCACGAAATCAATTAACAACTTCTAAAGAAAAGAGGACGACTTAAGACAGCAAGAACGGCCAAAAGAAGTAAGTCACTTGCAAGCCCAGGAAGAATTCAAAGAAATCGATGAATGTGTCCCGACCAATATATATATATATATATATATATATATATATATATATATATATATATATATATATATATATAGTGGTAGGATCAAGAGGGAAGTAACCAATCGGGGGAAGCAAAAACTTTTTTTTTTTTCGTTTTTTGAAAAAACTTTGTTCACGAACATTATAGATGGGATGAAAATATGAACATTTAGTAGACACTTTGTGATAAATGTTTTTATTTTGGCGGGAAAACGCTCGAAGAAGTAATATATAACAATTATCGTGTTTTTCGAGCGTATGTTGAGGTTTTAGCTATTGGGGTTCAGATATTAGGGTTTAGATATTAGGGTTTATAGGGTTTAGATATTAGGGTTTAGAAATTTAGGGTTTAGGGTTTAGATTTAGGGTTTAGATTTAGGATTTAGATTGAGTTTTTAACACGAACGGTTTAGAGTTTAGGGTTTAGGGTTTAGGGTTTGGTGTTTTGGGTTTATGGAATAAACCCAAAACACCAAACCCTAAACCCTAAACCCTAAACCCTAAACTCTAAATCGGGCTAAATTTTACTTCACAAAACATGAAAAAAAAACGTTCATATTCTTCACGAACAATATTATCTTGAATGTTATTTTTGTCGATCGTTTTCTGGCCTAAATAATAACATTCATCACGAAGTGTCTCTTCTAAATGTTCATATTTTCGTGTGATCTTGATGCCGGAAAAAAAAATTCCAAAAAAAACGAAAAAAAAAAAAAATAATTTTGCTTCCCCCCGCTTCCCCCCGATTGGTTACTTCCCCATTGATCCTGCCCCTATATATATATATATATATATATATATATATATATATATATATATATATATATATAATGCAGAAATTATGTAACAAACAAGAGAAATAGCAAAAATACCTGGTATATAGGGCAGGTTCTTTCATAGTTATGGACATGTCCATAGAATGCAATGTCTACTTTGTATTTCTGCCATAGCTTCTGCAAGTGTTCTCTTCCCATGGGCTCTTCGAACGAACCTTCCATTGCATACCAACTGTTTGATGAATATCCAAGCACACGATGAGTTGAAAAGATCAACCACGGCTGTTTGTTTCGGTCAACTGATGCTAGACACTTCTCTATCCATGCGTACTGTTCCGAACCCTCTCTCCAATCGTGTTCTGAATCCGCAATGCAAAAGTGAAACATCCCATAATCCGTTGAGTACCTGTTAACGGTACACAATATATAACGTTTTCTTGATCATACTTTTAACAAAGCAACAATCAGGCCACCCATTTTGCCACCTATTTAGGCTACAAAATCCTTAAGAATAAGATATTTTGAATGCTCACTACATTTTCTAAAAATCAATCTTTCTCACCAAAATTTAGCTCTATTTTCGGCAGGAACATAGTACATGGTCTCAGCAGGCACACCGCACTCCCCACCTGAATCTTTTGTATTATAGAAGCCTCCAGAATTGGGCCAAGATCGTTCATGATTGCCACTGCACAAAAGTAACGTATACAAAAGTTACTATCCAAGTGAAATATTTGTACTCTTAACACTGATACTTATAATTAATGAGTACATTCAGGTAATAATTTCTCTCTATCAGTTCAAACGGGTAAAACACGAAGTACTTATTAACAAATGAGTCAAAAGTCGCCCAAAGTGTACATCTAATGTATAGAATGGCGACAATATTGTTGTTCTAGACAGTAGATTATAGTTAGTTGTAAGGTGTTCCCTGTTCGGGTTACCCGGGAAGGGCGAGTAATCCGACCCCATACTCTAGTGTACGCAGCCCATCAGGAATACTCCCTGGCTGTTTCCAACCCTTCCCTGGCCACCCCAAGAATTGAACCTGAGACCTCTTGCAAGGATCTCAGGGCCCCAACCACTTGGTTCTAGACAGTAGATTGATATTGAAATTAAATCATTTTTTAATCATATTTGACACAACGATTAATCATAGAAGAAACGAACATGGACTAAAAGAATTTCAGATTAAAGTATTAAACCAACCGGCCACGTTGACCCATACCAGCCACTTTGCCACCATAATTAGTACATGATAAATTCAAACCTTGCAACCATGTAAGGCTTAATCGACGCAATGGGTTCAACTTGTGCTGTGAACTGGTCCCACTGTGAGAGATATCCATTAGCATATGGCATATCTCCGATATGGAAAACTATGTCATAGTTATCAAGATCACTGATTAGTTGGTCCGTAGTAATGAGTGACCCTGGCTGATAACAAGCATACTCATTTGACCCATCTCGTTCTGCCTGAATAAAATGATTTATTTGGTGAGTAATAATATACAGTAATATTAACATGATATAAAAAATATTATTATAATGAAAAGAAATAAGAGAAATGTTTTAACCATTATTACCTTTCCCATATCTCCAAAAATAATCACACGCTGCAGCGAATCCTGTCCTGGATATGGGGATGATTTAAACGAGTACATTTTACTACTCCAAACAACTGACCCATTCAACAACCTGTGCCCAATCCTATAATCATACCTGGATAATTGTTGTTGCAGCAAATTCGGGTTAAAAGATAAGACGGTAAACGGAAAAAAATCATGAACTCTTGTCAAAATTATAGTAATATTACGAACACATACATAGTGTTTGGCCACAATTCTTTTAAAAAACTAGTGTGAATAAAACCAGGATCACGCCATCCGACCGTACGTGCAGGTGGACCTGCAGTGCAAGAAAGTAATCACTACAGTCAACGTTCCAAGGGTAAAAATGTAAAATCACGCACAAATATAAGAACTTACCGCACATGCTACCACGAGTAAACGTCAATGTTCCAGCTGGAGAACGCTTAAGAATATCGCCCTTCGAACCCCACTCAACAAACGGAACAGCTTCATCAATGTTGTAGCCACTTGTCCAGGTAACTGTCATCTGGACACAGCAAAAGTAAGACAAGCCATACGCCAAATAGGTCAAATGGGTCATGTTTCAACTTGAACCCGTGTTGACAAGTTATTACTCCACCCAACCTACGCATACATTTTCACGTACAAGAAACGTACCTCGTCCCAAGCCTTCCCTTGAGCGAGGCGTGGATAAACAGGAGCCTTAGGGTTTGCAAATGAAATAGGATCCGAAACAGCCACCAATTTTGGCTGTACAAGTCATAAGGAGGGTATTTTTCAGCAATTCCCAAATTATGTTATGTCAACATAAATGTAAAACACAGTGGAAAAAAGTAACTCCTCACGTTTTCTAAACCGCCTGAAAATAACGCAAAGGAAAAGTCTGCTCGCTGATTGATGATCTGGAAACTCAATGTAGCTCGTCCAGTTGCTACATAATTTGAACTAGATTGGTTCGCAAACATGTACTGCATAAGATTTATTTCACGTAAAAAAGTCTGGTTAAAACAAGGGTAAGGTATCCGTAGCATCAAACTTTCAAAGTCAGTATTGTCTGTATTAAACTATCAAATATGTATTATTATATGTATCATTCAATTATCTTTACTCTAAGGTCGGTCGCGTTTGATAAAACTGAATGATTTAGTGCTAAATGATTCATAATATGAATGATTCACAGTCTCTTTGTTCTGAATGAAAATAGCTGTTTGATAATCATTTTGAATGAACGATATGAATTGGGTAAAATTACCTTATTAACATGTTACATGAATAAAAAATTCAATATATATGTTTATTAAGTGTTTCTGGATATGATTTGAGGAGGATATAACAGAAAATTTAGGTGTTTAATGGTTAAGAGTGTGTGATAGCTCAGAATGATTCAACATTGAATGTTAAACCATTCAACATCATATGTCATTCAGAGGTAAGAAACAAATGCGTTGAATGTTGATTCAGCGCTGAACCATTCAATTAAGAGGTAAACAAACACACCCTCAATATCATATGACTTCTTTATCATGTAGCAGGTATCTATTTCTGATGTAGCAACCATATAATTTGTCAAATGAAAGTCCACATAATCAAAACTGATGCCGCATTACCAGCTTATAACAACAGAATACAGTTTGTTACATTTCAGATGTTTAATTCTTCAAACATCCATATAACGAAATGTTATTAATCCTCAAGATCAGCGTTACATATATATTGAACATACCTTTATCGGGGCAGTGCATATGCAAGGAGCCTCGTGTGATTTGCCAGATTCGTAGTAGCAATCCGATGCACTGCCATAATCATTTAATTGATTAAAATTTCAGAATAGAATGTTTTACATATAGCCAAATGCATATGTTCCAACATAATTCAAGTGTATCTAATATATGAACATTACTCAAACTTTGCTGGAGAAAAAACTCCAACCCAATCGTTCTCGGATGGATTTGGGTACTTGAGCTCCACATTGACCCATTCAGTACCTTCTCCCTATAATCATAAAAATTTATAGTACACTAACTTAGGAAAATGCAATGATTGGGGACAGGTGTAAGAAAATATGACAAACTTCAAACAAACATAACTTTGACCCAACCACTGGTCCACAATTCCGTTATTTTAGTATCTAAATTCAAAATTCCTTCACTTTCATTTCAATATGATAGTGTTTATAAGGATATTTACGTCAAACACAAGCTATCTTAGGTAGAAATGTTTAGTTTCTTTTTATACAATCAAGAAATCTGGCCAATAGGCAAAATCAACAGCTGAAATACAATATTTCACTCTTACAAAATGTGTCATATATTAATGAGTTTTCATGTGCATCACATATGGTTCCATAAACATAGACACATCAGTCTATACCCAACTATCCAAGGGTGCTAATGTGTTTCATACAAGATCAAATTGTCAAATAAGTTGGCATTCCATACAGGGGCGAAAATTAGAAGGGGGCATAGGGGGGCACCCACCCCCAGTGGATTTGCAATTTTTAGTGCAAAAAATTTGGGATTTTTTTTATTTTGCCCCAAGTGGATTTTTTTTGCTCCAAAACCTCCATATTTTGCCCAAAACCTCCATTTTTTGCCCCAAAACCTTCATATTTTACCCAAAAACCTTCAAATTTTGTCCAAAAACCTCCAAAGTTTTTGCCCAGAAACTTTCATATTTTGCCCAAAGAAAGTTGCTACGCTTTTAAAAAAAAATTCCGCCCTCGGTGAAAAAGTTTCCTGCTTCCGCCACTGATTCCATATAATATTTGTCTGCGTAGGGTATCTACTAAATTGTCCATTATCAAAAGGAGCGTACGAGTTCAATTTTTGCATATACATGAGCGAATATCCAACTTCAAAGAACAAACATTTTTTCTCAAAAATATGAACAATATTTGAGTCCTTCAATCATACTAAGGAGTATAAGTTAAAGCCTATTTGTCAAACAAACATTCAAGAAACTAATAAGCAATGTTTGAGAACTAGAGTAAAAAATTGAGCAATATTTGAGTCCTTCAATATATACAATTTTTAAACTTTCACTATTACTATATAATACGGAGTATTAATAATACACATTAAACTTGTACTTATATATTAACAAAGATTAAAAATTCAAGAAATTAGAAAATATCCAGTATTGACAAAAATTAATATCTTTAAATGTTACATTTATTGTCAATTGTCAGTTTGCTCATCGGATAATAATCAAAATTAACAAAAGAAACAAGTTTTACCTTCAAACCAAGAAGAAGTGGATTTGGCTTAATCGAAGCTGATTCGTGTAAAGCAATAAAAGCTTTGTGAATTGCAATCTTTGATAGTGGTTGTTCATCAGTAGGACCCACTTTCCCACCAAGATCGCTGCGTATAATAATAGAAGAGTAATAAGAGCCATAGCATAGCCTCCATAAAAAGCCCTTAGAAAACAGCAACAGCAATACAGTGAAGAAGAAAGTGTTCATCGTTAGACGTTTAATCAAGCAGTTGGAGTGCACATGTTTGAAATAAGCAAATAATAATGGCCGGGTTCAGCTATGGATACGGATCACCAGTTACTGATACATCATATCAAGAATCAAGAACGTATATTAAAGACACACAAATGACACACAGATCCCTACCTAATTACTCTATCTAGTTGATTGATGCAATTTGTATATAACTAATTTTTTTTATATCGTATAAATAAATAAATAAAAATTTATTTTATTATAAAAAAGAAAAGAAAAAAAAACCGTAAATGGGTCTATATATATATATATATATATATATATATATATATATATATATATATTGAAGGGATCAAATGAGAACTATTGATTCGAGAGAACTTTGAGAACTTGAAAATCGAACAAAAAAATGGGACGGGCGAGCAATTTTTAAGTTATATATATATATATATATATATATATATATATATATATATATATATATATATATATATATATATATATATATTGAAGGGATCAAATGAGAACTATTGATATATATATATACTCCCTCCATTTGTTAGAAGATTCTGTATGGTAGAGGTAAATGTTGTGGTGTGGTGGAAGTGTTTTTTGTTAAATTGTTATGGGATGAGGGGTGTTATGATAAATGTATTGTTGTGATGTTATGGTAAAATATAATTGGTATTGAATTAATTAATAATATTATATTTAGAAAAGTAAATAAAAGTGATTGGCTCTCCTCATCGTGTGGTATCATGGTTTGCCCCACAATTACACCACAATGAAGTCGACACAATAGCATTGGGCTGTTGTGAATGTTGTCCATTGTTGTCCACCATAAGAAATGGTCTTATCAAGCTGTAAAGATAGCATCAAAATATGAGAAATGGGCGAAATGCCCCTAAATCCTATAGAGTAAAACGATATGCTCGAATTGTCAATATGCTATCTGACCATGCCCCACACACAAAACGTGCTAGACGATGTGTGGTGAATGTTGTCGATCATTTATTAGACACATTTTATTATTAATGCAACAGGCACTAGAATACAAGCTGGAATACAAGCGACATGCATCGTGCATATTAGGGATGGCACCGGCGGGTAATGGGTACAGATACTTAATATATGTGTGACGATCGCTCCAAATTCATATGGACGAACACGTCATTCATTGATTTCATTGCGAGGTATTTGACCTCTATGTGATACATTTTGTAACATTGTATTCGTTTGAAAAGGTATTTCATAAATGAATATATAAATTCCAGGTTTTTAACATCTGATGATTCCTACGTATAGACAATCACCATTTAAATGATTTACAATAATACATCAGTTGACAATACAGTCAAAATAAGATACATGGTAATGGTTTGGTGAATGCAAGTTTCTTGTATATAGCATGTATGACTCCAAGCACATATCTTGTATCACGTATAAGCAAACAGCGGAAGACTTCTAGAATCCTGAGAATAAACATGCTTCAAGTGTCAACACAAAGGTTGGTGAGTTCATAGTTTTAATATTACACATAATCCGTATATCAATGTGGATTACAAAAGTTCAGTTGTTTTATTCAAAACGTTTATCAATAGGTTTTACATAAAAGGTGGATCACAAGATTTCAGTTGTTTCATCTGAAACGTTTATCAATCGGTTCTACAAAATTGAGCACCCTGGTAACTAAACTTTAACGTTTATATAATTTGTACCCTTTGTATAATCATCTTAATAATACACATAAACCAACGTGTACGCTTCTCAAATAGCATACGTCCGTTAAAAGGCTAGTGCTCTAGCTTGGACGGGGATATCAAGCCCTATGGATCCATATACTACTACTCGCGCCCACCTGTTCTTATAACTGGCAGTTACTAGTTACCAAAGCTAAGGGATTTTCGGTTCAAACTCAGTGTAGAATTTAGTATGTACTTGTATCCATTGCGTTTAAAATAAAGTGCATGTATTCTCTGTAGTGACCCGAACTTTTCCATGTTTATATATATTAATTGAGATTGATATTTACATGATTAAATGTTTCCAACATGTTAAGCAATCAAACTTTTTAAGACTTGATTAATTGAAATATGTTTCATATAGACAATTGACCACCCAAGTTGACCGGTGATTCACGAACGTTAAAACTTGTAAAAACTATATGATGACATATATATGGATATATATATAGTTAACATGATACTATGATAAGTAGACATATCATTAAGTATATTAACAATGAACTACATATGTAAAAATAAGACTACTAACTTAATGATTTTTAAACGAGACATATATGTAACGATTATCGTTGTAAAGACATTTAATGGATATATATCATATTAAGAGATATTCATACATGATAATATCATGATAATATAATAATTTAAAATCTCATTTGATATTATAAACATTGGGTTAACAACATTTAACAAGATCGTTAACCTAAAGGTTTCAAAACAACACTTACATGTAACGACTAACGATGACTTAACGACTCAGTTAAAATGTATATACATGTAGTGTTTTAATATGTATTTATACACTTTTGAAAGACTTCAATACACTTATCAAAATACTTCTACTTAACAAAAATGCTTACAATTACATCCTCGTTCAGTTTCATCAACAATTCTACTCGTATGCACCCGTATTCGTACTCGTACAATACACAGTTTTTAGATGTATGTACTATTGGTATATACACTCCAATGATCAGCTCTTAACAGCCCATGTGAGTCACCTAACACATGTGGGAACCATCATTTGGCAACTAGCATGAAATATCTCATAAAATTACAAAAATATGAGTAATCATTCATGACTTATTTACATGAAAACAAAATTACATATCCTTTATATCTAATCCATACACCAACGACCAAAAACACCTACAAACACTTTCATTCTTCAATTTTCTTCATCTAATTGATCTCTCTCAAGTTCTATCTTCAAGTTCTAAGTGTTCTTCATAAATTCCAAAAGTTCTAGTTTCATAAAATCAAGAATACTTTCAAGTTTGCTAGCTCACTTCCAATCTTGTAAGGTGATCATCCAACCTCAAGAAATCTTTGTTTCTTACAGTAGGTTATCATTCTAATACAAGGTAATAATCATATTCAAACTTTGGTTCAATTTCTATAACTATAACAATCTTATTTCAAGTGATGATCTTACTTGAACTTGTTTTCGTGTCATGATTCTGCTTCAAGAACTTCGAGCCATCCAAGGATCCATTGAAGCTAGATCCATTTTTCTCTTTTCCAGTAGGTTTATCCAAGGAACTTAAGGTAGTAATTGAAATGTCCCGTTCTTATTGATTAAAAACGTTCCATATTAATTGATTTCGTTGCGAGGTTTTGACCTCTATATGAGACGTTTTTCAAAGACTGCATTCATTTTTAAACAAACCATAACCTTTATTTCATCAATAAAGGTTTAAAAAGCTTTACGTAGATTATCAAATAATGATAATCTAAAATATCCTGTTTACACACGACCATTACATAATGGTTTACAATACAAATATGTTACAACAAAATAAGTTTCTTGAATGCAGTTTTTACACAATATCATACAAGCATGGACTCCAAATCTTGTCCTTATTTAAGTATGCGACAGCGGAAGCTCTTAATAATCACCTGAGAATAAACATGCTTAAAACGTCAACAAAAATGCTGGTGAGTTATAGGTTTAACCTATATATATCAAATCGTAACAATAGACCACAAGATTTCATATTTCAATACACATCCCATACATAGAGATAAAAATCATTCATATGGTGAACACCTGGTAACCGACAATAACAAGATGCATATATAAGAATATCCCCATCATTCCGGGACACCCTTCGGATATGATATAAATTTCGAAGTACTAAAGCATCCGGTACTTTGGATGGGGTTTGTTAGGCCCAATAGATCTATCTTTAGGATTCGCGTCAATTAGGGTGTCTGTTCCCTAATTCTTAGATTACCAGACTTAATAAAAAGGGGCATATTCGATTTCGATAATTCAACCATAGAATGTAGTTTCACGTACTTGTGTCTATTTTGTAAATCATTTATAAAACCTGCATGTATTCTCATCCCAAAAATATTAGATTTTAAAAGTGGGACTATAACTCACTTTCACAGATTTTTACTTCGTCGGGAAGTAAGACTTGGCCACTGGTTGATTCACGAACCTATAACAATATATACATATACATATATATCAAAGTATGTTCAAAATATATTTACAACACTTTTAATATATTTTGATGTTTTAAATTTATTAAGTCAGCTGTCCTCGTTAGTAACCTACAACTAGTTGTCCACAGTTAGATGTACAGAAATAAATCGATAAATATTATCTTGAATCAATCCACGACCCAGTGTATACGTATCTCAGTATTGATCACAACTCAAACTATATATATTTTGGAATCAACCTCAACCCTGTATAGCTAACTCCAACATTCACATATAGAGTGTCTATGGTTGTTCCGAAATATATATAGATGTGTCGACATGATAGGTCGAAACATTGTATACGTGTCTATGGTATCTCAAGATTACATAATATATAATACAAGTTGATTAAGTTATGGTTGGAATAGATTTGTTACCAATTTTCACGTAGCTAAAATGAGAAAAATTATCCAATCTTGTTTTACCCATAACTTCTTCATTTTAAATCCGTTTTGAGTGAATCAAATTGCTATGGTTTCATATTGAACTCTATTTTATGAATCTAAACAAAAAAAGTATAGGTTTCTAGTCGGAAAAATAAGTTACAAGTCGTTTTTGTAAAGGTAGTCATTTTAGTCGAAAGAACGACGTCTAGATGACCATTTTAGAAAACATACTTCCACTTTGAGTTTAACCATAATTTTTGGATATAGTTTCATGTTCATAATAAAAATCATTTTCTCAGAATAACAACTTTTAAATCAAAGTTTATCATAGTTTTTAATTAACTAACCCAAAACAGCCCGCGGTGTTACTACGACGGCGTAAATCCGGTTTTACGGTGTTTTTCGTGTTTCCAGGTTTTAAATCATTAAGTTAGCATATCATATAGATATAGAACATGTGTTTAGTTGATTTTAAAAGTCAAGTTAGAAGGATTAACTTTTGTTTGCGAACAAGTTTAGAATTAACTAAACTATGTTCTAGTGATTACAAGTTTAAACCTTCGAATAAGATAGCTTTATATGTATGAATCGAATGATGTTATGAACATCATTACTACCTTAAGTTCCTTGGATGAACCTACTGGAAAAGAGAAAAATGGATCTAGCTTCAATGGATCCTTGGATGGCTCAAAGTTCTTGAAGCAAAAATCATGACCCGAAAACAAGTTCAAGTAAGATCATCACTTGAAATAAGATTGTTATAGTTATAGAAATTGAACCAAAGTTTGAATATGATTATTACCTTGTATTAGAATGATAACCTACTGTAAGAAACAAAGATTTCTTGAGGTTGGATGATCACCTTACAAGATTGGAAGTGAGCTAGCAAACTTGAAAGTATTCTTGATTTTATGAAACTAGAACTTTTGGAATTTATGAAGAACACTTAGAACTTGAAGATAGAACTTGAGAGAGTTCAATTAGATGAAGAAAATTGAAGAATGAAAGTGTTTGTAGGTGTTTTTGGTCGTTGGTGTATGGATTAGATATAAAGGATATGTAATTTTGTTTTCATGTAAATAAGTCATGAATGATTACTCATATTTTTGTAATCTTATGAGATATTTCATGCTAGTTGCCAAATGATGGTTCCCACATGTGTTAGGTGACTCACATGGGCTGCTAAGAGCTGATCATTGGAGTGTATATACCAATAGTACATACATCTAAAAGCTGTGTATTGTACGAGTACGAATACGGGTGCATACGAGTAGAATTGTTGATGAAACTGAACGAGAATGTAATTGTAAGCATTTTTGTTAAGTAGAAGTATTTTGATAATTGTATTGAAGTCTTTCAAAAGTGTATAAATACATATTAAAACACTACATGTATATACATTTTAACTGAGTCGTTAAGTCATCGTTAGTCGTTACATGTAAGTGTTGTTTTGAAACCTTTAGGTTAACGATCTTGTTAAATGTTGTTAACCCAATGTTTATAATAACAAAAGAGATTTTAAATTATTATATTATCATGATATTATGATGTACGAATATCTCTTAATATGATATATATACATTAAATGTCGTTACAACGATAAACATTACATATATGTCTCGTTTCAAAATCATTAAGTTAGTAGTCTTGTTTTTACATATGTAGTTCATTGTTAATATAATTAATGATATGTTTACTTATCATAATATCATGTTAACTATATATATAACCATATATATGTCATCATATAGTTTTTTTTACAAGTTTTAACGTTCGTGAATCACCGGTCAACTTGGGTGGTCAATTGTCTATATGAAACCTATTTCAATTAATCAAGTCTTAACAAGTTTAATTGCTTAACATGTTGGAAACATTTAATCATGTAAACATCAATCTCAATTAATATATATAAACATGGAAAAGTTCGGGTCACTACAGTACCTACCCGTTAAATAAATTTCGTCCCGAAATTTTAAGCTGTTGAAGGTGTTGACGAATCTTCTGGAAATAGATGCGGGTATTTCTTCTTCATCTGATCTTCACGCTCCCAGGTGAACTCGGGTCCTCTACGAGCATTCCATCGAACCTTAACAATTGGTATCTTGTTTTGCTTAAGTCTTTTAACCTCACGATCCATTATTTCGACGGGTTCTTCGATGAATTGGAGTTTTTCGTTGATTTGGATTTCATCTAACGGAATAGTGAGATCTTCTTTAGCAAAACATTTCTTCAAATTCGAGACGTGGAAAGTGTTATGTACAGCCGCGAGTTGTTGAGGTAACTCAAGTCGGTAAGCTACTGGTCCGACACGATCAATAATCTTGAATGGTCCAATATACCTTGGATTTAATTTCCCTCGTTTACCAAATCGAACAACGCCTTTCCAAGGTGCAACTTTAAGCATGACCATCTCTCCAATTTCAAATTCTATATCTTTTCTTTTAATGTCAGCGTAGCTCTTTTGTCGACTTTGGGCGGTTTTCAACCGTTGTTGAATTTGGATGATCTTCTCGGTAGTTTCTTGTATAATCTCCGGACCCGTAATCTGTCTATCCCCCACTTCACTCCAACAAATCGGAGACCTGCACTTTCTACCATAAAGTGCTTCAAACGGCGCCATCTCAATGCTTGAATGGTAGCTGTTGTTGTAGGAAAATTCTGCTAACGGTAGATGTCGATCCCAACTGTTTCCGAAATCAATAACACATGCTCGTAGCATGTCTTCAAGCGTTTGTATCGTCCTTTCGCTCTGCCCATCAGTTTGTGGATGATAGGCAGTACTCATATCTAGACGAGTTCCTAATGCTTGCTGTAATGTCTGCCAGAATCTTGAAATAAATCTGCCATCCCTATCAGAGATAATAGAGATTGGTATTCCATGTCTGGAGACGACTTCCTTCAAATACAGTCGTGCTAACTTCTCCATCTTGTCATCTTCTCTTATTGGTAGGAAGTGTGCTGATTTGGTGAGACGATCAACTATTACCCAAATAGTATCAAAACCACTTGCAGTCCTTGGCAATTTAGTGATGAAATCCATGGTAATGTTTTCCCATTTCCATTCCGGGATTTCGGGTTGTTGAAGTAGACCTGATGGTTTCTGATGCTCAGCTTTGACCTTAGAACACGTCAAACATTCTCCTACGTATTTAGCAACATCGGCTTTCATACCCGGCCACCAAAAATGTTTCTTGAGATCCTTGTACATCTTCCCCGTTCCAGGATGTATTGAGTATCTGGTTTTATGAGCTTCTCTAAGTACCATTTCTCTCATATCTCCAAATTTTGGTACCCAAATCCTTTCAGCCCTATACCGGGTTCCGTCTTCCCGAATATTAAGATGCTTCTCCGATCCTTTAGGTATTTCATCCTTTAAATTTCCCTCTTTTAAAACTCCTTGTTGCGCCTCCTTTATTCGAGTAGTAATGTTATTATGAATCCTTATATTCATAGATTTTACTCGAATGGGTTCTCTATCCTTCCTGCTCAAGGCATCGGCTACCACATTTGCCTTCCCCGGGTGGTAACGAATCTCAAAATCGTAATCATTCAATAATTCAATCCACCTACGCTGCCTCATATTCAGTTGTTTCTGATTAAATATGTGTTGAAGACTTTTGTGGTCGGTATATATAATACTTTTGACCCCATATAAGTAGTGCCTCCAAGTCTTTAATGCAAAAACAACCGCGCCTAATTCCAAATCATGCGTCGTATAATTTTGTTCGTGAATCTTCAATTGTCTAGACGCATAAGCAATCACCTTCGTTCGTTGCATTAATACACAACCGAGACCTTGCTTTGATGCGTCACAATAAATCACAAAATCATCATTCCCTTCAGGCAATGACAATATAGGTGCCGTAGTTAGCTTTTTCTTCAATAACTGAAACGCTTTCTCTTGTTCATCATTCCATTCAAATTTCTTCCCTTTATGCGTTAATGCAGTCAAGGGTTTTGCTATTCTGGAAAAGTCTTGGATGAACCTTCTGTAGTAACCAGCTAGTCCTAAAAACTGGCGTATGTGTTTCGGAGTTTTCGGGGTTTCCCACTTTTCAACAGTTTCTATCTTTGCCGGATCCACCTTAATACCTTCTTTGTTCACTATGTGACCGAGGAATTGAACTTCTTCCAACCAAAATGCACACTTTGAAAACTTAGCGTACAATTCTTCCTTCCTCAATACTTCTAACACCTTTCTCAAATGTTCACCGTGTTCTTGGTCATTCTTTGAGTAAATAAGTATGTCATCAATGAAAACAATGACAAACTTGTCAAGGTATGGTCCACACACTCGGTTCATAAGGTCCATGAACACAGCTGGTGCATTAGTTAAACCAAACGGCATGACCATAAACTCGTAATGACCGTAACGTGTTCTGAAAGCAGTCTTTGGAATATCATCTTCTTTCACCCGCATTTGATGATACCCGGAACGTAAGTCAATCTTTGAATAAACAGACGAGCCTTGTAGTTGATCAAATAAGTCATCGATTCTCGGTAGTGGGTAGCGGTTCTTGATGGTAAGTTTGTTCAACTCTCGGTAGTCGATACACAACCTGAATGTACCATCTTTCTTCTTGACAAACAAAACAGGAGCTCCCCACGGTGATGTGCTTGGTCGAATGAAACCACGCTCTAAAAGTTCTTGTAATTGGCTTTGCAGTTCTTTCATCTCGCTGGGTGCGAGTCTGTAAGGAGCACGAGCTATTGGTGCAGCTCCTGGTACAAGATCTATTTGAAATTCAACGGATCGATGTGGGGGTAATCCCGGTAATTCTTTCGGAAATACATCGGGAAATTCTTTTGCAATGGGAACATCATTGATGCTCTTTTCTTCAGTTTGTACTTTCTCGACGTGTGCTAGAACAGCATAGCAACCTTTTCTTATTAGTTTTTGTGCCTTCAAATTACTAATAAGATGTAGCTTCGTGTTGCCCTTTTCTCCGTACACCATTAAGGGTTTTCCTTTTTCTCGTATAATGCGAATTGCATTTTTGTAACAAACGATCTCCGCTTTCACTTCTTTCAACCAGTCCATACCGATTATCACATCAAAACTCCCTAACTCTACTGGTATCAAATCAATCTTAAATGTTTTGCTAACCAGTTTAATTTCTCGATTCCGACATATATTATCTGCTGAAATTAATTTACCATTTGCTAATTCGAGTAAAAATTTACTATCCAAAGGCGTCAATGGACAACTTAATTTAGCACAAAAATCTCTACTCATATAGCTTCTATCCGCACCCGAATCAAATAAAATGTAAGCAGATTTATTGTCAATAAGAAACGTACCCGTAACAAGCTCCGGGTCTTCCTGTGCCTCTACCGCATTAATATTGAAAACTCTTCCACGGCCTTGTCCATTCGTGTTCTCCTGGTTCGGGCAATTTCTAATAATGTGGCCTGGTTTTCCACATTTATAACAAACTACATTGGCATAACTTGCTCCGACACTACTTGCTCCGCCATTACTCGTTCCGACACTATTTGTTCCTTTCGTTCTATTAACCCCTGGTCCGTAGACCTCACACTTCGCCGCGCTATGACCATTTCTTTTACACTTGTTGCAAAATTTGGTGCAGAACCCCGAGTGATTCTTTTCACACCTTTGGCATAGTTGTTTCTGATTGTTGTTGTTGTTGCGGTTATTATTGTTGTTGGGATGATTGTTGTAGTTGTTGTTGTTGTTGTTGTTGTTGTTGTTGTTGGGCCGTTTGTTGTAGTTGCGATTGATGTTGCGATTGTTGGGATAATTGTTGCGATTATTGTTGTAATTGCTGTTGTTGTTGTATTGGTGATTCTTATCACCGTTTTCCTCCCACTTTCTTTTGACTTGCTTCACATTGGCCTCTTCAGCAGTCTGTTCTTTAATTCTTTCTTCAATCTGGTTCACTAGTTTGTGAGCCATTCTACATGCCTGTTGTATGGAGGCGGGCTCGTGTGAACTTATATCTTCTTGGATTCTTTCCGGTAATCCTTTCACAAACGCGTCGATCTTCTCTTCCTCATCTTCGAATGCTCCCGGACACAATAGGCACAATTCTGTGAATCGTCTTTCGTACGTGGTAATATCAAATCCTTGGGTTCGTAACCCTCTAAGTTCTGTCTTGAGCTTATTGACCTCGGTTCTGGGACGGTACTTCTTGTTCATCAAGTGCTTGAATGCTGACCACGGTAGTGCGTACGCATCATCTTGTCCCACTTGCTCTAGATAGGTATTCCACCATGTTAACGCAGAACCTGTGAAGGTATGCGTAGCGTACTTCACTTTGTCCTCTTCAGTACACTTACTTATGGCAAACACCGATTCAACCTTCTCGGTCCACCGTTTCAATCCGATCGGTCCTTCGGTTCCATCAAATTCCAAAGGTTTGCAGGCAGTGAATTCTTTGTAGGTGCATCCTACACGATTTCCTGTACTGCTAGATCCAAGGTTATTGTTGGTATGTAGCGCAGCCTGTACTGCGGCTATGTTTGAAGCTAGAAAAGTACGGAATTCCTCTTCATTCATATTCACGGTGTGTCGAGTAGTCGGTGCCATTTCCTTCAAAATAGTTAAATGGAACAAGTTAATCATACAGAATATTAAGAGTAGTTAATAGTATTTCGTAGCATAATATGAACTCATTTATAAAAGCTTTTTCTTCATATTAGCGTTTTATAAGTTTAAATTCGGGTAGTACCTACCCGTTAAGTTCATACTTAGTAGCTAATATACAATTCAACTACTACAATTCTATATGAAAAACTGATTATAATAATATTTCGCGTTCAAACTTTTATACAATATTTTACAAACTTACAATGCCGCTTATTTTACATAAAGCATGAAATATAGCACACAATAACTTTGATACAAGATAGTTGTGAAGACAATTCTAGCTAGTACACAAGTCGTTCAGCAAAGGCAATAAAGACACGTAATTCATACGTCCAGAAACAAGTCATGCATTCTGGTTTTACTAGGACTACTTCCCATCCTTGGTCTTGTGCAACATAACCGTTATGGCCGTTGATAAGACAGCGTGTTGTAACGTCATCAAAGGGACGAGGGTTACGTAATGTCCAACAGTCCCGTAATAATCTAAAAACCTCATTTCTTACCCCAATTACCGACTCCGTCACTTGTGGAAACGTTTTGTTTAATAGTTGTAGCCCGATGTTCTTGTTCTCACTTTGGTGAGAAGCGAACATTACTAATCCGTAAGCATAACATGCTTCTTTATGTTGCATGTTAGCCGCTTTTTCTAAATCACGAAGTCCAATATTCGGATATATTGAGTCAAAATAATTTCTTAACCCGTTGCGTAAAATAGCATTTAGGTTCCCCGCAATATATGCGTCAAAGTAAACACATCGTAACTTATGGGTTTCCCAATGTGATATCCCCCATCTTTCAAACGAAAGTCTCTTATAAACCAAGACATTCTTGGAACGTTCTTCGAATGTCTTACAAACTGATCTCGCCTTAAATAGTTGTGCCGAGGAATTCTGACCGACTCTAGACAAGATTTCATCAATCATGTCTCCGGGTAGGTCTCTTAAAATATTGGGTTGTCTATCCATTTTGCGTTTTTATACTGTAAAATAGACAAGAGTTAGATTCATAAAAAAAAATACTTATTAATACAAGCAATTTTTACATATATCATAAAGCATAAGCACACTATATTACATATATTACACCACATGAATACAACTATCTTATTCCGACTCGCTTGTTTCTTCTTCTTCGGTTTTGGTTCATTTTGCCAAGTTTCTAGGGATATATGATTTTCCCCTAATATGAGCCGTCGTTATCCACATTGGTTTAGAAAAACCTGGTGGTTTAGAGGTTCCTGGGTCATTGTTACAACTTAAGGACTTCGGGGGTTGACGATACATATAAAGTTCATCGGGGTTGGAATTAGATTTCTCTATTTTTATGCCCTTTCCCTTATTATTTTCTTTTGCCTTTTTAAATTCAGTTGGGGTAATTTCTATAACATCATCGGAATTCTCGTCGGAATCCGATTCATCGGAGAATTGGTAATCCTCCCAATATTTTGCTTCCTTGGCGGAAACACCATTGACCATAATTAACTTTGGTCGGTTGGTTGAGGATTTTCTTTTACTTAACCGTTTTATTATTTCCCCCACCGGTTCTATTTCTTCATCCGGTTCCGATTCTTCTTCTGGTTCCGATTCTTCTTCCGGTTCCGACTCTTCTTCCGGTTCCTCTTCGGGAACTTGTGAATCAGTCCACAAATCATTCCAATTTACATTTGACTCTTCATTATTATTAGGTGAGTCAATGGGACTTGTTCTAGAGGTAGACATCTATCACATAATATCAAACACGTTAAGAGATTAATATATCACATAATATTCATATGTTAAAAATATATAGTTTCCAACAAAAATGTTAAGCAATCATTTTTAAAGAAAACACGGTCGAAGTCCAGACTCACTAATGCATCCTAACAAACTCGATAAGACACACTAATGCAAATTTTCTGGTTCTCTAAGACTAACGCTCGGATACCAACTGAAATGTCCCGTTCTTATTGATTAAAAACGTTCCATATTAATTGATTTCGTTGCGAGGTTTTGACCTCTATATGAGACGTTTTTCAAAGACTGCATTCATTTTTAAACAAACCATAACCTTTATTTCATCAATAAAGGTTTAAAAAGCTTTACGTAGATTATCAAATAATGATAATCTAAAATATCCGGTTTACACACGACCATTACATAATGGTTTACAATACAAATATGTTACAACAAAATAAGTTTCTTGAATGCAGTTTTTACACAATATCATACAAGCATGGACTCCAAATCTTGTCCTTATTTAAGTATGCGACAGCGGAAGCTCTTAATAATCACCTGAGAATAAACATGCTTAAAACGTCAACAAAAATGCTGGTGAGTTATAGGTTTAACCTATATATATCAAATCGTAACAATAGACCACAAGATTTCATATTTCAATACACATCCCATACATAGAGATAAAAATCATTCATATGGTGAACACCTGGTAACCGACAATAACAAGATGCATATATAAGAATATCCCCATCATTCCGGGACACCCTTCGGATATGATATAAATTTCGAAGTACTAAAGCATCCGGTACTTTGGATGGGGTTTGTTAGGCCCAATAGATCTATCTTTAGGATTCGCGTCAATTAGGGTGTCTGTTCCCTAATTCTTAGATTACCAGACTTAATAAAAAGGGGCATATTCGATTTCGATAATTCAACCATAGAATGTAGTTTCACGTACTTGTGTCTATTTTGTAAATCATTTATAAAACCTGCATGTATTCTCATCCCAAAAATATTAGATTTTAAAAGTGGGACTATAACTCACTTTCACAGATTTTTACTTCGTCGGGAAGTAAGACTTGGCCACTGGTTGATTCACGAACCTATAACAATATATACATATACATATATATCAAAGTATGTTCAAAATATATTTACAACACTTTTAATATATTTTGATGTTTTAAATTTATTAAGTCAGCTGTCCTCGTTAGTAACCTACAACTAGTTGTCCACAGTTAGATGTACAGAAATAAATCGATAAATATTATCTTGAATCAATCCACGACCCAGTGTATACGTATCTCAGTATTGATCACAACTCAAACTATATATATTTTGGAATCAACCTCAACCCTGTATAGCTAACTCCAACATTCACATATAGAGTGTCTATGGTTGTTCCGAAATATATATAGATGTGTCGACATGATAGGTCGAAACATTGTATACGTGTCTATGGTATCTCAAGATTACATAATATATAATACAAGTTGATTAAGTTATGGTTGGAATAGATTTGTTACCAATTTTCACGTAGCTAAAATGAGAAAAATTATCCAATCTTGTTTTACCCATAACTTCTTCATTTTAAATCCGTTTTGAGTGAATCAAATTGCTATGGTTTAATATTGAACTCTATTTTATGAATCTAAACAAAAAAAGTATAGGTTTCTAGTCGGAAAAATAAGTTACAAGTCGTTTTTGTAAAGGTAGTCATTTTAGTCGAAAGAACGACGTCTAGATGACCATTTTAGAAAACATACTTCCACTTTGAGTTTAACCATAATTTTTGGATATAGTTTCATGTTCATAATAAAAATCATTTTCTCAGAATAACAACTTTTAAATCAAAGTTTATCATAGTTTTTAATTAACTAACCCAAAACAGCCCGCGGTGTTACTACGACGGCGTAAATCCGGTTTTACGGTGTTTTTCGTGTTTCCAGGTTTTAAATCATTAAGTTAGCATATCATATAGATATAGAACATGTGTTTAGTTGATTTTAAAAGTCAAGTTAGAAGGATTAACTTTTGTTTGCGAACAAGTTTAGAATTAACTAAACTATGTTCTAGTGATTACAAGTTTAAACCTTCGAATAAGATAGCTTTATATGTATGAATCGAATGATGTTATGAACATCATTACTACCTTAAGTTCCTTGGATGAACCTAC
This sequence comes from Rutidosis leptorrhynchoides, assembly GCF_046630445.1. Lineage (NCBI taxonomy): Eukaryota > Viridiplantae > Streptophyta > Magnoliopsida > Asterales > Asteraceae > Rutidosis > Rutidosis leptorrhynchoides. Next base: position 15,312,916 of record NC_092336.1, on the reverse strand, counting down.
TGGAAAAGAGAAAAATGGATCTAGCTTCAATGGATCCTTGGATGGCTCAAAGTTCTTGAAGCAAAAATCATGACACGAAAACAAGTTCAAGTAAGATCATCACTTGAAATAAGATTGTTATAGTTATAGAAATTGAACCAAAGTTTGAATATGATTATTACCTTGTATTAGAATGATAACCTACTGTAAGAAACAAAGATTTCTTGAGGTTGGATGATCACCTTACAAGATTGGAAGTGAGCTAGCAAACTTGAAAGTATTCTTGATTTTATGAAACTAGAACTTTTGGAATTTATGAAGAACACTTAGAACTTGAAGATAGAACTTGAGAGAGTTCAATTAGATGAATAAAATTGAAGAATGAAAGTGTTTGTAGGTGTTTTTGGTCGTTGGTGTATGGATTAGATATAAAGGATATGTAATTTTGTTTTCATGTAAATAAGTCATGAATGATTACTCATATTTTTGTAATCTTATGAGATATTTCATGCTAGTTGCCAAATGATGGTTCCCACATGTGTTAGGTGACTCACATGGGCTGCTAAGAGCTGATCATTGGAGTGTATATACCAATAGTACATACATCTAAAAGCTGTGTATTGTACGAGTACGAATACGGGTGCATACGAGTAGAATTGTTGATGAAACTGAACGAGAATGTAATTGTAAGCATTTTTGTTAAGTAGAAGTATTTTGATAAGTGTATTGAAGTCTTTCAAAAGTGTATAAATACATATTAAAACACTACATGTATATACATTTTAACTGAGTCGTTAAGTCATCGTTAGTCGTTACATGTAAGTGTTGTTTTGAAACCTTTAGGTTAACGATCTTGTTAAATGTTGTTAACCCAATGTTTATAATAACAAAAGAGATTTTAAATTATTATATTATCATGATATTATGATGTACGAATATCTCTTAATATGATATATATACATTAAATGTCGTTACAACGATAAACGTTACATATATGTCTCGTTTCAAAATCATTAAGTTAGTAGTCTTGTTTTTACATATGTAGTTCATTGTTAATATAATTAATGATATGTTTACTTATCATAATATCATGTTAACTATATATATAACCATATATATTTCATCATATAGTTTTTTTTACAAGTTTTAACGTTCGTGAATCACCGGTCAACTTGGGTGGTCAATTGTCTATATGAAACCTATTTCAATTAATCAAGTCTTAACAAGTTTAATTGCTTAACATGTTGGAAACATTTAATCATGTAAACATCAATCTCAATTAATATATATAAACATGGAAAAGTTCGGGTCACTACAGTAATGATGTTCATAACATCATTCGATTCATACATATAAAGCTATCTTATTCGAAGGTTTAAACTTGTAATCACTAGAACATAGTTTAGTTAATTCTAAACTTGTTCGCAAACAAAAGTTAATCCTTCTAACTTGACTTTTAAAATCAACTAAACACATGTTCTATATCTATATGATATGCTAACTTAATGATTTAAAACCTGGAAACACGAAAAACACCGTAAAACCGGATTTACGCCGTCGTAGTAACACCGCGGGCTGTTTTGGGTTAGTTAATTAAAAACTATGATAAACTTTGATTTAAAAGTTCCTATTCTGAGAAAATGATTTTTATTATGAACATGAAGCTATATCCAAAAATTATGGTTAAACTCAAAGTGGAAGTATGTTTTCTAAAATGGTCATCTAGACGTCGTTCTTTCGACTGAAATGACTACCTTTATAAAAACGACTTGTAACTTATTTTCCGACTATAAACCTATACTTTTTCTGTTTAGATTCATAAAATAGAGTTCAATATGAAACCATAGCAATTTGATTCACTCAAAACGGATTTAAAATGAAGAAGTTATGGGTAAAACAAGATTGGATAATTTTTCTCATTTTAGCTACGTGAAAATTGGTAACAAATCTATTCCAACCATAACTTAATCAACTTGTATTGTATATTATGTAATCTTGAGATACCATAGACACGTATACAATGTTTCGACCTATCATGTCGACACATCTATATATATTTCAGAACAACCATAGACACTCTATATGTGAATGTTGGAGTTAGCTATACAGGGTTGAGGTTGATTCCAAAATATATATAGTTTGAGTTGTGATCAATACTGAGATATGTATACACTGGGTCGTGGATTGATTCAAGATAATATTTATCGATTTATTTCTGTACATCTAACTGTGGACAACTAGTTGTAGGTTACTAACGAGGACAGCTGACTTAATAAACTTAAAACATCAAAATATATTAAAAGTGTTGTAAATATATTTTGAACATACTTTGATATATATGTATATATTGTTATAGGTTCGTGAATCAACCAGTGGCCAAGTCTTACTTCCCGACGAAGTAAAAATCTGTGAAAGTGAGTTATAGTCCCGCTTTTAAAATCTAATATTTTTGGGATGAGAATACATGCAGGTTTTATAAATGATTTACAAAATAGACACAAGTACGTGAAACTACATTCTATGGTTGAATTATCAAAATCGAATATGCCCCTTTTTATTAAGTCTGGTAATCTAAGAATTAGGGAACAGACACCCTAATTGATGCGAATCCTAAAGATAGATCTATTGGGCTTAACAAACCCCATCCAAAGTACCGGATGCTTTAGTACTTCGAAATTTATATCATATCCGAAGGGTGTCCCGGAATGATGGGGATATTCTTATATATGCATCTTGTTAATGTCGGTTACCAGGTGTTCACTATATGAATGATTTTTATCTCTATGTATGGGATGTGTATTGAAATATGAAATCTTGTGGTCTATTATTATGATTTGATATATATAGGTTAAACCTATAACTCACCAACATTTTTGTTGACGTTTTAAGCATGTTTATTCTCAGGTGATTATTAAGAGCTTCCGCTGTCGCATACTTAAATAAGGACGAGATTTGGAGTCCATGCTTGTATGATATTGTGTAAAAACTGCATTCAAGAAACTTATTTTGTTGTAACATATTTGTATTGTAAACCATTATGTAATGGTCGTGTGTAAACATGATATTTTAGATTATCATTATTTGATAATCTACGTAAAGCTTTTTAAAACCTTTATCTATGAAATAAAGGTTATGGTTTGTTTTAAAAATGAATGCAGTCTTTGAAAAACGTCTCATATAGAGGTCAAAACCTCGCAACGAAATCAATTAATATGGAACGTTTTTAATCAATAAGAACGGGACATTTCAGTTGGTATCCGAGCGTTGGTCTTAGAGAACCAGAATTTTGCATTAGTGTGTCTTATCGAGTTTGTTAGGATGCATTAGTGAGTCTGGACTTCGACCGTGTTTACTTGAAAAATGATTGCTTAACAAATTTTGTTGGAAACTATATATTTTTAACATGTGAATATTATGTGATATATTAATCTCTTAACGCGTTTGATATTATGTGATAGATGTCTACCTCTAGAACAAGTCCCATTGACTCACCTAATAATAATGAAGAGTCAAATGTAAATTGGAATGATTCGTGGACTGATTCACAAGTTCCCGAAGAGGAACCGGAAGAAGAGTCGGAACCGGAAGAAGAATCGGAACCGGAAGAAGAATCGGAACCGGATGAAGAAATAGAACCGGTGGGGGAAATAATAAAGCGGTTAAGTAAAAGAAAATCCTCAACCAACCGACCAAGGTTAATTATGGTCAATGGTGTTTCCGCCAAAGAAGCAAAATATTGGGAGGATTACCAATTCTCCGATGAATCGGATTCCGACGAGAATTCCGATGATGTTATAGAAATTACCCCAACTGAATTTAAAAAGGCAAAAGAAAATAATAAGGGAAAGGGCATAAAAATAGAGAAATCTAATTCCAACCCCGATGAACTTTATATGTATCGTCAACCCCCGAAGTCCTTAAGTTGTAACAATGACCCGGGAACCTCTAAACCACCAGGTTTTTCTAAACCAATGTGGAAAATTACGGCTAATATTAGGGGAACATCATATATCCCTAGAAACTTGGCAAAACGAACCACAACCGAAGAAGAAGAAACAAGCGAGTCGGAATAAGATAGTTGTATTCGTGTGGTGTAATATATGTAATATAGTGTGCTTATGCTTTATGGTATATGTAAAAATTGCTTGTATTAATAAGTATTTTTTTTATGAATCTAACTCTTGTCTATTTTACAGTATAAAAACACAAAATGGATAGACAACCCAACATTTTAAGAGACCTACCCGGAGACATGATTGATGAAATCTTGTCTAGAGTCGGTCAGAATTCTTCGGCACAACTATTTAAGGCGAGATCAGTTTGTAAGACATTCGAAGAACGTTCCAAGAATGCCTTGGTTTATAAAAGGCTTTCGTTCGAAAGATGGGGGATATCACATTGGGAAAACCATAAGTTACGATGTGTTTACTTTGACGCATATATTGCGGGGAACCCAAATGCTATTTTACGCAATGGGTTAAGAAATTATTTTGACTCATTATATCCGAATATTGGACTTCGTGATTTAGAAAAAGCGGCTAACATGCAACATAAAGAAGCATGTTATGCTTACGGATTAGTAATGTTCGCTTCTCACCAAAGTGAGAACAAGAACATCGGGCTACAACTATTAAACAAAACGTTCCCACAAGTGACGGAGTCGGTAATTGGGGTAAGAAATGAGGTTTTTAGATTGTTACGGGACTGTTGGACATTACGTAACCCTCGTCCCTTTGACGACGTTACAACACGCTGTTTTATCAACGGCCATAACGGTTATGTTCCACAAGACCAAGGATGGGAAGTAATCCTAGTAAAACCAGAATGCATGACTTGTTTCTGGACGTATGAATTACGTGTCTTTATTGCCGCTGAACGACTTGTGTACTAGCTAGAATTATCTTCACAACTATCTTGTATCAAAGTTATTATGTGCTATATTTCATGCTTTATGTAAAATAAGCGGTATTGTAAGTTTGTAAAATATTGTATAAAAGTTTGAACGCGAAATATTATTACAATCAGTTTTTCATATAGAATTGTAGTAGTTGAATTGTATATTAACTACTAAGTATGAACTTAACGGGTAGGTACTACCCGAATTTAAACTTATAAAACGCTAATATGAAGAAAAAGCTTTTATAAATGAGTTCATATTATGCTACGAAATACTATTAACTACTCTTAATATTCTGTATGATTAACTTGTTCCATTTGACTATTTTGAAGGAGATGGCACCGACTACTCGACACACCGTGAATATGAATGAAGAGGAATTCCGTACTTTTCTAGCTTCAAACATAGCAGCAGTACAGGCTGCGCTACATACCAACAATAACCTTGGATCTGGCAGTACAGGAAATCGTGTAGGATGCACCTACAAAGAATTCACTGCCTGCAAACCTTTGGAATTTGATGGAACCGAAGGACCGATCGGATTGAAACGGTGGACCGAGAAGGTCGAATCGGTGTTTGCCATAAGTAAGTGTACTGAAGAGGACAAAGTGAAGTACGCTACGCATACCTTCACAGGTTCTGCGTTAACATGGTGGAATACCTATCTAGAGCAAGTGGGACAAGATGATGCTTACGCACTACCGTGGTCAGCATTCAAGCACTTGATGAATGAGAAGTACCGTCCCAGAACCGAGGTCAATAAGCTCAAGACAGAACTTAGAGGGTTACGAACCCAAGGATTTGATATTACCACGTACGAAAGACGATTCACAGAATTGTGCCTATTGTGTCCGGGGGCATTCGAAGATGAGGAAGAGAAGATCAACGCGTTTGTGAAAGGATTACCGGAAAGAATCCAAGAAGATATAAGTTCACACGAGCCCGCCTCCATACAACAGGCATGTAGAATGGCTCACAAACTAGTGAACCAGATTGAAGAAAGAATTAAAGAACAGACTGCTGAAGAGGCCAATGTGAAGCAAGTCAAAAGAAAGTGGGAGGAAAACGGTGATAAGAATCACCAATACAACAACAACAGTAATTACAACAATAATCGCAACAATTATCCCAACAATCGCAACATCAATCGCAACTACAACAAACGGCCCAACAACAACAACAACAACAATAACAACAACAACAACAACAGCAACTACAACAATCATCCCAACAACAATAATAACCGCAACAACAACAACAATCAGAAGCAGCTATGCCAAAGGTGTGAAAAGTATCACTCGGGGTTCTGCACCAAATTTTGCAACAAGTGTAAAAGAAATGGTCATAGTGCGGTGAAGTGTGAGGTCTACGGACCAGGGGTTAATAGAACGAAAGGAACAAATGGTATCGGAACGAGTAATGGCGGAGCAAGTAGTGTCGGAGCAAGTTATGCCAATGTAGTTTGTTATAAATGTGGAAAACCGGGCCACATTATTAGAAATTGCCCGAACCAGGAGAACACGAATGGACAAGGCCGCGGAAGAGTTTTCAATATTAATGCGGTAGAGGCACAGGAAGACCCGGAGCTTGTTACGGGTACGTTTCTTATTGACAATAAATCTGCTTACGTTTTATTTGATTCGGGTGCGGATAGAAGCTATATGAGTAGAGATTTTTGTGCTAAATTAAGTTGTCCATTGACGCCTTTGGATAGTAAATTTTTACTCGAATTAGCAAATGGTAAATTAATTTCAGCAGATAATATATGTCGGAATCGAGAAATTAAACTGGTTAGCGAAACATTTAAGATTGATTTGATACCAGTAGAGTTAGGGAGTTTTGATGTGATAATCGGTATGGACTGGTTGAAAGAAGTGAAAGCAGAGATCGTTTGTTACAAAAATGCAATTCGCATTATACGAGAAAAAGGAAAACCCTTAATGGTGTACGGAGAAAAGGGCAACACGAAGCTACATCTTATTAGTAATTTGAAGGCACAAAAACTAATAAGAAAAGGTTGCTATGTTGTTCTAGCACACGTCGAGAAAGTACAAACTGAAGAAAAGAGCATCAATGATGTTCCCATTGCAAAAGAATTTCCTGATGTATTTCCGAAAGAATTACCGGGATTACCCCCACATCGATCCGTTGAATTTCAAATAGATCTTGTACCAGGAGCTGCACCAATAGCTCGTGCTCCTTACAGACTCGCACCCAGCGAGATGAAAGAACTGCAAAGCCAATTACAAGAACTTTTAGAGCGTGGTTTCATTCGACCAAGCACATCACCGTGGGGAGCTCCTGTTTTGTTTGTCAAGAAGAAAGATGGTACATTCAGGTTGTGTATCGACTACCGAGAGTTGAACAAACTTACCATCAAGAACCGCTACCCACTACCGAGAATCGACGACTTATTTGATCAACTACAAGGCTCGTCTGTTTATTCAAAGATTGACTTACGTTCCGGGTATCATCAAATGCGGGTGAAATAAGATGATATTCCAAAGACTGCTTTCAGAACACGTTACGGTCATTACGAGTTTATGGTCATGCCATTTGGTTTAACTAATGCACCAGCTGTGTTCATGGACCTTATGAACCGAGTGTGTGGACCATACCTTGACAAGTTTGTCATTGTTTTCATTGATGACATACTTATTTACTCAAAGAATGACCAAGAACACGGTGAACATTTGAGAAAGGTGTTAGAAGTATTGAGGAAGGAAGAATTGTACGCTAAGTTTTAAAAGTGTGCATTTTGGTTGGAAGAAGTTCAATTCCTCGGTCACATAGTGAACAAAGAAGGTATTAAGGTGGATCCGGCAAAGATAGAAACTGTTGAAAAGTGGGAAACTCCGAAAACTCCGAAACACATACGCCAGTTTTTAGGACTAGCTGGTTACTACAGAAGGTTCATCCAAGACTTTTCCAGAATAGCAAAACCCTTGACTGCATTAACGCATAAAGGGAAGAAATTTGAATGGAATGATGAACAAGAGAAAGCATTTCAGTTATTGAAGAAAAAGCTAACTACGGCACCTATATTGTCATTGCCTGAAGGGAATGATGATTTTGTGATTTATTGTGACGCATCAAAGCAAGGTCTCGGTTGTGTATTAATGCAACGAATGAAGGTGATTGCTTATGCGTCTAGACAATTGAAGATTCACGAACAAAATTATACGACGCATGATTTGGAATTAGGCGCGGTTGTTTTTGCATTAAAGACTTGGAGGCACTACTTATATGGGGTTAAAAGTATTATATATACTGACCACAAAAGTCTTCAACACATATTTAATCAGAAACAACTGAATATGAGGCAGCGTAGGTGGATTGAATTGTTGAATGATTACGACTTTGAGATTCGTTACCACCCGGGGAAGGCAAATGTGGTAGCCGATGCCTTGAGCAGGAAGGACAGAGAACCCATTCGAGTAAAATCTATGAATATAATGATTCATAATAACCTTACTACTCAAATAAAGGAGGCGCAACAAGGAGTTTTAAAAGAGAGAAATTTAAAGGATGAAATACCCAAAGGATCGGAGAAGCATCTTAATATTCGGGAAGACGGAACCCGGTATAGGGCTGAAAGGATTTGGGTACCAAAATTTGGAGATATGAGAGAAATGGTACTTAGAGAAGCTCATAAAACCAGATACTCAATACATCCTGGAACGGGGAAGATGTACAAGGATCTCAAGAAACATTTTTGGTGGCCGGGTATGAAAGCCGATGTTGCTAAATACGTAGGAGAATGTTTGACGTGTTCTAAGGTCAAAGCTGAGCATCAGAAACCATCAGGTCTACTTCAACAACCCGAAATCCCGGAATGGAAAACATTACCATGGATTTCATCACTAAATTGCCAAGGACTGCAAGTGGTTTTGATACTATTTGGGTAATAGTTGATCGTCTCACCAAATCAGCACACTTCCTGCCAATAAGAGAAGATGACAAGATGGAGAAGTTAGCACGACTGTATTTGAAGGAAGTCGTCTCCAGACATGGAATACCAATCTCTATTATCTCTGATAGGGATGGCAGATTTATTTCAAGATTCTGGCAGACATTACAGCAAGCATTAGGAACTCGTCTAGACATGAGTACTGCCTATCATCCACAAACTGATGGGCAGAGCGAAAGGACGATACAAACGCTTGAAGACATGCTACGAGCATGTGTTATTGATTTCGGAAACAGTTGGGATCGACATCTACCGTTAGCAGAATTTTCCTACAACAACAGCTACCATTCAAGCATTGAGATGGCGCCGTTTGAAGCACTTTATGGTAGAAAGTGCAGGTCTCCGAATTGTTGGAGTGAAGTGGGGGATAGACAGATTACGGGTCCGGAGATTATACAAGAAACTACCGAGAAGATCATCCAAATTCAACAACGGTTGAAAACCGCCCAAAGTCGACAAAAGAGCTACGCTGACATTAAAAGAAAAGATATAGAATTTGAAATTGGAGAGATGGTCATGCTTAAAGTTGCACCTTGGAAAGGCGTTGTTCGATTTGGTAAACGAGGGAAATTAAATCCAAGGTATATTGGACCATTCAAGATTATTGATCGTGTCGGACCAGTAGCTTACCGACTTGAGTTACCTCAACAACTCGCGGCTGTACATAACACTTTCCACGTCTCGAATTTGAAGAAATGTTTTGCTAAAGAAGATCTCACTATTCCGTTAGATGAAATCCAAATCAACGAAAAACTTCAATTCATCGAAGAACCCGTCGAAATAATGGATCGTGAGGTTAAAAGACTTAAGCAAAACAAGATACCAATTGTTAAGGTTCGATGGAATGCTCGTAGAGGGCCCGAGTTCACCTGGGAGCGTGAAGATCAGATGAAGAAGAAATACCCGCATCTATTTCCAGAAGATTCGTCAACACCTTCAACAGCTTAAAATTTCGGGACGAAATTTATTTAACGGGTAGGTACTGTAGTGACCCGAACTTTTCCATGTTTATATATATTAATTGAGATTGATATTTACATGATTAAATGTTTCCAACATGTTAAGCAATCAAACTTTTTAAGACTTGATTAATTGAAATATGTTTCATATAGACAATTGACCACCCAAGTTGACCGGTGATTCACGAACGTTAAAACTTGTAAAAACTATATGATGACATATATATGGATATATATATAGTTAACATGATACTATGATAAGTAGACATATCATTAAGTATATTAACAATGAACTACATATGTAAAAACAAGACTACTAACTTAATGATTTTTAAACGAGACATATATGTAACGATTATCGTTGTAAAGACATTTAATGTATATATATCATATTAAGAGATATTCATACATGATAATATCATGATAATATAATAATTTAAAATCTCATTTGATATTATAAACATTGGGTTAACAACATTTAACAAGATCGTTAACCTAAAGGTTTCAAAACAACACTTACATGTAACGACTGACGATGACTTAACGACTCAGTTAAAATGTATATACATGTAGTGTTTTAATATGTATTTATACACTTTTGAAAGACTTCAATACACTTATCAAAATACTTCTACTTAACAAAAATTCTTACAATTACATCCTCGTTCAGTTTCATCAACAATTCTACTCGTATGCACCCGTATTCGTACTCGTACAATACACAGCTTTTAGATGTATGTACTATTGGTATATACACTCCAATGATCAGCTCTTAGCAGCCCATGTGAGTCACCTAACACATGTGGGAACCATCATTTGGCAACTAGCATGAAATATCTCATAAAATTACAAAAATATGAGTAATCATTCATGACTTATTTACATGAAAACAAAATTACATATCCTTTATATCTAATCCATACACCAACGACCAAAAACACCTACAAACACTTTCATTCTTCAATTTTCTTCATCTAATTGATCTCTCTCAAGTTCTATCTTCAAGTTCTAAGTGTTCTTCATAAATTCCAAAAGTTCTAGTTTCATAAAATCAAGAATACTTTCAAGTTTGCTAGCTCACTTCCAATCTTGTAAGGTGATCATCCAACCTCAAGAAATCTTTGTTTATTACAGTAGGTTATCATTCTAATACAAGGTAATAATCATATTCAAACTTTGGTTCAATTTCTATAACTATAACAATCTTATTTCAAGTGATGATCTTACTTGAACTTGTTTTCGTGTCATGATTCTGCTTCAAGAACTTCGAGCCATCCAAGGATCCATTGAAGCTAGATCCATTTTTCTCTTTTCCAGTAGGTTTATCCAAGGAACTTAAGGTAGTAATGATGTTCATAACATCATTCGATTCATACATATAAAGCTATCTTATTCGAAGGTTTAAACTTGTAATCACTAGAACATAGTTTAGTTAATTCTAAACTTGTTCGCAAACAAAAGTTAATCCTTCTAACTTGACTTTTAAAATCAACTAAACACATGTTCTATATCTATATGATATGCTAACTTAATGATTTAAAACCTGGAAACACGAAAAACACCGTAAAACCGGATTTACGCCGTCGTAGTAACACCGCGGGCTGTTTTGGGTTAGTTAATTAAAAACTATGATAAACTTTGATTTAAAAGTTGCTATTCTGAGAAAATGATTTTTATTATGAACATGAAACTATATCCAAAAATTATGGTTAAACTCAAAGTGGAAGTATGTTTTCTAAAATGGTCATCTAGACGTCGTTCTTTCGACTGAAATGACTACCTTTATAAAAACGACTTGTAACTTATTTTCCGACTATAAACCTATACTTTTTCTGTTTAGATTCATAAAATAGAGTTCAATATGAAACCATAGCAATTTGATTCACTCAAAACGGATTTAAAATGAAGAAGTTATGGGTAAAACAAGATTGGATAATTTTTCTCATTTTAGCTACGTGAAAATTGGTAACAAATCTATTCCAACCATAACTTAATCAACTTGTATTGTATATTATGTAATCTTGAGATACCATAGACACGTATACAATGTTTCGACCTATCATGTCGACACATCTATATATATTTCAGAACAACCATAGACACTCTATATGTGAATGTTGGAGTTAGCTATACAGGGTTGAGGTTGATTCCAAAATATATATAGTTTGAGTTGTGATCAATACTGAGATACGTATACACTGGGTCGTGGATTGATTCAAGATAATATTTATCGATTTATTTCTGTACATCTAACTGTGGACAACTAGTTGTAGGTTACTAACGAGGACAGCTGACTTAATAAACTTAAAACATCAAAATATATTAAAAGTGTTGTAAATATATTTTGAACATACTTTGATATATATGTATATATTGTTATAGGTTCGTGAATCAACCAGTGGCCAAGTCTTACTTCCCGACGAAGTAAAAATCTGTGAAAGTGAGTTATAGTCCCACTTTTAAAATCTAATATTTTTGGGATGAGAATACATGCAGGTTTTATAAATGATTTATAAAATAGACACAAGTACGTGAAACTACATTCTATGGTTGAATTATCAAAATCGAATATGCCCCTTTTTACTAAGTCTGGTAATCTAAGAATTAGGGAACAGACACCCTAATTGATGCGAATCCTAAAGATAGATCTATTGGGCTTAACAAACCCCATCCAAAGTACCGGATGCTTTAGTACTTCGAAATTTATATCATATCCGAAGGGTGTCCCGGAATGATGGGGATATTCTTATATATGCATCTTGTTAATGTCGGTTACCAGGTGTTCACCATATGAATGATTTTTATCTCTATGTATGGGATGTGTATTGAAATATGAAATCTTGTGGTCTATTATTATGATTTGATATATATAGGTTAAACCTATAACTCACCAACATTTTTGTTGACGTTTTAAGCATGTTTATTCTCAGGTGATTATTAAGAGCTTCCGCTGTCGCATACTTAAATAAGGACGAGATTTGGAGTCCATGCTTGTATGATATTGTGTAAAAACTGCATTCAAGAAACTTATTTTGTTGTAACATATTTGTATTGTAAACCATTATGTAATGGTCGTGTGTAAACATGATATTTTAGATTATCATTATTTGATAATCTACGTAAAGCTTTTTAAAACCTTTATCTATGAAATAAAGGTTATGGTTTGTTTTAAAAATGAATGCAGTCTTTGAAAAACGTCTCATATAGAGGTCAAAACCTCGCAACGAAATCAATTAATATGGAACGTTTTTAATCAATAAGAACGGGACATTTCAGTTGGTATCCGAGCGTTGGTCTTAGAGAACCAGAATTTTGCATTAGTGTGTCTTATCGAGTTTGTTAGGATGCATTAGTGAGTCTGGACTTCGACCGTGTTTACTTGAAAAATGATTGCTTAACAAATTTTGTTGGAAACTATTAATCTCTTAACGCGTTTGATATTATGTGATATATTAATCTCTTAACGCGTTTGATATTATGTGATAGATGTCTACCTCTAGAACAAGTCCCATTGACTCACCTAATAATAATGAAGAGTCAAATGTAAATTGGAATGATTCGTGGACTGATTCACAAGTTCCCGAAGAGGAACCGGAAGAAGAGTCGGAACCGGAAGAAGAATCGGAACCGGAAGAAGAATCGGAACCGGATGAAGAAATAGAACCGGTGGGGGAAATAATAAAGCGGTTAAGTAAAAGAAAATCCTCAACCAACCGACCAAGGTTAATTATGGTCAATGGTGTTTCCGCCAAAGAAGCAAAATATTGGGAGGATTACCAATTCTCCGATGAATCGGATTCCGACGAGAATTCCGATGATGTTATAGAAATTACCCCAACTGAATTTAAAAAGGCAAAAGAAAATAATAAGGGAAAGGGCATAAAAATAGAGAAATCTAATTCCAACCCCGATGAACTTTATATGTATCGTCAACCCCCGAAGTCCTTAAGTTGTAACAATGACCCGGGAACCTCTAAACCACCAGGTTTTTCTAAACCAATGTGGAAAATTACGGCTAATATTAGGGGAACATCATATATCCCTAGAAACTTGGTAAAACGAACCAAAACCGAAGAAGAAGAAACAAGCGAGTCGGAATAAGATAGTTGTATTCGTGTGGTGTAATATATGTAATATAGTGTGCTTATGCTTTATGATATATGTAAAAATTGCTTGTATTAATAAGTATTTTTTTTTATGAATCTAACTCTTGTCTATTTTACAGTATAAAAACACAAAATGGATAGACAACCCAACATTTTAAGAGACCTACCCGGAGACATGATTGATGAAATCTTGTCTAGAGTCGGTCAGAATTCTTCGGCACAACTATTTAAGGCGAGATCAGTTTGTAAGACATTCGAAGAACGTTCCAAGAATGCCTTGGTTTATAAAAGGCTTTCGTTCGAAAGATGGGGGATATCACATTGGGAAAACCATAAGTTACGATGTGTTTACTTTGACGCATATATTACGGGGAACCCAAATGCTATTTTACGCAATGGGTTAAGAAATTATTTTGACTCATTATATCCGAATATTGGACTTCGTGATTTAGAAAAAGCGGCTAACATGCAACATAAAGAAGCATGTTATGCTTACGGATTAGTAATGTTCGCTTCTCACCAAAGTGAGAACAAGAACATCGGGCTACAACTATTAAACAAAACGTTCCCACAAGTGACGGAGTCGGTAATTGGGGTAAGAAATGAGGTTTTTAGATTGTTACGGGACTGTTGGACATTACGTAACCCTCGTCCCTTTGACGACGTTACAACACGCTGTTTTATCAACGGCCATAACGGTTATGTTCCACAAGACCAAGGATGGGAAGTAATCCTAGTAAAACCAGAATGCATGACTTGTTTCTGGACGTATGAATTACGTGTCTTTATTGCCTTTGCTGAACGACTTGTGTACTAGCTAGAATTATCTTCACAACTATCTTGTATCAAAGTTATTATGTGCTATATTTCATGCTTTATGTAAAATAAGCGGTATTGTAAGTTTGTAAAATATTGTATAAAAGTTTGAACGCGAAATATTATTACAATCAGTTTTTCATATAGAATTGTAGTAGTTGAATTGTATATTAACTACTAAGTATGAACTTAACGGGTAGGTACTACCCGAATTTAAACTTATAAAACGCTAATATGAAGAAAAAGCTTTTATAAATGAGTTCATATTATGCTACGAAATACTATTAACTACTCTTAATATTCTGTATGATTAACTTGTTCCATTTGACTATTTTGAAGGAGATGGCACCGACTACTCGACACACCGTGAATATGAATGAAGAGGAATTCTGTACTTTTCTAGCTTCAAACATAGCCGCAGTACAGGCTGCGCTACATACCAACAATAACCTTGGATCTGGCAGTACAGGAAATCGTGTAGGATGCACCTACAAAGAATTCACTGCCTGCAAACCTTTGGAATTTGATGGAACCGAAGGACCGATCGGATTGAAACGGTGGACCGAGAAGGTCGAATCGGTGTTTGCCATAAGTAAGTGTACTGAAGAGGACAAAGTGAAGTACGCTACGCATACCTTCACAGGTTCTGCGTTAACATGGTGGAATACCTATCTAGAGCAAGTGGGACAAGATGATGCTTACGCACTACCGTGGTCAGCATTCAAGCACTTGATGAATGAGAAGTACCGTCCCAGAACCGAGGTCAATAAGCTCAAGACAGAACTTAGAGGGTTACGAACCCAAGGATTTGATATTACCACGTACGAAAGACGATTCACAGAATTGTGCCTATTGTGTCCGGGGGCATTCGAAGATGAGGAAGAGAAGATCAACGCGTTTGTGAAAGGATTACCAGAAAGAATCCAAGAAGATATAAGTTCACACGAGCCCGCCTCCATACAACAGGCATGTAGAATGGCTCACAAACTAGTGAACCAGATTGAAGAAAGAATTAAAGAACAGACTGCTGAAGAGGCCAATGTGAAGCAAGTCAAAAGAAAGTGGGAGGAAAACGGTGATAAGAATCACCAATACAACAACAACAGTAATTACAACAATAATCGCAACAATTATCCCAACAATCGCAACATCAATCGCAACTACAACAAACGGCCCAACAACAACAACAACAATAACAACAACAACAACAACAGCAACTACAACAATCATCCCAACAACAATAATAACCGCAATAACAACAACAATCAGAAGCAGCTATGCCAAAGGTGTGAAAAGTATCACTCGGGGTTCTGCACCAAATTTTGCAACAAGTGTAAAAGAAATGGTCATAGCGCGGCGAAGTGTGAGGTCTACGGACCAGGGGTTAATAGAACGAAAGGAACAAATGGTGTCGGAACGAGTAATGGCGGAGCAAGTAGTGTCGGAGCAAGTTATGCCAATGTAGTTTGTTATAAATGTGGAAAACCGGGCCACATTATTAGAAATTGCCCGAACCAGGAGAACACGAATGGACAAGGCCGCGGAAGAGTTTTCAATATTAATGCGGCAGAGGCACAGGAAGACCCGGAGCTTGTTACGGGTACGTTTCTTATTGACAATAAATCTGCTTACGTTTTATTTGATTCGGGTGCGGATAGAAGCTATATGAGTAGAGATTTTTGTGCTAAATTAAGTTGTCCATTGACGCCTTTGGATAGTAAATTTTTACTCGAATTAGCAAATGGTAAATTAATTTCAGCAGATAATATATGTCGGAATCGAGAAATTAAACTGGTTAGCGAAACATTTAAGATTGATTTGATACCAGTAGAGTTAGGGAGTTTTGATGTGATAATCGGTATGGACTGGTTGAAAGAAGTGAAAGCAGAGATCGTTTGTTACAAAAATGCAATTCGCATTATACGAGAAAAAGGAAAACCCTTAATGGTGTACGGAGAAAAGGGCAACACGAAGCTACATCTTATTAGTAATTTGAAGGCACAAAAACTAATAAGAAAAGGTTGCTATGCTGTTCTAGCACACGTCGAGAAAGTACAAACTGAAGAAAAGAGCATCAATGATGTTCCCATTGCAAAAGAATTTCCCGATGTATTTCCGAAAGAATTACCGGGATTACCCCCACATCGATCCGTTGAATTTCAAATAGATCTTGTACCAGGAGCTGCACCAATAGCTCGTGCTCCTTACAGACTCGCACCCAGCGAGATGAAAGAACTGCAAAGCCAATTACAAGAACTTTTAGAGCGTGGTTTCATTCGACCAAGCACATCACCGTGGGGAGCTCCTGTTTTGTTTGTCAAGAAGAAAGATGGTACATTCAGGTTGTGTATCGACTACCGAGAGTTGAACAAACTTACCATCAAGAACCGCTACCCACTACCGAGAATCGACGACTTATTTGATCAACTACAAGGCTCGTCTGTTTATTCAAAGATTGACTTACGTTCCGGGTATCATCAAATGCGGGTGAAAGAAGATGATATTCCAAAGACTGCTTTCAGAACACGTTACGGTCATTACGAGTTTATGGTCATGCCATTTGGTTTAACTAATGCACCAGCTGTGTTCATGGACCTTATGAACCGAGTGTGTGGACCATACCTTGACAAGTTTGTCATTGTTTTCATTGATGATATACTTATTTACTCAAAGAATGACCAAGAACACGGTGAACATTTGAGAAAGGTGTTAGAAGTATTGAGGAAGGAAGAATTGTACGCTAAGTTTTCAAAGTGTGCATTTTGGTTGGAAGAAGTTCAATTCCTCGGTCACATAGTGAACAAAGAAGGTATTAAGGTGGATCCGGCAAAGATAGAAACTGTTGAAAAGTGGGAAACTCCGAAAACTCCGAAACACATACGCCAGTTTTTAGGACTAGCTGGTTACTACAGAAGGTTCATCCAAGACTTTTCCAGAATAGCAAAACCCTTGACTGCATTAACGCATAAAGGGAAGAAATTTGAATGGAATGATGAACAAGAGAAAGCATTTCAGTTATTGAAGAAAAAGCTAACTACGGCACCTATATTGTCATTGCCTGAAGGGAATGATGATTTTGTGATTTATTGTGACGCATCAAAGCAAGGTCTCGGTTGTGTATTAATGCAACGAATGAAGGTTAAACCTATAACTCACCAACATTTTTTTTGACGTTTTAAGCATGTTTATTCTCAGGTGATTATTAAGAGCTTCCGCTGTCGCATACTTAAATAAGGACGAGATTTGGAGTCCATGCTTGTATGATATTGTGTAAAAACTGCATTCAAGAAACTTATTTTGTTGTAACATATTTGTATTGTAAACCATTATGTAATGGTCGTGTGTAAACATGATATTTTAGATTATCATTATTTGATAATCTACGTAAAGCTTTTTAAAACCTTTATCTATGAAATAAAGGTTATGGTTTGTTTTAAAAATGAATGCAGTCTTTGAAAAACGTCTCATATAGAGGTCAAAACCTCGCAACGAAATCAATTAATATGGAACGTTTTTAATCAATAAGAACGGGACATTTCATTCTCAGCCCAAAAATATATATTGCAAAAGCAATTAAAAAGGGAGCAAATGAAACTCACGCATATAAATATTGTATATCGGTTAATAAAGCATTTGCATGTATTCTCAGTCCAAAAATATTTAAAGTATTTAAAAAGGGATACTATAAACTCACACAAATCAGTTTTAGTTTTTGTATTCATTTCATAAAACAACGCATGTATTCTCAGCCCAAAAATATGTATAAAAAGGGATCAATGAAACTCACAGTTTAATATTGATATACAATATTGCAGGAAAGCATGTAGACGCATTGGAGATAATAAGCACGAGGTTTGATTCACAAAAATACCCCCGAATATTACCCATAACCTCCTTGGCAATAACCCATATTTTCCTTAGCTCTAGCTTTCTCGGAAACTCGTTTTGAAAAATTACTTGGACAGCACTCCGTCGTAATATTTTATGTACATTATTATTTTTGTATCGCAAAAATAATAACACTAATAATAAAAATAATAAGATTAATAATAATCTTATTAATAATAATAATAATAATAATAATAATAATAATAAAATAAATAAATACGGAGTACAAATAATATATATGTGTGTGTGATTTATCTGGCCAAAACTCGAGAATTTATAGCACTTGGCCTGAAATTTTGCCTCATGCGATCGCATGGATTTTGGGCATGATGGCCATGCGATCGCATGGCCTCAATTTCCAGCTCAGAATCATTTGTCCATTTGTTTGTCGACATGATAAAATATTAATATAATATATATAATTTAAATAATTAATTATATATTATATTAAATTCACGTGCATAGTTGACTTGTAATTTTTGTTCCGATAAGTCGTACGTCATCACTCGACTTATGTCCCGGTTCCAGTTTTTCGAATGTCCTTTCGTACCTTTAAAAACTTGCATTTTACGTTTCGTGTCACGTACCTTTGTCAAAATATAGTCTTAAATTATCCATAAACTATACCACTCATAGTATATCTTAAACTTTCAAATGTTTTGGTCATTTACTTCTATAAATCATCGTCTCGCTATTTGTTAATATATATATAATATATACATTTTCATTTTGAAATAGTGTTACTGTAGCAAAGTTACTGTAGCAAAGTTACTGTAGCAAAGTCATTTTTTACTGTAGCAATTCACTGTAGCAAAGTCAATTTCACTGTAGCAAATAGTGATTTTTGAAAACACTGTAGCATTTTGGGTACTGTAGCAATTTGAAAATACTGTAGCAAATTAGTATTTTACTTGTTCATCTTAAACGTTTTAGTTAACTTATCTAAATATCAATCGAATCAATAATCGAATGTTACTATCGTTTACTAAATAACTTGAAATCATATATATTCAAATAGATATATAAACCAATAAGTTTAATGTACGGTATCATGCAATTAAAACTTTGTTACGTTTTCAAGTTATAGTATATATATGTATCTGTTTACATATAATGGTTCGCGAATCGTTGAGAACAACCGAAGGGTAATTGAATAGTTCAAAATTTTGAGATTCAACTTCATAGGCTTTGCTTATCGTGTCGAAGTCATTAATCATTTAAGATTAAGTTTAAATTTAGTCTAAATTTTCGGGTCATCACAATATGCGACCCGCCCGCCAGGATTTTTTCCTTACCCGCGGGTACCCGTTTACCCGTCAACGGGTAATTTTTTTTGCCAGTACCCGCGGTACCCGCTACCCGCAGGTTTATAAAATATGCACTTTAACTAATTTTTTTAACTAATTTTTAATTGTGAATACCCACTACCCGCGGGTAAACCCGTGAATAATTATGAAAATACATTAAAAAAATTAAATTATATATTATATAATTAAGTGTATGTATGCGGGTAAACGGGTATACCCGCAGGTAGCTCAAACGGACATCACGGATTGACGGGTCGGGTTTTACTCGCGACGATATTAGATACCCGCGACCCGCCAACAGGTATAAAATTTTACCCGCCCCGTGCCCACGGGTACATTTTTTATAAATATCCGCCGGTCACGAGCACGGGTACCCGCGGGTCACGGGTTTTTCGCCCATTGTCATCCCTAGTGGATGCTGCAATTTTAAAAGGGCGTGTAGGTCTGTATTTGAACGCACATAGCACAAAAAACACAACACACACCAAACGTGCAATTTGCCAAAATTCGAGTGATTAATCAATTATATGTTTTGCTTGATCCTTACTCTGTCCCGGAATGCTTTCAACCTATAAGCATTTGTAAATCGTTTACCTATTTTACCGCGCACGGAGAGCACCAAAAAACCCACTAACGCGTTGTCGAACAGAAATTCAACAAATTCGTGGTATAAAAGTTGTTGATCGTGAAATTGGATTCCTACAAATCTTCCAAAAAGTCTAATGATCAAGTAACACCACTTTTCCTTTTGTTTGATTCGTTATTTATCAAAGACATGTCGTCAAACACTTGGTGTGCGTATATGAATTTGAAATTTTTGAATCGGTTATGGTTTATATATATATATATATATATATATATATATATATATATATATATATATATATATATATATATATATATATATATATATATATATATATATATATATATATATATATATATATATATATAGGGGCAGGATCAATGGGGAAGTAACCAATCGGGGGGAAGCGGGGGGAAGCAAAAAAAAAAAAAAAAATTCGTTTTTTTTTTTGAATTTTTTTTTCCGGCATCAAGATTACACGAAAATATGAACATTTAGAAGAGACACTTCGTGATGAATGTTATTATTTAAGCGGGAAAACGATCGACAAAAATAACATTCAAGATAATATTGTTCGTGAAGAATATGAACGTTTTTTTTTTCATGTTTTGTGAAGTAAAATTTAGCCCGATTTAGAGTTTAGGGTTTAGGGTTTGGTGTTTTGGGTTTATTCCATAAACCCAAAACACCAAACCCTAAACCCTAAGCCCTAAACTCTAAACCGTTCGTGTTAAAAACTCAATCTAAATCTTAAATCTAAACCCTAAACCCTAAATTTCTAAACCCTAATATCTAAACCCTATAAACCCTAATATCTAAACCCCAATAGCTAAAACCTCAAAATACGCTCGAAAAACACGATAATTGTTATATATTACTTCTTCGAGCGTTTTCCCGCCAAAATAAAAACATTTATCACAAAGTGTCTCTACTAAATGTTCATATTTTCATCGCATCTATAATGTTCGTGAACAAAGTTTTTTCAAAAAATGAAAAAAAAAAAAAAAATTTGGCTTCCCCCGCTTCCTCCGAATGGTTACTTCCCTCTTGATCCTGCCACTATAGGTAACGTCCACATAGGTGGTGTTATTCAGCAACATGCACCACACAACACGGTATGTGTGTTGTTGATCCAAAATTTCTAATTCCTCATCGCAAAACGCATTGTCCAACACGCATCATGGTCAGGTGGCATATCGGCAATTACGATTTTATTAGGGCGTACCGTTAAACGTTTTGGGATTTGGGGATATTTGACCATTTTCGGACAAATAAATGGGATCTGTTGAGTCATAATAAAAGTTGAGGCCACTGTTGTTTCTGGCCCGTGAGTTATAAAAAGATACATGATGGGCTTAAACTTAATCCATATTGTGCTAACAATTGTTCTTAGACCGTATTTAATGGAGAGTGCTCAGGGCGAGTCTATGTATAACCCTATGGGGTCACGAGATACCACTAGTTTGAAATTTTTTAGTATAAAATACCCTTTAAATTGTATAGGACACCACTAAATTTAACTGAAAGACCTTATATATTTTTTTTCAAATTTATATTATTTCTTTTAAATTGTATAGTACACCACTAAATTTAACTAGTCGGAACCCATATATTTTTCGAATTTATAGTTTTTTAAAGGTAAACTACCACTAAAATAACATTCAAATATAATTAGTACTAAAAAAATTTGGGGCCCCATTGAGTTGTAATCATTGAATCGCCACTGAGCGTGCTAGTATGAATATGAAGGTATCACGCCTCCATCACGCCACTAATCTGGTGTGATTGAAAAAAAAAATAGTGACGAGATCGATTGCATCACCGGAAGAAAAAGGTGGTGTGAGGAGGATTAAACCAATGATATTCAACCTTAAATAAATAGGACCAATCCGATTCAAGCATTGGTGGGACCTATTCTCCATCATACTCTATCAACCCATCGACACTACAAACTCCATCACGTCATCGCTCCATCACGCCATCACTCCATCATATCACATTAATCATATCATCAGCACAACTCACAAAAACCCCTATCACACCTTGTCACGTCATCGCCATTAAAAATGGTCTCGTCATCACCATTGAAAATGGTCTTAGGCTAGAATAATCTTTAACAACAGAGTTTGAGAGCTGCTAGGCTTCTGTTATTTCCAGAAGAGGCATCATTCGTTTGGTTAGAAGTATCATTCTTGTTTGTTTGAATGCCATCACTAATAACAAAAATATTTGAAAGAAAACATGTTTATGGGAAGTATCGATGAAAGCATGTTTCCAGGTTGGATGGACAAAAATTATTATCCTTACATTTTGTCTTTTGTGTTAACAATAGTTTCTTGACAATGGCCAAATACAATATCATTTCTGTCTTTTGTTTACTACTTTTCTATACTACTTTTGTCCCTTGATTGGATGAAAATTTGTTGACTCACCTTTGTAAGATATAGATAAATACCGGCGTAAGCAAGAGTTAATATAGGTGATTACAATGCGCTTAGACATAATACTAATTAACTAGATAGAATATGCCAAACATAAATGTCCTCAAATAACAGAAACAAGTGAAAGAAATAGTTTTTAAACACGGTAAACATTGGCCTTCAAACTTTCTTCAAATATAGGGATGTAGTTAACTTCCAAAAAGACATGTGCTTCGATTCCATTACCTCGTGCATCGTCCATCAAATTTGCCGAATTTTTCTGAGGTATGGTTCCAGGTGCAGCCCAAATTGGCTTTCCAAAGCCAAAATTAACTTCATAAAAAGGGAACTTGCACCAACTAGAAATTCCAATCATATGAGTGGATTCAGGAACTTTCTGACACATGGAATCCAAAACCATGCATTTTCCTTCTTCTGTATCATGGTGTACTTTTGACAAGTTGTTTACACTTTTCTTGAATGACTCACTTATAACATCTGCCAACTCTATGGTAGTTTCATAAATATCAGTTTTCGTGGCACAAAACGCCACAAGATTCCCGCAAGAGTTCGAAGGAATTAAGGATGCCATTTTTTCCCTTATATTCATTGGATGTACTATTATACACTCTCTTGAATATTTGTTTATCGCGCGATCCACATCAATGAAAGCCTTCGAAAGGATGGCCATCACCAACTGTACCTTTGACAAACTTGCGATTGTAGTGTTTGCTCTAATATTTGATATGTCACTCTCACTGAACAAATATTTCTTCCTTGTACACTTTCTTAACATATCATCGCTGATAGTTGGTTGAGTTCTACGGCGTATACCACGAGCCGGAAAAAGTGACGATGAGTTGAAACCAGGCCCTGAGAATTCAATCTCATTATTTTCTCGGTTTATAACAGCCCAAACATTTAAGAATGTACACAAAGTTGACGCGTCAACAATCTTGTGTGTAGCGTTTACACCAATTGCTACTCCTCCACACTCGAATTTAGTAACTTGTATTGAAAGTAAAGGGCTAGTCAACTTATGAGCCGCAAGAGTATTGAATGAAATGAATTCATCAACCAATTTAGGATCCATTTCTGATCCAAGAATTTCTTGAAGTTTGATGTTGACTTTCGCGTGTATAAACTCAACCCCTTCATCATTACAGTCGATGATTTGAGTTTCATCAACATATCTACCGGCAAGAGGATATAATAGTGTTAACGTTTTTTCAAGGGATGTTTCTAGCCCAACTACAAACTTTTGATCCTGATCATTAACTTGGGAGAAGAAAAGAACGACGGATACATTCCAAAAAGGAGCTAGCTCGTCGAGGCTGCCTAACTTATAGTGATGATGGGTTGGAGGGGTTGGAATTATAGGTTTTATAAATGTGTTTGATTGTTTTTCAATCTTCGTCATCATTAGTGTTAGTAGTCTTTAGTTGGAGATGGGCAAGAAGATGACATTTCACTATAACCAGAGCTACATTTTATAGTTAACTTGAGATCTTTTTGATGCTTCAATTTATACTCGTATTAACTATTGGATTGGATAGAAATGCAGGCAATAATATTGAAATTCATAATATAAAGGAATATGCGTTGGATATAAGCCATTTGTAATCGCCTTGTCTTGCTGGATTGTGGACTTTTTAATTTTATATGATTCTTATTATTATCGTTAGCAATGATAATAATATGAAGGTATATCACATATTCGTAGTATACTATAGTGTACGTTATGTTATTTTAGTAACATGTGCACATCATCATCATCATCATAAAGAAAGTTAGTTACCAATATTTTAAACGTACAACTTGATAAACATTCTTTAGTTAGAGGGTAAAATTATGCTAAAGATTTCTCTTTGGATTTTTCAAGATGTAATAAAGTTTAGATTGTGATTACTATTCAAGATGTAATATAATTATGATAAAGTTTTCTCTTTATACTTTTTCGTTTTGAAATTTTTTTTTTTTTTTTTTTTTGGCATCAGTTAGTTGGGAACTTGGGATCACCCAGGGGGAATTTAACCACTCACGCGATCATCTCCCGCAGTTGCTATACCCGCCCCCAACTGTGTGCCCAGAAGGAAACCCGCACCAATCCCATAAAGTTGAAGTGAACATTACTACTTCTACTTGCTACCATTGATCGTCAGTTACTTTGTCATGTTTTTATTTTCTTTTTAAAAATCTATCAATAAACTTCAACCTCGCTCTCTATCTCATGTATTCCTCTGGTACCCATCTTTTCATCGGGGGTACATATTTGATGACATCAAAACTAGAAAAAATAATTCTATTTTGCCATGTACTCTTCGATGAAACCATCTTTCTGTTTCTGTTTGCTTCACCTAAACCACTTAGCTTCGAGATTAACACTTTTTTCATAATAATATTCATATACTTCCCACCATTATTCCAACTTCATCACCAAATCCAACAGATTCGACTTCCCTTTCTATCATCTACCTTGGCCCATTTGGCCCAATCCATTTTGTATAATACAGACCTATCTACTCCATCTCACCAGTCTTCTCAAGCCCACTATGATTCAGGCTCAACCAATTTCGTTCCTTCTTTCTCAACCCACTCCAATTCCAGAGGGGGAAGCTCAATCTCTTCCGTCCGAGCCCAATTCTCAATATGTTGCGTCTTTTGTTCACTCTCCCCCACCTCCACCACCACCATCTCGTACCATGACTACTCATGCTATGTGTGATGACCCGGAAATTTCCGATCAAATTTAAACTTTAATCTTTATATGTTTCCGACACGATAAGCAAAAATCTGTAATGTTGAGTCTTGAAAGTTTTGAAATCTATATTCATGTAATTGATTACCCTTGACCATCCTCGACGATTCACGAACAGTTGTGTGTAAATAAATATGTATATATATATATATATATATATATATATATATATATATATATATATATATATATATATATATGTATAAATATAAGAAAATATATAATATTTTGAATCAATAAAATGCACCTTAATCAACTTGAAATTAAAATGTTAAATTAAGGAACAGAGTAATTAGATTATTATTAAAATGAATATATAAATATATATATGTGTATATATATAAAATATTATGAACCCATATAAAATAAATATATATAAATGATTCTATTAGCAATTATTATGTTGAAACATATATATATATATATATATATATATATATATATATATATATATATATATATATATATATATATATATATATATATATATATATATATATATATATATATAACATATAAATGTTATATTATAATATGATACATGATTAATAAATTATGATACTAAAGATATTAAATGTAATTACAAGTTTAAAGATATAGTATCATAATATTATTTTTATTATTATTAATACTAATATCAATATTAGTATTAATTATATTATTATTATTATTATTGTTATAATTGTAATTAATAAATTCTAACAATTTTAGGGTTATCATAATAAAGACCCTTATTATAAATGTTAAAGATTGAAAATGCAAATTAACTATAAATTAAATAAATTATTAGTTATTATTATCCTTAACAATTAAAATTCTTATTATTATGTCTTATTGTTATTATTACTCATATTATTAATATTATTATTAACATTATTATTAATATTTGTAATAGAATTATAATTATTAATTATTAATATTATTTATATAAAATTATATATAAATGAATTTAGAATTACAATCTGTTTTAAGTAACTATCATGCTTTTTGGTTTCTTGTCTTGTAATATTTGTACAACTTAAAATGGAATCAGGTACAGCAAAGAAATTCGTTAACCATCCGTTTCTACTTTTTCTTTAATTTTGTTTGATTCCTTTTATCCAATTTATTTGTCTGATTGATGAAATTATTGCACTTCTTGTCTAATTCTGGATTGCAAGTCGATCTCATGTAAACACTACACATACTACTACAACTATCATATTGCATATACACTTATCGATGCACACTACAATATTACTCTTTCTTTCTTAAATCAACTTATAACATAAACAAACACTCTTCTATTATACCCTGCGAATGAACCATTTATATTGTCATTTGATCACCATTGATAAACCCATATAATCCACCATTCTTTCATATCTTTGTTATCAAACTCCTATGCCATCACCACCCTCGGTCATCCCTTAATCGCCACCCTATAACACCCTAAACCGCCACCACCATTAGCACCACAACTAACGCGTTTTGATTTAGTTACATACAAACCGAACACCCCTTACTGTCTTTCTTCTTTTTCTTTGCATACATATGTTTTACTTTCGAAACCCACTCAAACCTTCACATGTATATGCACAAATCATTGTTCACTGCTAACCCATTTGATCACCATCGAGCCACTAGTCAATATCACCATGCTTGTGAATCACCATCGAAAACCATTTCTACTTTAATTCAAACGTAAACCAAACAACCCTACAACCAACCTAAACCACCACCAAGTAACCACCCTACGCCACCTTCTATCTTCATAATCACCACCACCATCACCTTCGAATATTAAACACCATTGATAAACACATCCCTTCTCTCTCTATCCTCTATCTCTCTCATCTTCTTTCTCTCTCTCCTATATTACTTCTACTGCTGCCTTCTTATTTCTGCTATAATTCACTGAATTGCTATGTTGTACTCGTTTCTATCCCTGTCTGATCACAGTCATTCCTTTCATATATTATTGCTGTGTGAAATTCTTCTGCAACAATTTTGTTTCTGTTTCGTGGGTCTGCAAACAGGGAGGCAGCCATAAAATAAAGAAGATGATATTAAATATCATGATAAGGATTTAAAAGAAAGATGATGAGGGAGTAGTTGTATAAAGGCTGCTGAGGATTCGCTGTCTTCTTCTTTTATTTATAAACTGAACGTCTTCCTTTTTGTTCTTTATTCTTTCTTGTGGCCGACATTATCAATGCAATAAAACCCCACTTGTGTACCTATTCCATTCACCTAAATAGTTTAAGAAAGTGGGACGTGAGCTGTTACTTGGATTCTTAACTTGGGCCACGTATTCTTTTTCTGGATTTAGCCAAAGCATTTGGTGAGGATATAATATTATGGCATATTACCAAATAGCAAGTGGAACTAGTGATACAAGAAAGATGGCCGACATTTTTTTTTCCATTTTGACAATCATTTGATTTAAAATATTCGCTTGCTATAATCCTGATACAAATTCCATCCAACCAATAACCCTACCACATATTAAGATATTGATTGGGCTGTGTTTCTGTTTGGACCGTGACCCAGCTTAGGTTTTATGTTGGGCTGCTAGATTGGATGATAAACGAAGAAAGGTATGGTGATAAAGATGATGAGACGATCATGATGGAGATGATGTTATGATCATGAAGATAATGAAGTTATGTTGATGAGAAATGATAAGGGTTCGTTGGTGATGATAAACGATGAGGATATGATATTTCGATGACGAGATGATTATGCTTAATGATAATGATAACATGAAAATCACGATGATAATGTTATACGAGGTATGATGATTATGATTTACAGTAATAATGATGATGAAAAGTAAATGGGTTTTAGAAGGGAAAATGGAAACCGAGATAATCGAGTTAAATAAAATTCGGTTATGAATTTAAATAGAAATGTAGAAGCAGAGGACCGGTTAAGGGTGTTGGCGGGTGAGCGAGTAATCACGGGTTCGAGCCTGGTCAAGGACAATTTTTTTTTTTTTGAAAGCTTTTTGAAACCTTTATGGTAGCATTTTATTATTATTATTATTATTATTATTATTATTATTATTATTATTATTATTATTATTATTATTATTATTATTATTATTATTATTATTATTATTATTATTATTATTATTATTAATATTATCACTAAGTATTAACAATAAGTATTATTAGTATTATTATCTGTTGGTCCCTTAATAACAACAGGAGTATTGTAGAGGGGGGGGGGGGGGTGAATACAATACTCTTCTTAATTAACTAGTCAGTTAAACACGTTTAGTATTCTGTAGTAAATAAGATAGAGTCACATGTAATTTTCAACGGTTATTCTTTATTGATTAAATCAGAAAGAATCACAACTATCCTTGGCGGAAATGATAGTTGGTTGATACAGATTACCTAGATTATAGCTAAGAGATAAACTAAAGCTATTACAAGGTTTGGACTCTAACAGATAAACCCATACCACTAGTTTTTACAATAGTGGATACAACAATATATATAGTAGTTCTATTAACCGTGTAATTGATCTATTGTCCACTGGTACATAGGATGTCTGTACTTGAGGGGACAATTGTGTAAGGAGGCGTGCTCCCTTTCTTTCCTCTTTAGTAGCTATTTGCAGGAACACTCCAATTCGGTTTGGCACCACTATTTGATTAAACAAATAGAATGTTGTGTTCCCTAGGTGTTGACAACGGATAACTTATGTCTGCACATGAGTTAAACTTCTGCATTCCCATGCGGTCTTGTAAGGTCACTTGTCAGCCACCGACGTGTGTCCTTCTCTGTTCAACTTTGTCTTCGACTTCTGTTGAATAGTACATTTGATGTAGACCACTCAGGGAAACTTATCATGCTTGTAATGGAGCATGGCTGTCTTGTGTTGTATGCTGATATCCAGACTTACTGGTCCTTCATATGCTGAGTCACTTGATATTCTTGATTTGCTGGGTGCACATCCTGTGCTGATTCGAAGAATATATTTCTACCTTGTGCTGATAGACTAGGCATCATACTAAATACTCGACACAGCTATATTAGCTGACTATACATAAACAAACTTGTGCTGGCTGCACATAACACTTTAGTGCAAATAAATATTGTTTTGTCATAATTAAATCCTTAATTATTTTGGGGACTCAACAATCTCCCCCTATTTGATGATGACAAAACCTATGACTTGAAGAGAAAACACTAAAGCCAGCACTTAGGGACCTAGTGAGAATAGACAGTAAATTCGTCCCTTTAAGTTTGTTTTGGGATCTTTTGCTGAGTTATCTATATCTTATAATTTGATATGATTTTGAAGATAAACTCACTTTACTTTCATTACATCAGATATATACAATAATTACAAGATAATTCGTAATGAAAAGTAAATTACAAAAGATACAAGTTAAGCACATAGGAGACTATCTATCTTTATCCCTTTCTCTTTCTCTTTCTTCATCAGATAGCTCCTCTTGTTTAATCTTCCAGGCTTCAGGGAACTGGAGAGGTAATTCAGCAGGGTCATAAACAGGGATGAAAGGAGGTAGAACAATTCGGCTTCTCCCAGTTGGTCCTTCACCAGTAGGTTGCTTCCCTTTAGGCTTTTGAGCAAGAAATTCATCAACATCAACTACTGGTGCATTCCCAAACTTAGTTGCCTTCTTGAACAGCTGTTGGAGTTCAGTCTTAAGAGCACTCTTGATAGCACTCTCACCTTTACCAACGAAATACTCCAAGATTTCTATCCATTCACTGAATCCAAGAGTTCTTAAGTCATCAAAACTAATCCTTTCTTGAACATTGTTATCCCTGACAACATTGAAAGCCCTTTTTGTCCCTCTGTTTACCTTGATAATTCTGCAGGGATTAGATCTTCTATTCATCACATTACCATACCTGCTCTTATAATAAGTATCAGGAAACTCAATATTGTGATCAGGTACTACAGGAGCAGTGGTAGGTACTTTCTCAGCAGCTTCTATCTTATCAAAAACCTTATCCTGTTCTTTGACAATGGCTCTGGCTAGTTTGAGGGACTCAGCCTGTTGCTTTCTGTCAGCAGCTTCTCTGGCTTCCCTTTCAGCAGCTAAACCCAACAGATAATCATCATAAGAAATGTTCAGGGATCTTACTGCTTCAACCATCTTTCTACCCTCTTCAGTACTAAGGGCAGCACAATACTCCCTTATATCCATACTGTAGTGACCCGAACTTTTCCATGTTTATATATATTAATTGAGATTGATATTTACATGATTAAATGTTTCCAACATGTTAAGCAATCAAACTTGTTAAGACTTGATTAATTAAAATATGTTTCATATAGACAATTGACCACCCAAGTTGACCGGTGATTCACGAACGTTAAAACTTGTAAAAACTATATGATGACATATATATGGATATATATATAGTTAACATGATACTATGATAAGTAAACATATCATTAAGTATATTAACAATGAACTACATATGTAAAAACAAGACTACTAACTTAATGATTTTTAAACGAGACATATATGTAACGATTATCGTTGTAAAGACATTTAATGTATATATATCATATTAAGAGATATTCATACATGATAATATCATGATAATATAATAATTTAAAATCTCATTTGATATTATAAACATTGGGTTAACAACATTTAACAAGATCGTTAACCTAAAGGTTTCAAAACAACACTTACATGTAACGACTAACGATGACTTAACGACTCAGTTAAAATGTATATACATGTAGTGTTTTAATATGTATTTATACACTTTTGAAAGACTTCAATACACTTATCAAAATACTTCTACTTAACAAAAATGCTTACAATTACATCCTCGTTCAGTTTCATCAACAATTCTACTCGTATGCACCCGTATTCGTACTCGTACAATACACAGCTTTTAGATGTATGTACTATTGGTATATACACTCCAATGATCAGCTCTTAGCAGCCCATGTGAGTCACCTAACACATGTGGGAACCATCATTTGGCAACTAGCATGAAATATCTCATAAAATTACAAAAATATGAGTAATCATTCATGACTTATTTACATGAAAACAAAATTACATATCCTTTATATCTAATCCATACACCAACGACCAAAAACACCTAAAAACACTTTCATTCTTCAATTTTCTTCATCTAATTGATCTCTCTCAAGTTCTATCTTCAAGTTCTAAGTGTTCTTCATAAATTCCAAAAGTTCTAGTTTCATAAAATCAAGAATACTTTCAAGTTTGCTAGCTCACTTCCAATCTTGTAAGGTGATCATCCAACCTCAAGAAATCTTTGTTTATTACAGTAGGTTATCATTCTAATACAAGGTAATAATCATATTCAAACTTTGGTTCAATTTCTTTAACTATAACAATCTTATTTCAAGTGATGATCTTACTTGAACTTGTTTTCGTGTCATGATTCTGCTTCAAGAACTTCGAGCCATCCAAGGATCCATTGAAGCTAGATCCATTTTTCTCTTTTCCAGTAGGTTTATCCAAGGAACTTAAGGTAGTAATGATGTTCATAACATCATTCGATTCATACATATAAAGCTATCTTATTCGAAGGTTTAAACTTGTAATCACTAGAACATAGTTTAGTTAATTCTAAACTTGTTCGCAAACAAAAGTTAATCCTTCTAACTTGACTTTTAAAATCAACTAAACACATGTTCTATATCTATATGATATGCTAACTTAATGATTTAAAACCTGCAAACACGAAAAACACCGTAAAATCGGATTTACGCCGTCGTAGTAACACCGCGGGCTGTTTTGGGTTACTTAATTAAAAACTATGATAAACTTTGATTTAAAAGTTGTTATTCTGAGAAAATGATTTTTATTATGAACATGAAACTATATCCAAAAATTATGGTTAAACTCAAAGTGGAAGTATGTTTTCTAAAATGGTCATCTAGACGTCGTTCTTTCGACTGAAATGACTACCTTTACAAAAATGACTTGTAACTTATTTTTATGACTATAAACCTATACTTTTTCTGTTTAGATTCATAAAATAGAGTTCAATATAAAACCATAGCAATTTGATTCACTCAAAACGGATTTAAAATGAAGAAGTTATGGGTAAAACAAGATTGGATAATTTTTCTCATTTTAGCTACGTGAAAATTGGTAACAAATCTATTCCAACCATAACTTAATCAACTTGTATTGTATATTATGTAATCTTGAGATACCATAGACACGTATACAATGTTTCAACCTATCATGTCGACACATCTATATATATTTCGGAACAACCATAGACACTCTATATGTGAATGTTGGAGTTAGCTATACAGGGTTGAGGTTGATTCCAAAATATATATAGTTTGAGTTGTGATCAATACTGAGATACGTATACACTGGGTCGTGGATTGATTCAAGATAATATTTATCGATTTATTTCTGTACATCTAACTGTGGACAACTAGTTGTAGGTTACTAACGAGGACAGCTGACTTAATAAACTTAAAACATCAAAATATATTAAAAGTGTTGTAAATATATTTTGAACATACTTTGATATATATGTATATATTGTTATAGGTTCGTGAATCAACCAGTGGCCAAGTCTTACTTCCCGACGAAGTAAAAATCTGTGAAAGTGAGTTATAGTCCCACTTTTAAAATCTAATATTTTTGGGATGAGAATACATGCAGGTTTTATAAATGATTTACAAAATAGACACAAGTACGTGAAACTACATTCTATGGTTGAATTATCAAAATCGAATATGCCCCTTTTTATTAAGTCTGGTAATCTAAGAATTAGGGAACAGACACCCTAATTGACGCGAATCCTAAAGATAGATCTATTGGGCCTAACAAACCCCATCCAAAGTACCGGATGCTTTAGTACTTCGAAATTTATATCATATCCGAAGGGTGTCCCGGAATGATGGGGATATTCTTATATATGCATCTTGTTAATGTCGGTTACCAGGTGTTCACCATATGAATGATTTTTATCTCTATGTATGGGATGTGTATTGAAATATGAAATCTTGTGGTCTATTGTTACGATTTGATATATATAGGTTAAACCTATAACTCACCAACATTTTTGTTGACGTTTAAAGCATGTTTATTCTCAGGTGAATATTAAGAGCTTCCGCTGTT
Organism: Rutidosis leptorrhynchoides; assembly: GCF_046630445.1. Classification (NCBI taxonomy): domain Eukaryota; kingdom Viridiplantae; phylum Streptophyta; class Magnoliopsida; order Asterales; family Asteraceae; genus Rutidosis; species Rutidosis leptorrhynchoides. The sequence goes on along the minus strand of NC_092336.1, from coordinate 15,279,123 downwards.
GCATACTAAAATAAGGACAAGATTTGGAGTCCATGTTTGTATGATATTGTGTAAAAACTGCATTCAAGAAACTGATTTCGATGTAACATATTTGTATTGTAAACCATTATGTAATGGTCGTGTGTAAACAGGATATTTTAGATTATCATTATTTGATAATCTACGTAAAGCTTTTTAAACCTTTATTTATGAAATAAAGGTTATGGGTTGTTTTAAAAATGAATGCAGTCTTTGAAAAACGTCTCATATAGAGGTCAAAACCTCGCAACGAAATCAATTAATATGGAACGTTTTTAATCAATAAGAACGGGACATTTCACATACCCAGCTGGAGAGCATCTTCAAAATGAATTCTTTCATCAGTAGTGGAGAGCCTGAGACCACTGTTATTCAAGTACACCCTAATGTCAATGCCAAAGGTTAGTGCAGCAATATAGTGTGGCTGATCAAGAGGATGATGTAGCAGCCTGACTTGACGAATTCTTTCATTAAGCTCAATTTGTCTTTGTTCAATCAGCTCTGGAACAGTGATCTGAAGTCTGTAGGCTTCTCTTTCATCTGGGTTCATTTTTCTGATGTTCGGCTCACCATGGGTTACTGAGTCATCTTCCCAAGTGATATGTTTGTCATGAACCCTTGGGGAAGATGGAGGATACATAGATGATTCATAGCTGCCAGATGAACTAACTGGATGCTGATTGACCCGGTTATCCTGTGTTCTGTCAAAGTAAGCTTGAATCTGGGGAGGAAGAGGAGATAGAACAAATGTTTGGCCGTCTCTTCCCCAGACTGTGAAGTCAGCAGGATCAACCGTTTCATCATCTACTTGTTTAGCACCCAACTCAACCGACTTTGCTGGGTCTTCAATACTTGTACTACCCAGCAGCACACTTCTGGCTGGGTCTTCTATCACAGCACTCCTTGCTGTGTCTTCAATGCCAGCTGACTGATTAGTATCAGCTGGCTCAACCACTTCAGTACCTTCATCAGCTGCCTCGAATAGGGGTCCTTTCCTCAGGGGCTGATTGTCCCTAGGAGCAGATTTCACCCTGTGTTTGTCAATAGGACTGGGTTCAGCTGATGGTTCTTGTGTCGATACTGGTTGAATAGGAGGCAGGTAAGGAACAATAGCAAGATGCTCCCCCTGACTAATAACATCATCATCATCAAGGATGATTGTTTCTGTTGGCTGTGTTTGTTGTGTAGCTGGCTGAGCAGCAGATGCTGGTTGAGGAGTAGAGCTGGCTTCTAACATAGCATCAACCCATTTCATGAAAATATCAGCTCTAACTCCACCAGTTGACTCAGTAGAATCAAGGTAATCCTTCATCTCAGCAGGAGTCATGTTCCTGATTCTTTCTGCTCTCTATGCATACAGCTTTGCCCTCTGTTTGTCGTATTTGACCATGAACTTGGCATTTCTTTTTCTTGCCTCTTTTCTGTGTTTATCAAAGGCAGTCAGGTCATCATCGATTGCCATTGCTTTTGGACTCAGCCATCTTCTGTGCATAATATTACGACGTTTAAGTTCAGCAAAGGCCTCAAACTTGGCATTGAAGGCATCATCTAGTTCCTGCTGTCGCTTTTGATGTCTCTCTAACTTCCTCTTCATTTTACGTTCAATAGATTGAGACAGCACAAAAGCTTCAGCTACAGCCATATCAGAAACATCACTGGGCTTACTGCCAGAACCAATATCATCCACTGGTGTGGCAGACACACTGGGTTGAGTACCACCAGTTGCCTGTGCACCACCAGCTTCAGTATGAGCGTTGCTGGGCTTAGGGCCAGTGTCTTGACCATCACCATCACCATCTCCATCTCTCCTGGGGTGTTTAGGAGCCTTTTCATGTTCATGCTCCCCCTCAGACTGTTTTCTCTTTTTAGATTTCTTTTTGGACTTTTTCTCCCCCTTTTTGTCATCAGCACGGGCAGTAGGGTGAATAGTAGGGGAGACAGTAGCATCAAGATCACTGTCTGACTGAGGAGCAGAGAAGGCAAAATTGTTCCACTCAGCAACCTCTGGAGTAAGATGGGCACCAGGATCCACACCAAATTGTCTTAGCAGAAGATTGGAGGATCTAACTTCATTCCTGGCTACACCCATAGCCATTTGTTCAACGATGGCTCGAACATCACCTTGCAAAGCAGCCATTCGTTGCATGTTTTCAACCATCTGAACATAGGCAGCAGCAGGAATCATGTTAGCCATTTGAGCTTCCTGTGATTCCAATCTCTCATGTAACACCCTGTTCTCCTCATTTAAGAAAGTATTTCTGTGGTTAGCAGCATCCAAATCAGCTTGGAGTCGGGTGATATTTTCACAGTACTCATTGTGAGAGATAATTCGCCTTTCAAGCTCCTCTTCATCTTCGTGGTGCTTTGTGATTGCTTCGACTGCCACATCAGCAAAAGCACACACCTGCTGGAGTTTAAGATCAATAGGAGTTATAACAGCCTCTCCAGCAGATCTGACAGCAGCAGAGACACTATCAACAATAGCTCTGCGAATAGTTTCCTCCAAATTTGGTGTGATCCCTTGCAGTGTCTTATAGACAGCAAAGGTGGAAATATCAGCAACCTCATATGCATTGAACTTTAAGTATGCAGAGGTTGAAGGTTGGTCAGCACCAGCTAACAGAGGAGTATCACCGTGGGGTGGTGGAGGTGGAAGGTCAGGAGCTGACTCATCACCATGATCACCATCGTTTTTACCTTCGCCCGAAGGCTTAGAACCACTGATATCCTTGTCAGCATTATTATCAGCATTGTCATCAATAAGATCCACTGGTTTGTCTTTGGAACCAGTCACGTTATCATGAATGACTGGTTCGCCCTTACCAGTACCTTCATCAGCATCCCCATCAGAAGAAGATGATGAGGAAGAAGCTGAGGAAGAAGAAGGTACTGGCGAATCAGGGACATTTTGCATAACACACTTACCAGTAGTAGGATCGATGACAAACTTAAGAGGCCTCCATGTACCAGGAAATGGCGAAGCAGCTGGAGCCATACCAAAAACATGATAGTAAGGCTGTTCATTGATTTGCTCCAGCAGGGCTATCCTCTTATAAATTTCTTCTCTAGCTGGTCTATCAAGCTGAGATAATAGCTCAACCATCTCTTCACGAGGTAATCTGCTGGCTGAGACTATTGCAGATTCGGGATCAATGGTCAGCTGATCAACCAGCATAGCAATCTTGGGAGAGATTGAAGCTCCCTTGAAAATGAAGTTAGGAACAACTTCATCTGGATCTGGTACCTGCACAACATATGGCTTTTTTTTTTCAGTAACAGGAGCCTTAGTCGAATCAGTAGTTGTGTCAGCAGAGGTACCAGCATCCTTAACATCAGCAACCTGTGCACCAGTATCAGAAGGAAAAGTAGCACTAGTACCAGCATCCATAGCAGAATTAGATGGAAACGTAGCACTAGCACTAGCATCAGCTGTAACAATACCAGAATCAGAACCAGGAATGACAATAACATTAGCTGCATTCGGCTGAATGGTTTCAAACTCCATCTCAGCAGTTGGTTCAGTAGCAACCAAAATTGGACCAATAGGATGACGAACTGCAGATTCTGTAAGAACTTGACGTTCCATAGTAGAAGAATCAGAAGAATCAGCAGGCTCATCAGACATTAATGCAGAGTCCACTCTTGGCTGGGTGACAGGTTCATCAAGAAGAACATCCTTGACAATATTGTCAATAACCTTCTCAAGAACAGGAGGTTCTTCCATGATAACATCTTCCACATCATGCTCAGTAGTGGAAGTAGTGGTACTGAGAGTTTGAGGAGGAACAGTAGTAGCAGTAGTATCAGTATCCATCTCCTCAGTAACAACAGTTGGACCAGTAGTAGTGGCCAACTCCTCAGTAACACCAGCAGCAGCAGAATCAACAGTACCAGCATCAGCACCACCAGTAACAGAATCAGTGGCACCAACACCAGTAGCAGAGGCAGCAATATCACCAGTAGGAATAACAACATCTTTATTTTGCTCCCCCTCTGCCTGTTCATCTACCCCGCTAAGAACTGAAATAATAGAACAAGTTATGTTAGCAACTGTAGAACCAAATAAATTTGACTCAACAATTGCATCTATTTTTGGTCTCTGGGGACAGACTTGTGATTTGGTCAGCCCTTCGAATGAGACAGAAGAAGGTGTCTGTAAGTACAGCGATGACTCTGCTGACTCATTGGCAACACATGTTGACCCAGATAGTGTAAGAGATCTGGCTGGTAATGATGTAGGAGTGTGACTCTTATCAGTATCCGAGTAACATACTGGCTGTGCAGTCACCTGAGCTGGTTCAACACGATGAAGACCCAGCTCAAGCCTGCTTTGGGGGTCAGTTATGTTCTCTGCTGGTTGTACTGTCAGCAGAGAGTATTGCATTAAGTTCATTTCAGAAAAATGTGGAAGTGCCTGGTTAGAAGAGTATGGGTTGCTACTCTTCTTGACACCTGTTTTAAAACCAGTCAGCTTGGGAGCCAGGGTTATACCTTTAACTCCCTCAACATTTTTCAAGTCAGCAGTTAAAAATTTTTCAATTAAGTTAGATTGTTCTGCTGTTTGGTCTAGAAACGCACCAGGTTCCATAGCTACATCCTTTGCAGGAGCAGCAGCTGAGACTGGTGCAATCTCCCCTGTGGTTCGCTTGGAGCCAGCTTTAGCACGCTTAGGTTTGCCTGTTACCAAGAAATAGATGAGCAACGGATTCCAACACTAGAATTGGGTAGTCAGTATATAAGACTAGGGCTGTTCTTTATGATCAGAGAGCACTATATTCTAATACAACTACTGCTTTACCAGTATATGAGACGGTGGCTATACTAGTTGAGGTAGCTGGCTGCTTCCTTCGCGTTGCTGGATTTCGCTGAGGACCCTCCCCCTCAGCTGGTGCAGAACCAGAGGCAGTCGATTGGGTGGCTCCACGACGAGCAGCAAGATACTCGTTCATTGCTGGTGTCAACTCAGCATATGGAGCAGCAGGTACATCCTTTGGCATGCCCCCTTGTTTTACTGGGACCTCAAATGATTGATCAGCAATTTGCTGATAAGCTTCACCCAGTTCACTTTCAAATACCAGGCTTAAGAATCGTGGAAATGGAATCAAGTTGGTTCTTACTCTAGCAGTCACCATTTCCCTTAGCCTCAAATAAATTTCAAGGGCGTAATCGATGTTCCTGTTGAAGAACAACCCATGACCAAGCTTGAGCTCAAAATCTGAGCATTGGTCAAAGCTTCCTGACTTTTGACTCATGCACTGAGTCATCAACCCAAAGAAGTAGTACCACAGTGGTGGCATATGCTTTCTCAACGGTGTATGTGCCACTGGTCCAGCAAACCCAATGGTCTCCAACACCTCCCTTCTGAATTCGTCACTAGTAGGTGAATCAACAAATGGTCCACCGGGTAATTGAAGAGCACGTCTAATAGCTTCGACGGTGACAGAGCAATTTAGGGTTTCAGTCACCATGCCACGAATACATGGAACGTTGCCGGGAGTGGTGGCAACAGTGGCAGTATACCAAAATCGTGCCAAACAGGCAGCATAGAATCGGGAAGGTACACCGGTGATGGCTCTTGCCAGAGGAGATTGACGGATATATTCGATGAGGGCCTCATACCCTTTGTTAACCTTCGATTTGGGGATAGAGAGGGCATGTGCAGCATTGCCTCTAGATAGGCGAATCAGTGAGTGATCAGGTGCATTGGGAGCCCTAATCAGGTTGGGGTGGAGATTGAACAGTGGTCCTTGAACGACTTGTTCTTGAACCACCGGTTCCTCCGGTGCCGGTGCCGGTTGCGGTTGTGGGGCAGGTTGTGGTTGCTGTTGTGGTTCGACTGTTTGAGGTTGTTGTTGCTGTTGTTCCTCTTGCTGGCTTGCAGCACGTGGTGATTGTTGTTGTTGTTCTGCCATTGATGAATGTAGGATGAAGATTTGAAGATTGAAGATTGAAAAGATTTTGAGAGTAAAAGTGTGTGTGTTTTGAATAATGAATAACCGAAGGTTATTATGGAAGATGAAACACACTTTTATCCGTTGTGATTGGGTGAAAAAGTGTAGGAGAGAGAAAATTACTGTCATCTGCAGGCGCGTGGGCAGATGTGACAGACTGGCACGTTTTCAAGGGGACACAGACTGTTGACATGACATTTATACGGCTTAAACACTCATTCCTCCCATTCAGCATTAAATGCTTCAGATTTCATTTCAAACAAATTGATTTAAAACCTCAAAAATAATTTTTGTATTAAATACAAAATACTTTTGTTACATTTAATATGTCATGAATTTAATTTAAATCATTGGAAGTAAATGAGTTTCCAGTTTTAAGGAATCATTAAATTTGGAGAGCTATTTATTATTTCATTGAAAACATTTAAGTAACCAAAATATAAAAGACCTTGCTGTGCTGGTTGTTTGACATGTAGGCAGTAAGTAAATAAATGTGACTTACTGGTTTGCCCTACACGTTGTAGAGACAGCACATCAACAAAAGTTGTCTTTTATTTAAAGTTCAAGCATACCCAGCTCAGAGATGAGATAGTTAAAACGTTTCTCATCTAATGGCTTTGTAAATAGGTCTGCTAATTGCTGGTCTGTAGAAATAAAATGTAACTCAACATCACCCTTTTGAACATGATCCCTTATGAAATGATACCGAACATCGATGTGCTTAGTCCTTGAGTGCATCACAGGATTGTTGGTGATAGCAATTGCACTGGTGTTATCACAGTAGATTGGAGTTTTTGTAACATGAACACCATAGTCCTTTAGCTGGCTTTGCATCCATAGTACTTGAGCAGTACAACTACCAACAGAGACATATTCTGCCTCAGCAGTAGATGTGGACACAGTATTTTGCTTTTTGCTTGTCCAGCTGACTAGCCTACTACCCAGTAACTGGCAACCACCAGTAGTACTTTTCCTGTCTATTTTACACCCTGTAAAGTCAGCATCTGAATACCTAATTAGTTCAAAATCCGGGTCTTTGGGATACCAAAGACCGCGTTTAGCAGTACCTTTTAGGTATCTGAATATTCTTTTTACTGCCAGCAAGTGTGACTCTTTAGGATCAGCTTGATATCTGGCACAGAGACATGTGGCGAACATAATATCTGGTCTGCTGGCTGTGAGATAAAGTAGGGATCCAATCATACCTCTATATTCAGTGATATTGACTGGTTCACCATTTGGATCAGCATCTATTTTAATGGATGCTGCCATTGGAGTCCCTATGTCTTTTAAACAGGTCAGACCAAATTTCTTTAACATATCTTTGATATATTTATCTTGACTTATGAATATTCCATCATCAAGTTGTTTGATCTGCAATCCTAAAAAGTATTGCAGATCTCTTTGTAAACTCATTTCATATGCCTTTGACATACGTTTTGAAAAATCTTGACAATGTTTTTCATTTTTAGAACCATAAATAATATCATCCACATATATCTGTACCAACAAGAGATCACCATCTATCTCTTTTGAGAATAGAGTGGTATCAATTGTTCCAACTTTAAAACCTATACCAGTGAGATACACATGAAGTGTCTCATACCATGCTCTTGGAGCCTGTTTAAGGCCATAAAGAGCTTTGTCTAACTTGTAGACATGGTCTGGATATTTACTGCTTACAAAACCAGGAGGCTGTTTGACATAAACTTCTTCTTGCAGCTTCCCATTCAGAAATGCAGATTTAACATCCATCTGAAATACTCTAAAGTTCATCCTAGCAGCATATGCTAAGAACAATCTGATAGCTTCCATCATAGCCACTGGTGCATAAGTTTCCCCATAATCCAATCCTTCTTCCTGTCTAAACCCTTGAGCAACCAATCTTGCTTTGTTTCTGATAACGACACCATCTTCATCCATCTTGTTTTTAAACACCCACTTAGTACCAATGATCTTCTTTGTCTTATCCTCAGGTTCAGGTACCAATGTCCACACTTTGTTCCTATCAAACTGAGTAATTTCTTCTTGCATTGAACCAACCCAGCTAGGATCTTGAAGTGCTTCCTCAGGACACGTGGGCTCAATGGTAGACACAAAATTAACATGCATACAAAAGTTGCTGGTTGCATGCCTCCGTGTTTTAACACCACTCGCAAGATTACCAATAATCTTCTCAATCGGATGCTCCCTTGTCCATTTGGTGTTATGAATAGGTGAGCTGGTTGTAGAACACACAACATCTTGATCATCAGCTGGTTCAGATGAGTGAGCAGCAACAGAAGGTTGCTGATCAATATCAGTAGAATCAGTACCAGCTTGTGATTTCTCAGAACCAGCAGACCTAGGCTCAAGTTGCAGCACTTCAGTAGAGCCAGTAGGTCCACTTGGTTTAGACACAGATGGAACAGAATGTTCCATTTCATCATCAGAGAACCCAGCAGCATGGATTGGTGAGGGTTGTGCTGCTGGCTCTTCATCATCAAGAGCTTGCTGAGTAGGCTCTTCAAACAGTAACACTTCATCTTCACGATCAGTAGATGAAGCAGAGGCAGTTTCATCAAATGTAACATTAATGGATTCTTCAAAACAACCCCTTCTTTTGTTGTAGACCCTATATGCCTTTGACATGTTGGAATATCCAAGGAATATACCTTCATCAGCTTTAGCATCGAATTTGCCCAGCTGATCCCTATTATTTAGAATGTAACAGGGAGTGCCAAATACATGAAGAAATGAAATTGAGGGTCTTCTTCCTTTGAGAACTTCATAAGCAGTTTTCTGATGTCTTTTCACAATAAGAGATCTATTCTGGGTAAAACAGGCAGTATTCACAGCTTCTGCCCAGTAGGAATTCTTCAACCCAGACTCAGCCAACATAGATCTTGCTGCTTCAATGAGAGTTCTGTTTCTTCTTTCTGCAACACCATTTTGCTGAGGTGTTCTCACAGCAGAGAAATTTTGGGAAATACCTTTGTCAGCACAAAATTCTTCTAATGTAGCATTTCTGAATTCTGTACCATGATCACTTCTTAGTTGCTTCACCAGTTGCCCATTCAAAAGCTCCATTCTTTTGATAAAATTGATGATTTCATCAGCAGCTTCACTCTTTTGCCTCAAAAAGAACACCCAAGTGTATCTCGAGTATTCATCAACAATAACCAGTGTATACTTCTTCCCACTACAGCTGGCCACATTCACTGGACCAAATAGATCCATATGAAGTAAGTGAAATGGTTTCTCAACAGATGAGATTTGCTTTGATTTGAACGAGGCATGGTGATGTTTCCCCTTTTCACAACCAGGACACAATCTGTCCTTCACATAAGACATTGTGGGTAGCCCAGACACCAAACTTCTACTGGATAATTTGTGAATATCTTTGAAGTTGAGATGTGAGAGTCTCTTGTGCCATAACCACTTCAGGTTGTCTGCTGCCTTCGAATAGAAACAAGTATCAGTTGTTGTGACTGCTGTGTTCATGTCAATTTGATACATGTTTTCATGACGTTTTGCAGTCAGCAGTGGCTTCCCTGTCTTATCAAAAATAGTACCAATTTTCTTTCTGAATTGGACTATCTTATTCTTGCTTGTCAGTTGGCTTATGCTGAGTAAGTTATGTTTAAGCCCAACTACATATGCAACATTTGAGAACGTGACATTCCCATTTGTCAAAGTACCAAAACCCTTTGTGTAACCCAACGAATTATCTCCATACGAAACAACTGGACCATCCTTTTCCTGATAGTCCATCAACAGGGACTTACTTCCGGTCATATGTCTCGAACAATGTAACAACCCGTCCTAATCCTCCTGGACGTAGTCATCAACATTTGGTTCCATTGCGATGATCGACTTCAAGTAATGTCCTTAACATGAGCAAATGCACAGCGGAAGACTTAATTTGTACCTGAGAATAACATGCTTTAAAATGTCAACATAAAGTTGGTGAGATATATAGATTTGATGCTAGCAGCGTTATAACTGTGGACCACAAGATTTAAAGTTTATACATAATACACTCCTCGTGTATAGAAAAGACGTTGAGCACTTGGTAACCATACTTAACATTTAAATCACAGCAGCATACTCTTAAATAAACCCTACACTGTACCAAGTGTAGTAACGAAACAAAGTACTGTGCAACCGTTAAAAACTGGTCGTCCAGCCCGGTTGGGGTTGTCAGGCCCGATAGATCTATCAACAGGATTCGCGTTTACGCTCCTCACGTAAATATTAGCTATCAAGTATAAAGAAATATGCCATGGTACAACTCAACGTAGAATTTATATTTTTGATCACTTGTGTCCATAACGTAAATCATTTATAAAAACAGCGCATGTATTCTCAGCCCAAAATATTTAAAGTTTAAAAGGGACTATATACTCACCATACTGTATTTTGTAGTAAAAATACATATAACATCATTGAACACGTATAGGGTTGGCCTCGGATTCATGAACCTATATCAAGTATATATATTAACACATATATTTGTAATTAAATAAATTTATTATATCTTAAATTATTTATTTAATTTGTATATATCTTTAAAAATATTTATGTAGTTATAATAATATTTATATGTGATTAAAATACATTATTTGTCATATATAAATGTTTTTTTTTTAAAATATATATATATATATATGTTTATTATATGTAATATTATTATGAGTATAATTTTATATGCATAATATTTATTTGTTGTAAAAATAATAATAATGATATTACTAGTAATAAAATAATGATAATAATAATAATGATAATAATTTTTAATAATAATAATACTTATGTTCATAATAATAATAATAATAATAATAATAATAATAATAATAATAATAATAATAATAATAATAATAATAATAATAATAATAATAATAATAATAAAAATAAAAATAATAGTAGCTACCTCCAAAAGAAAAGGATTTAAATCAAAAGTCATTGCCGGGAGTCGAACCCGCGACCTCTCACTTAACAAATAACATGCTCAACCACTGCTCCATTAGTTCACTTTTGATTTAATCTTTACGTTTAATTTTATTAATTTGTATACTTGCCGTTTTCTCATCATCATCAACCCATAACATTAACATCTATCATCTCCTAAACTCATCATCATGATGATCAAATTTTTTTTACAGAATCATCAACTATCAAAATCATTTTAACTTCATCATTAAACCCGTCACCTTCATCCGTCTATATCTTCAACGTTTTTATTTTGCTACAAGGGAAATAGAATAGGAACGTGAAGTTGTAATCTCAATGTTTCGGTTATTGAGTCTAAAAGCCCAAGAACACTTGTGGCCCAAGTGAGAGTAATAGCAATCGGCCCAAGTAGAAACAGTGGCCCAACAGTAAAACCAATCTAAAAGCAAAACAATTGAGATACGGTTTCTTTAATCTATTTCTAAAACACCCTTATGTCACCTATGCACTTGTTGTCGGCCACACAAAATAAATAATCTAAATGGTCTTAATCAGTACACGTATATCGTTATCACACAATCTTAATCACCTCGTCATCTCATTATTAACTTTCATCTATATCGCCTCCTTCGTTAATCATAATCTTTATGATCTCATCATCATCAATCTTCATTATCCTCGATCCGTTATCGTTACTGTTAACAGGAAGTAGACACAATAATAGCAGCTGCATTGGGTTTAATGGGTTCACACAAAAATAGACGAGGGAGATAAGAGAGATGAAGGTGGTTGTGCAACGGTAACAGAAACAAAACAATAGAAAGAGGAGAGGGAGAGAGAAACGAGTTCAGGGTGGTTTGTGGTGGTGAATTCAAACAGAAAGAAACAGTAACAGGCATGTGGTGGTTTCATCGAGTAAGAACACAAACTAACTTATAAAGGTGATAGTCTTGGTGGTTCTTAAGGTAGTAAAAGATGGTGATTAATGACTGTTAAGGTGTTGTGATAAGGTGTTGGTGAAGCTTGGGTTTCGACGGGAAATAAGAAAAGGAAAAGAAGTGGCGATGATCGATGGTTGTTAGGATGAAGGTAATAGCGATTGTGGTTGCGTTGGAGATAGTGGTTCGATAGTTGTAGTCATGAAAAGAACACGGAAAGTGGTGGTGATTTGTATACGGGTGTTGGTGGTGGTGGGTGGTTGTCCAAACGACATAGCAAGCAGTCTTTAGGCTTGAATCGAAATGGAAACAGAAGAGATAGCAGTTGCAGCTGCAACAAATGAATAAAGATAATGCAAAGGAGGTTGTTGTGGGTTGTTCGTGGTGGGGATGAAGGTGATCGTTAGGATGTGGTTCGAGATGGTTACGGTTTGTAACAGGATTCATGGTTTTCGTTGGTTTGATAAAGATGGGTTGTGTTCGTGATTGTGTGTGTTTATAATTCGAGTACAACACATCTATATATATATATATAGATATATGTATATATTGTGCATTTATAGTAGTAATTGTTAATTGTTAATTATAATCTAATAATTTAATAATAATATTATAATAATCCTATACTCTTGTGACGATTACAAATGAAACAAAGTGAGAATTGAAAAGAAATAGATGGTGGGGGCGGTGGACATGAAATCACGGGTTTTACAGTATCTTAGGAAAAAAAAGATAAGTAATTGAAACAGATACTATGATGCGATTTATTTTGTATTTAATCTATTATAGAATTTAATTTTTATTAATAATCATATTAATATGATACCATTATTATTTTTTAAATAATAATTACAATATACATGTATTTATTATTCATTTTTACATCTACATATATTTTTATTTACAAACAATTGTTCGTGAATCACCAGACGTGGTCAAAGGGTAATAGATTACTTAAATGTAGATTTTCACACTTTCGAGACTCAACATTACAGATTTTGCTTATCGTGTCGGAAACATATAAAGTTTAAGGTTTAAATTTGGTCGAAAATTTTCGGGTCGTTACAGTACCCACCCGTTAAAGAAATTTCGTCCCCGAAATTTGGTAGAGGTTGTCATAAATAACAATAGGAATGTTTTCATGACGAATATGAGGTAATAATAGAGTTTTATCATTATTGGAAGATATGGATAAAACGATTCGATCATGTGAAGCACACGAGTGAAGCTATCACAAAAGAATGAAATGAGTGAATATGGAATTGTTTTAACCGATGACGTGATTAGGATTGATTTCCAGGATTTAAGGGATTTAAAGAAAATCCTACGTAATAAGAGTTGGTTTTTCGGCAATTTAGGAAACAGAATCTTCTTTGATTTAATGCGGCAAATCTGTTTTGATTTCTTTGTCGGATATTTCACTATAAAACTACCTCCTTCGTTTCCTTATTTCCATATCCACATCTTCTACTCTTTTTCCTTATTCCTACCTTATAACATTCGTCAATATGCTTCATCCCATTCTAGTTCTTGATATACTCTTAATTTTTACATCTGTCATCCTTCTTTTTCATCTACCACCAGAAGAGTCTATTTACTTCTACTATACTCTTACGTTGATAGTGCTTCTAGTTCTCCCATGTCTCTATATTGCTATCGGCATTGATATACATGGTTTGTAAATCCTGGGTGGTTGTTGATTTTGATATCTTCCCTTATACTTTGATATCCTTGCTTTTGTTTTCTATAATCATTGTCATCCACAGTTAATGCTCTCTTCGATTTGCTGCAATCTATACTCCAATTTCTGGTCTGGAGTCTCCATTCTTTCATTTTCGCTTCCCGTTCTCGAGTCGAGCGAACAATGGTCCGGAATTCGTAAGTATGAAATTTAGAATGAACATAGTTAATGCTCTTAGAAAGAAATGGTAGTGGCACGATTTTGATTTGTCAAATTACCAGATTATCTTGGAAAAGATAGAACTATCAAGATGATTTGTTCCTAATATGTTTGGAGATTGAATAGAATGTAAGAGCCGTGTAACATGGCACATGATGACGGTACTGTGAATCATCACATTCCATTAGAAACTTAACATGACTTACTGTAATATAATGAAGTTGGTCAAGTTTCATTATATTATACTAATTCAGGCATCAGTTCCCAACACTGCCTCAGAACATTCCTATTTTATACTTGGAGGTTTCAGAATTTAGAAACTGACACAGTTTCTTTTATGTTGTAACGCAGATATCACGGAGAGATAAATGATCTCAAATAAGAATGGTTGTGAAAATATCTCTGGAAATATGGAGGATATGTATAACGGAAGATGCGAAGATATCTTATAATATCTAAGATAAGATGATGATGAAGAATATCATCTGGAAAGGTTTAGAATAAGGAGTAGAGTTCTTACTAACAGTTTTAGCAGGTACTGAATCATTTGGATTCTTTGAAGGCAGGTTCAGTCCTTGTATTTGTTCTTTGTTTCCTTCACGGTTTGCTCAATCCATTTTTCAGTACCAAATTTTCTATCGAGCGTTCCCAACACTCTATTCTTTACTTTTGGCCATTAAGACCATTTACTACATGCTGCTTTGTCATCCTTTTCAAAGTTAACGGATCTGGATCATCAGTTATCAAACCGAGGTGGTTTCAGAAGAATTGTGTTTTTAGATGATTAAACGCTGATGGTAATATGGTGGAATATAAAAGGTTCTCCGGTAATGACGGCGAAAGAATAACGTATATATATCGACATTAACCTTCCTGAGAAGTCGAGGTTAACTTGCTGGAGCTGTGATAAAGTTGGCTAATTTGGAAAGGGATTACAAAGTTATTTTGGGTAATAATAACACTAAAGAAATTAACACTGCTACGTGTTAAACGTTGACTCAGTCTCCGAGAGTCTTCGAGTGCATAACTATATGCAAGAATCTTTTCTTCCAGAGATGAGGTGCGGTTGGTTCATTCTCTCGATCGAAATGTTTTCAAGAATTATGAAAGGTTTGAACGCGAATTGTAATTGTCGAGGTACAAATGAGGTTTAGAATGAAATCAAGTGGCAAACTTGAAGAATTGTTTAGTTTCATATGTTATAATCAATATTTTAATTCATTTTAATTGTCCAAAGTTAGCAGTCCAATAGTTCAATAGTTCAACAGTTCAATATATTCATATATAATTTAATATACATAATTAATACGTATCGTGACCCGTGTACCGGTCTCAGTGTCGATCACAACTCAAAGTATATATATATTTTGGAATCAACTCCAACCCTGTATAGCCAACTCCAACATTCACATATAGAGTGTCTATGGTTGTTCCGAAATATATATATAGATGGGTCGATATGATAGGTCGAAACCTTGTATACGTGTCCCGTTATTTAAAGTGCGTAAAAGTAAATAACAGAAATTAAATGACAATAAATAAAATGTAATACGGAATTAACAGTTAGCTGGAAACAGTTAGCTAGGAACAGTTAGCGTGGAATCTTAACAATATTTCAATTAATTAGTTCGTTTGTTTCTAACAATTTTTATTTGTCCAATGTTTTCTTCATTATGCCACTTGTTGGATTCCGATAGGTCAAAATTCAAATATGTAATTTGAATGAAAATGATTGTTCTGTGGTGAACGGATACGTATATCGGTAGCTGTAAATAGGATAGTAAATGACCGTTGAATCAGATTCGAAGAATGTACAGTGTAACTGGTTAATGTGAAATCTAAATATTCCTCGAGTACTACCTACCCGTTAAAATATTTTCATCATTAACAGTTTGTACGAAAGAATTTTTAATCACCATTTTTATAAAAATATACTTGCATATATATTTCCTTCAGATGTAATCATGGATTTAATGGGTCAATAAAGTATTAAACTCATTTGATTTATCGTTAGTACTTGATTACATGATCTCTAAAGCATTATAGATTACATAATCGTCATGTCGAATGAAGACAAATGAGGTAGAACGATATGTAAAGCGAAGGTAATCGATGTAGAACGATATGTAGAACGAAAATCATACTCGAAGTACAGATAGTGATATTGAGGTGTGTGAGGTTGATATCCGAGGTACAAATTGTGATGTTGAGGTTTACGACGCGGTTGTGGTTGAGGGTGATATGGGTACTGTCGGTGTTGATGATGGTGGTACGGATTATGCTGCTGGTGCTGCTGCTGGTGTTTGTAACCTTCGCACCATATTCTCCAAAGTCGTCACGCGAGCGCGAAGTTCGTTAACTTCTGCTAGTACACCGGGATGATTGGTGGTTGGAGTGAGCGAATGAACAAGATCTGAAATATGGGATAGTATATAATCGTGACGAGATACTCTAGAAATGAGAGAGAAAATGGTTTCTCGAACAGGTTCGCCGGTAAGTGCTTCAGGTTCATCGCCAAGAGGGCAATTTGGTGGATGGAAGGGATCACCCTCTTCATGTCTCCAGTGACTTAGTATATTACGAACCCACCCCCAATTCATCCAGAATAGATGATGGGAGATTAGTTGATCCATTCCGGTGACGCTGCCTTCGGAGCTTGAATGAAAATCCATATCGGCATAGCTGTCATAATCTGAGGAATTCGAACTAGATGCGGAATCCATCTTGTATAATCGGAAAAATGAATTTTTGGTATGAAATAGATTATAGAAGTTAGATTTGGTACTCTTCAATACGTACTTTACATATGTATATATAATACCAAAATCCCGTAAATTACGGAGAATCTTTGAAAAGATGTCAACTAAAGTCCAAAGTAACAGATATGCTAAGATATGAATTTTGTCTATACACTATCGATGCACTAAATGCAGTAAGACGTGTCTAGACTTATGAATGATAAGCAGGCAATTCCCTAAGGATAATAAGCAAATAATTTACGACTAGAAATGATAAGCAAAACTTTTGACATGCAGGCACGGTCAAAGTCCAGACTCATTAATGTATCCTAACAGCTACTAGTTAGACACACTAATGCAAGACCTGATTCATTAAGACCACCGCTCTGATACCACCTGTAACAACCCGTCCTAATCCTCCTGGACGTAGTCATCAACATTTGGTTCCATTGCGATGATCGACTTCAAGTAATGTCCTTAACATGAGCAAATGCACAGCGGAAGACTTAATTTGTACCTGAGAATAACATGCTTTAAAATGTCAACATAAAGTTGGTGAGATATATAGATTTGATGCTAGCAGCGTTATAACTGTGGACCACAAGATTTAAAGTTTATACATAATACACTCCTCGTATATAGAAAAGACGTTGAGCACTTGGTAACCATACTTAACATTTAAATCACAGCAGCATACTCTTAAATAAACCCTACACCGTACCAAGTGTAGTAACGAAACGAAGTATTGTGCAACCGTTAAAAACTGGTCGTCCAGCCCGGTTGGGGTTGTCAGGCCCGATAGATCTATCAACAGGATTCGCGTTTACGCTCCTCACGTAAATATTAGCTACCAAGTATAAAGAAATATGCCATGGTACAACTCAACGTAGAATTTATATTTTTGATCACTTGTGTCCATAACGTAAATCATTTATAAAAACAGCGCATGTATTCTCAGCCCAAAATATTTAAAGTTTAAAAGGGACTATATACTCACCATACTGTATTTTGTAGTAAAAATACATATAACATCATTGAACACGTATAGGGTTGGCCTCGGATTCATGAACCTATATCAAGTATATATATTAACACATATATTTGTAATTAAATAAATTTATTATATCTTAAATTATTTATTTAATTTGTATATATCTTTAAAAATATTTATGTAGTTATAATAATATTTATATGTGATTAAAATACATTATTTGTCATATATAAATGTTTTTTTTTTAAAAATATATATATATATATATGTTTATTATATGTAATATTATTATGAGTATAATTTTATATGCATAATATTTATTTGTTGTAAAAATAATAATAATGATATTACTAGTAATAAAATAATGATAATAATAATAATGATAATAATTTTTAATAATAATAATACTTATGTTCATAATAATAATAATAATAATAATAATAATAATAATAATAATAATAATAATAATAATAATAATAATAATAATAATAATAATAATAAAAATAAAAATAAAAATAATAGTAGCTACCTCCAAAAGAAAAGGATTTAAATCAAAAGTCATTGCCGGGAGTCGAACCCGCGACCTCTCACTTAACAAATAACATGCTCAACCACTGCTCCATTAGTTCACTTTTGATTTAATCTTTACGTTTAATTTTATTAATTTGTATACTTGCCGTTTTCTCATCATCATCAACCCATAACATTAACATCTATCATCTCCTAAACTCATCATCATGATGATCAAATTTTTTTTACAGAATCATCAACTATCAAAATCATTTTAACTTCATCATTAAACCCGTCACCTTCATCCGTCTATATCTTCAACGTTTTTATTTTGCTACAAGGGAAATAGAATAGGAACGTGAAGTTGTAATCTCAATGTTTCGGTTATTGAGTCTAAAAGCCCAAGAACACTTGTGGCCCAAGTGAGAGTAATAGCAATCGGCCCAAGTAGAAACAGTGGCCCAACAGTAAAACCAATCTAAAAGCAAAACAATTGAGATACGGTTTCTTTAATCTATTTCTAAAACACCCTTATGTCACCTATGCACTTGTTGTCGGCCACACAAAATAAATAATCTAAATGGTCTTAATCAGTACACGTATATCGTTATCACACAATCTTAATCACCTCGTCATCTCATTATTAACTTTCATCTATATCACCTCCTTCGTTAATCATAATCTTTATGATCTCATCATCATCAATCTTCATTATCCTCGATCCGTTATCGTTACTGTTAACAGGAAGTAGACACAATAATAGCAGCTGCATTGGGTTTAATGGGTTCACACAAAAATAGACGAGGGAGATAAGAGAGATGAAGGTGGTTGTGCAACGGTAACAGAAACAAAACAATAGAAAGAGGATAGGGAGAGAGAAACGAGTTCAGGGTGGTTTGTGGTGGTGAATTCAAACGGAAAGAAACAGTAACAGGCATGTGGTGGTTTCATCGAGTAAGAACACAAACTAACTTATAAAGGTGATAGTCTTGGTGGTTCTTAAGGTAGTAAAAGATGGTGATTAATGACTGTTAAGGTGTTGTGATAAGGTGTTGGTGAAGCTTGGGTTTCGACGGGAAATAAGAAAAGGAAAAGAAGTGGCGATGATCGATGGTTGTTAGGATGAAGGTAATAGCGATTGTGGTTGCGTTGGAGATAGTGGTTCGATAGTTGTAGTCATGAAAAGAACACGGAAAGTGGTGGTGATTTGTATACAGGTGTTGGTGGTGGTGGGTGGTTGTCCAAACGACATAGCAAGCAGTCTTTAGGCTTGAATCGAAATGGAAACAGAAGAGATAGCAGTTGCAGCTGCAACAAATGAATAAAGATAACGCAAAGGAGGTTGTTGTGGGTTGTTCGTGGTGGGGATGAAGGTGATCGTTAGGATGTGGTTCGAGATGGTTACGGTTTGTAACAGGATTCATGGTTTTCGTTGGTTTGATAAAGATGGGTTGTGTTCGTGATTGTGTGTGTTTATAATTCGAGTACAACACATCTATATATATATATAGATATATGTATATATTGTGCATTTATAGTAGTAATTGTTAATTGTTAATTATAATCTAATAATTTAATAATAATATTATAATAATCCTATACTCTTGTGACGATTACAAATGAAACAAAGTGAGAATTGAAAAGAAATAGATGGTGGGGGCGGTGGACATGAAATCACGGGTTTTACAGTATCTTAGGAAAAAAAAGATAAGTAATTGAAACAGATACTATGATGCGATTTATTTTGTATTTAATCTATTATAGAATTTAATTTTTATTAATAATCATATTAATATGATACCATTATTATTTTTTAAATAATAATTACAATATACATGTATTTATTATTCATTTTTACATCTACATATATTTTTATTTACAAACAATTGTTCGTGAATCACCAGACGTGGTCAAAGGGTAATAGATTACTTAAATGTAGATTTTCACACTTTCGAGACTCAACATTACAGATTTTGCTTATCGTGTCGGAAACATATAAAGTTTAAGGTTTAAATTTGGTCAGAAATTTTCGGGTCGTTACAAATAACCACTATCGAGATACCAGATTTGCTTGTTTTGAATGCCCTGCACAATAGCTTAGAGATTAGTTCTTTTTGGGAACCCATCCAAGGATGGGTTCTGAAGGAGTTACCTTTGATGACTTCTTCTTTTCTACTGGCTTGCTAGAAGAAGCAGCAGATGGGGTTTGGGTTTGAGTACACTGGTTAGCTAAGTGAGCTTTGCTGCCACATTTGTAGCATTTTCTCACTTTTGGCTTTTGTGGCTGGTCATGCACAGATCTAATAGGGGCAGTAAGATCGGGTTGACTTTTGGTTACTGCCTCAATTAGCTGGTCAAGCTTGACTGTCATTATCTCAGTGATAGATAGCTCATCAGTGGAGTCAATTTTTGCTTTTCCCTTATGAGCAGCTTTCCTTTTGGAACCAGTACCATGACCATGGTGAACTGTCTTTCCTTTATCATTTGACAAGTTAGCGTGGGAAGTTGCTGGCTTGTCTTCTGATGCTGATGAACCAGTAGGTATCTTAACTGCTGCCTTAGATTTGCCAGTATTTCGTTTCACTGGCTTGTCTGCAGCTACTGGGTGACCAGTAGATTGGTCATCAGCTGGCTTAGCACTGGTAGAACTCGAACACGAAGGGGAATCAGTTGGTTTAACTTTTCTCAAATTGTTTTCAGTGATTTCCCTTTTAATACGTCTTTCTTTCGGAGTCATGTAGTAGATGCTTGAGGGGTCAGTAGTCTCATCAATTGAGTTACTGGCTTCTCTTGCTCTAACTTCATCTTCCAAAATTTCTTTCATGGCAGGTGGTGGGGACACAGTAGGTCTAACAAATTTGTTTGTCACAACCTTTTTACCTTCAACTATCTTGGCAAAAGTATTTGGCAAGACAGCTTCACGATCAGTTTCAAGAATCGGGTCCATGAAAGTAACTTCTGCAATAGCAGCAGCAGCAGCATAGTCACCAGCAAAGAAGGCTTCAACTTGGGCAGGCACCTGCTCGTTAACACATTTAGCTGTGCATTGAGCAGATGTGCACCATGAAGCAACAACTCTTTTGAGATTGTCCAGCTGGGTCTTGACTTCTGCTGCCTCAACGTGAAGAGTTTCTAAAGAAAAGTTTTGTTTTTCAAGTTTGGAAATTGTATCTTTTAAGATCTTAATTTCATCATTTTTGCCTTTGAGTTTTTCATTTAAAGATTTGTTACTAGATTTCAAACTCTCTTCACGTTTGCAGCTTCTGCATAAGTCAATTCTTAGGTAGTCAAACATT
Organism: Rutidosis leptorrhynchoides; assembly: GCF_046630445.1. NCBI lineage: Eukaryota > Viridiplantae > Streptophyta > Magnoliopsida > Asterales > Asteraceae > Rutidosis > Rutidosis leptorrhynchoides. Next base: position 15,257,849 of record NC_092336.1, on the reverse strand, counting down.
TCAGCTTTTTCATCATCAGTATAAGTTTGAAAATTATCAACCTTATACATCATTTCAGTTTTCCATTGAGGAGAATCTCTGTTTTGATCAGCTTCCCTCATATCAGCCAAAAACGTACTACCACCATCATCCTCATCAGACTCCTCGACCTCTTTGGCCATCAAACACAGCTTTTTACCAGTAGCGTAACCAGCACCATCATCATCAGTATCACTATCAGAAGATGAAGACGTGCTGGCTTCATCCCAGTCATGATGTTCAGTAACTAGAACCTTTTCTGGCTGTTTACCCTTCTTGTCAGTCTTTGCACTTTCCTTCATCTGAGCTTTCATAGCTTTGTACTTGTTTTTGTACTTATCAGCTTTTGAGAAAGAGTTAGCATGTGACGTGGAAGGTTTCTTGGACATGCATTCAGCAGCAAAATGTCCAACCTTCCCACAATTAAAGCACTCAGATTTAGGACCCTTGACTGACTTGCTGTTGTACCTAGCACTTGGCTTTTTGCTCCCTTTGTATGACTTGCTGGTTCTACTACGATTGAACCTTTTGAACTGCCTAGCCAGCAGAGCCATACCTTCAGCAAACCCTTCTACATCACTTTCATCAGTACTGCTTTCTTCAGACCCAGTACCACTTTCCTCAACACTATCAGCCGACTCTTGTTCTGCCAGTAACTTTTGAACCAGTAAAGCTTTTTGAGCTTTCTTCCATTTAGCAGCAGCAATAAGAGCAGTATCATCATTTTTAGATGATTTTGAAGTGGTGGTGGCAGACCTAAAGTTTTCTTTCATGTTAAGTTCAAACTTGGCTTCTGCCTTCTCATGATTCCAAAGGGAACTGTAGAGAGAAGACAGGTTAAAGTTCTTTAGGGTCTGTGTGGTTCTTAATGGGTCAGTAACAGGTCTCCATTTACATGGCAGTGCATCAATGAATTTGTTCACTTGTTCAAATTCAGTGTAGGTCACATTTAAAGTGATCAGGTCTGCTATCAAAGAGTTAAACCTAATGAAGGTTTGCTTAAGGGTTTCATTCTTATAGGCAAAGAACATTTCATATTCTCTTTTAAGAGCAATCATCCTGTTCTGCCTAACTTCTCCCATACCCTCATAGGTGACATCTAGGTAGTCAAGCATAAGCTTAGCATTTTCTTTTCCCTTGATCAGTTTGAACAGTGGGTTAGGCAAAGTTATGGCGAACAGGGTTCTGATTTTAGGGTCAAGACCAACTCGACGTTTATCCTCATCATCCCATCTAGAGGGAGTGAGAATAACCTCTCTGTCAGGGATGGCAGGAGTGTCAGCTGTTGCTGGTGCACTACCAACTGTCTCAGTGGGAACAAAAGGGCCATCTTTGGCAATTCCAGGCATGAGTGGATCCACAGACTCAAGATGGAGCATGAACCTTGCCTTCCAGGTTTCATACTCATCTTCATCAAACTTAGGTGGTCTGTTAGACGAGCCATTCTCAAGGTAAGCTGAGTTTGAATATGAAGCCATAAGAGAATTCAGATCCAAGATATTAATTATCAAGACTGAAGCTCTGATACCAGTTGTTGGTCCCTTAATAACAACATGAGTATTGTAGAGGGGGGGGGGGTGAATACAATACTCTTCTTAATTAACTAGTCAGTTAAACACGTTTAGTATTCTGTAGTAAATAAGATAGAGTCACAGGTAATTTTCAACGGTTATTCTTTATTGATTAAATCAGAAAGAATCACAACTATCATTGGCAGAAATGATAGTTGGTTGATACAGATTACCTAGATTATAGCTAAAAGATAAACTAAAGCTATTACATGGTTTGGACTCTAACAGATAAACCCACACCACTAGTTTTTACAATAGTGGATACAACAATATATATAGTAGTTCTATTAACCGTGTAATTGATCTATTGTCCACTGGTACATAGGATGTCTGTACTTGAGGGGACAATTGTGTAAGGAGGCGTGCTCCCTTTCTTTCCTCTTTAGTAGCTATTTGCAGGAACACCCCAATTCGGTTTGGCACCACTATTTGATTAAACAAATAGAATGTTATGTTCCCTAGGTGTTGACAACGGATAACTTATGTCTGCACATGAGTTAAACTTCTGCATTCCCATGCGGTCTTGTAAGGTCACTTGTCAGCCGCCGACGCGTGTCCTTCTCTGTTCAACTTTGTCTTCGACTTCTGTTGAATAGTACATTTGATGTAGACCACTCAGGGAAACTTATCATGCTTGTAATGGAGCATGGCTGTCTTGTGTTGTATGCTGATATCCAGACTTACTGGTCCTTCATATGCTGAGTCACTTGATATTCTTGATTTACTGGGTGCACATCCTGTGCTGATTCGAAGAATACATTTCTACCTTGTGCTGATAGACTAGACAGCATACTAAACACTCGACACAGCTATATTAGCTGACTATACATAAACAAACTTGTGCTGGCTGCACATAACACTTTAGTGCAAATAAATATTGTTTTGTCATAATTAAATCCTTAATTATTTTGGGGACTCAACATTATCACTATCGTAATACAATTCATTATTATTATCATAAACATTAATATTATTATCATATATATAGTTATTATTACAAAATGTTAGTACTAAGTATTATTAAATCTTAAGAAATAGAATCAAAACTAATATTTTTATTGTAAAAATAATATAACTGTTATATTTAGTATTAGTATCATTAATATGATCCTTAAATTTTTATTATTAAATCTATCACATAACTTTATTATTAAAACTATTATCTCTATCAAAATTAACAGTTTTATTCACATTTTAGTAATATTACTACTAATACTATCATTATTATTATTATCCTCAATTGGGTATTATTATAAATATTAATTTTGCAAACGAAAGATAGTTATATAAAAATATATTAAATACAAAACCTAACTATATTCATATTGTTGTAAAATATATAAATTGACGTATATATGATATTAATACAAAAATTACATCACTTATAATAATATATATATTTGTTCGATTTCGATTATACGTTTTAATATATACATAAATGATATAGGTTCGTGAATCCGAGGCCAACCCTACATTGTTCAGTATCGTCGTATGAATATTTTTACTACAAAATATTGTAGGGTGAGTTCATTTGATTCCCTTTTACTCTTTACATTTTTGGGACTGAGAATACATGCGTTGCTTTTACAACTGCTTTATTAAATGCTTTTGAAATATATTTTGAACTGCGAATACATGAAATGCTTTTATAAATGTTTGACGAGATAGACACAAGCAAAACATTCCTCGAATGAATTATTATGCAGACAGAAGTTCTGCGGATTATTATTGAATCATGTGGACATGATAATTGCCACCATTGAATTATGTGGACATGATAATTGCCACCATTGAATTATGTGGACATGATAATTGCCACCAGTTGATGTGAATATTATATATCGAGAGAATGATTTTATACACAGGTTATGTGTATGTTATTTTTGTGCACAAGATATGTGTACGGTTACTATGATTTATGAAAGATGATTTCGTACACGAGAAAGATGTACTGTATTTAAAAGATATAGCATGTACATTACAGGTGGGTATAGGATTCGGGCCCATTTGTACCATGCAGCATTTAAATTTTGTGGTCTATCAAAATGATGAATTTTATTGTTTTATGATAAACCTTTGAACTCACCAACCTTTTGGTTGACACTTGAAAGCATGTTTATTCTCATGTATGAAAGAATTCTTCCGCTGTGCATTTGCTCAATTTAAGGACATTATATGGAGTCGATCATCGCTCTGGGATCAAATGTTGATGACTTCGTCCAGATGGATTAGGACGGGGCATTTCAGTTGGTATCAGAGCGATGGTCTTAGCGAACCAGATCTTGCATTAGTGTGTCTAACTGATAGTCGTTAGGATGCCTTAGTGAGTCTGGACTTCGACCGTGTCTGTATGTCAAAAGTTTTGCTTATCATTTTTGTCGAAAATCATCTGCTTATCATCCTTAGGAAACTACCTACTCATTATTCTTAGTCTAGACACGTTTTACTGCATTGATTGCATGAATAGTGTATAGAAAAAATTCATATCCTAGCGTATCTGACAATTCATATCTTAGCGTATCTGTTACTGTAGACCTTACCTGATATCTCTCGTAAATTTTTCCGTAATTTAAGGGATCTTGGTACTATATATATCTATGCATATTATGCATTGAGAATACATCCAACTATCAATTTCTGTCACTAAACTCTTCATACCAAATATCTTTTCTGTAATCGTGTAAGATGGCCTCTACAAATCGACCACGTTCCTCTGACTCCGAAGACAGCGTGACAGGAGCACACCAACCAATCAACTACCGTGATTACTGGATAAAATGGGGGTGGATTCGCGACGTACTCACCCTATGGAGAAGGGAAGAAGGTACTCCATATCATGAACCAAATCTACCACCTAACCTTGGAGTACTCGACTCGCTCACCGGCGAACCTGTTCGCAACACCTTTTATACCCTTTTTGCAAGGATTTTTCGTCTTGAGGCTACCATTAACGGAACTAGAGAAGATATCCGACCTCTACCTCACACTGATAACCAACCAGGGTTAGTAGAAGAAGTTAAAGAACTCCGAGCTCGAGTGTTGACTTTAGAGAGCACGGTACGCAATTTGCAAGCACCGGCAGTATCATTAACACCAGTAACATCACCAGCCTCAGCACCAACAGCACTAGTACCACCAACAACAACATCCGCGTCACCAGTTTCGACATCTCATTCTGTACCTCGAGAATAATCATCGTTTTACATGACGTTCTACATCATTTATCTCCGTTCGACATATCAATTATGTAATCTCTAATGTTTTAGAGATTATATATTCTTGTTCCAACGGTAAATCAAATGAGTCTAATATTATATTGACTCCTTAAATCCATGATTACATCTGAAGAAAATATATATGTATATATATTTTCATAGGGATTGGGATTAAAATTTTTTTTTTTCGTACAAACTGTTAATGATGAAAATATTTTAACGGGTAGGTAATACCCGAGGAATATTTAAGATTTCACATTAATAAGTTACACTGTACATTCTTCAGTTCCGATTCAACAGTCATTTACTATCCTACTTACAACCCCAGATATACGTATCCGTTCATTCACGAATAATCATTTTCATTCAAATTCAATTTCATATTTGGATTTTGACCTATCAGAATCCAACAAGTGGCATAATGAAGAAAACATTTGACGGAATAAAAATTGTTAGAAACAAACAAATTAACTATGAGAAATTTTGTTAAGAATCCACGCTAACAAAATCCTAGCTAACTGTTCCTAGCTAACTGTGGACTGATCAACTGAGGACTACCAACAGTGGACAATTAAAATGAATTAAAATATTAATTATAACATATGAAACTAAACAATTCCTCAAGTTTGCCACTTGATTTTATCTTAAACCTCATTTGTATCTTGAAGAATACAATTTGCGTTCAAACCTTTCATGATTCTTGAAGACACCTCAATCGAGAGGATGAACCAACCGTACTTCATCTATGGAAGAAAAGATATATGCATATAGATATGCACCTGAAAAACACTCGGAACTTGAGTAAACGTTTAACACGTATCTGTGCTAGCTTCTTTGGCATTGTTATTACCCAAAATAACTTGGTAATCCCTTTCAAAGTAGCAAATTTTGTCACAGCTCCAGCAAGTCAACTTCTACTTTTCATTCGAAGTAGCCTTACTATAATCCTGATATATACAATTACCCTTTTGATACCGGAGGATTCTTTTATATTTCACCACATTACCAGCAAATGTACCAGCAACCTTGTCGCTCCTTAGTTTAAATCCCTCCGACAAATCACTATATTTATCTATTGAAGTCTCGTCATGCATTCACCCGCATCTTGTAACGCGAACTGCCATAACAATTACCAGGAATCAGCAATCAGTACTTTGAAAACTCACAGCATATCTACATCAACAGTTATATGTATGACATTTATCTCTTAGAATTATGATCTCTCATTCTGAAATTCTGAAAAGCACTCAGTCACAAATCAATACTCTGAATGTTGAAAAAGCTGACTGAAGCAGCAGAAACCATAGACAACCGAAAACGACCTTAATCATCGAAAGTTTGATGATAAAGAATAGTATGTTGGAAAAGCTCAAAAAAAAAAAAAGTTGGAACTGGAAAATGGATTGAGCTAACCACGAAGGAGACCAAGGACAAATACAAGGACCATACCATATATTCAAAGAATTCAGGTAATTCTGCATCCGATGAAACCTTCAACGAATATCTTGCTCCGTACTCATGTTAAAATCTTGCGAAAAATCTTTCTCATCAACCATCGAACTTAGAAATTTCAAAATATCATCATCAATATCTTCGATATTTCTGAGGATATTTTCATAAATATTATCGTCCGAAATTATATACCTCCTCGTGCTTCTTGTGTATCATTATATTGGAAACATTCAATAGAAAATTTAGTACCGAAAAGAGGATTATGCGAAACTATGAAGGAAGCCGTGGACAAATCACAAAGAATAAGTTTGACTTCAAAGAATTCAAATGATTCAATGCCTGCTGAAATCTTTAGCGAATACCTTGCTTCTGACTCCAAACTCTTGCGGACAAATTTTCTTCACCACCCTTCGATATTAGAAATTCCAAGATATCATCGTATCTTTCATTATAAATACTCTCCATATTTCTGAAGATATTTTTATAATTATTCTTATCTGAAATCATTAATCTCTTCGTGCTATCAGTGTTACATCATATAGAAACTGTTAGTTTCTATATTCTGTAAACTTTCGAGCCTAAAATATGAATGTTTTTGAAGTAGTGTTGGAAACTGATGATGAGTTAGTATAATATAATGACACTTGATCAACGTGATTATATTACAGTAAGTCATGCTGAGATTCTAAAGAAACATGATGATTCTCATTACCATCATCATGTGCCATGTCATACGACTCTTACACTCTATTTAATCTATAAACATATCAAGAACATATTTTCTTGATAGTCCTATCTTTTCCCTATAATTTTGGTAATTTGAAAAATCAAGATCGTGCCACTACGATTTCTTTCTTAGAACATTAACTATGTTCGTTACAAAAATCCATACATATGAATTCCGGACTATTATTCGCTTGACTTGTAGTCGGGAAGAGCAAACAAAAGTATGAATTAATAAAGAAAGAATATAAAGTATGAGCTGTGGAAATAAGGAAACAAAGGGGGTAGATTTATAGTAAAATATCCGACAGAGCAATCAAAATAGATGATCGCATTTAAAGCGGATCCTAATTCCCTTGATTACCGAAGAATCAAATCTTATTACGAAGATTTTATCCAAATCTCTTGAACTTGAAAATCAATCCAATTTATGTCAAAAGATATGACGAATCTATACCTACTCTTTTCACTCATTGGTGATAGTTTCACTCGTACTCTTCACAAAATCAAATGATTTTATCCATATTACTCAATGATGATAGAACTCTAATTTCTAGCTCGTATGCGTCATGAAAACATACTTATTGGCAGCCATGACCATCTCAATAAAATTTCGGGACGAAATTTCTTTAACGGGTAGGTACTGTGATGACCCGGAAATTTCCGATCAAATTTAAACTTTAATCTTTATATGTTTCCGACACGATAAGCAAAAATCTGTAATGTTGAGTCTTGAAAGTTTTGAAATCTATATTCATGTAATTGATTACCCTTGACCATCCTCGACGATTCACGAATAGTTGTGTGTAAATAAATATGTAAATATATATATATATATATATATATATATATATATATATATATATATATATATATATATATATATATATATATATATATATAAGAAAATATATAATATTTTGAATCAATAAAATGCACCTTAATCAACTTGAAATTAAAATGTTAAATTAAGGAACAGAGTAATTAGATTATTATTAAAATGAATATATAAATATATATATATATATATATATATATATATATATATATATATATGTATATATATATAATATTATGAACCCATATAAAATAAATATATATAAATGATTCTATTAGCAATTATTATGTTGAAACACACACACACACATATATATATATATATATATATATATATATATATATATATATATATATATATATATATATATATATATATATATATATATATATATATATATATATATATTATAATATGATACATGATTAATAAATTATGATACTAAAGATATTAAATGTAATTACAAGTTTAAAGATATAGTATCATAATATTATTTTTATTATTATTAATACTAATATCAATATTAGTATTAATTATATTATTATTATTATTGTTATAATTGTAATTAATAAATTCTAATAATTTTAGGGTTATCATAATAAAGACCCTTATTATAAATGTTAAAGATTGAAAATGCAAATTAATTATAAATTAAATAAATTATTAGTTATTATTATCCTTAACAATTAAAATTCTTATTATTATGTCTTATTGTTATTATTACTCATATTATTAATATTATTATTAACATTATTATTAATATTTGTAATAGAATTATAATTATTAATTATTAATATTATTTATATAAAATTATATATAAATGAATTTAGAATTACAATCTGTTTTAAGTAACTATCATGCTTTTTGGTTTCTTGTCTTGTAATATTTGTACAACTTAAAATGGAATCAGGTACATCAAAGAAATCTGTTAACCATCTGTTTCTACTTTTTCTTTAATTTTGTTTGATTCCTTTTATCCAATTTATTTGTCTGATTGATGAAATTATTGCACTTCTTGTCTAATTCTGGATTGCAAGTCGATCTCATGTAAACACTACACATACTACTACAACTATCATATTGCATATACACTTATCGATGCACACTACAATATTACTCTTTCTTTCTTAAATCAACTTATAACATAAACAAACACTCTTCTATTATACCCTGCGAATGAACCATTTATATTGTCATTTGATCACCATTGATAAACCCATATAATCCACCATTCTTTCATATCTTTGTTATCAAACTCCTATGCCATCACCACCCTCGGTCATCCCTTAATCGCCACCCTATAACACCCTAAACCACCACCACCATTAGCACCACAACTAACGCGTTTTGATTTAGTTACATACAAACCGAACACCCCTTACTGTCTTTCTTCTTTTTCTTTGCATACATATGTTTTACTTTCGAAACCCACTCAAACCTTCACATGTATATGCACAAATCATTGTTCACTGCTAACCCATTTGATCACCATCGAGCCACTAGTCAATATCACCATGCTTGTGAATCACCATCGAAAACCATTTCTACTTTAATTCAAACGTAAACCAAACAACCCTACAACCAACCTAAACCACTACCAAGTAACCACCCTACGCCACCTTCTATCTTCATAATCACCACCACCATCACCTTCGAATATTAAACACCATTGATAAACACATCCCTTCTCTCTCTATCCTCTATCTCTCTCATCTTCTTTCTCTCTCTCCTATATTACTTCTACTGCTGCCTTCTTATTTCTGCTATAATTCACTGAATTGCTATGTTGTACTCGTTTCTATCCCTGTCTGATCATAGTCATTCCTTTCATATATTATTGCTGTGCGAACTTCTTCTGCAACAATTTTGTTTCTGTTTCGTGGGTCTGCAAACAGGGAGGCAGCCATAAAATAAAGAAGATGATATTAAATATCATGATAAGGATTTAAAAGAAAGATGATGAGGGAGTAGTTGTATAAAGGCTGCTGAGGATTCGCTGTCTTCTTCTTTTATTTATAAACTGAACGTCTTCCTTTTTGTTCTTTATTCTTTCTTGTGGCCGACATTATTAATGCAATAAAACCCCACTTGTGTACCTATTCCATTCACCTAAATAGTTTAAGAAAGTGGGACGTGAGCTGTTACTTGAATTCTTAACTTGGGCCACGTATTCTTTTTCTGGATTTAGCCAAAGCATTTGGTGAGGATATAATATTATGGCATATTACCAAATAGCAAGTGGAACTAGTGATATAAGAAAGATGGTCGACATTTTTTTTCCATTTGACAACCATTTGATTTAAAATATTCGCTTGCTATAATCCTGATACAAATTCCATCCAACCAATAACCCTACCACATATTAAGATATTGATTGGGCTGTGTTTCTGTTTAGACCGTGACCCAGCTTAGGTTTTATGTTGGGCTGCTAGATTGGATGATAAATGAAGAAAGGTATGGTGATAAAGATGATGAGATGATCATGATGGATATGATGTTATGATCATGAAGATAATGAAGTTATGATGATGAGAAATGATAAGGGTTCATTGGTGATGATAAACGATGAGGATATGATATTTCGATGACGAGATGATTATGCTTAATGATAATGATAACATGAAAATCACGATGATAATGTTATACGAGGTATGATGATTATGATTTACAGTAATAATGATGATGAAAAGTAAATGGGTTTTAGAAGGGAAAATGGAAACCGAGATAATCGAGTTAAATAAAATTCAGTTATGAATTTAAACAGAAATGTAGAAGCAGAGGACCGGTTAAGGGTGTTGGCGGGTGAGCGAGTGATCACGGGTTCGAGCCTGGTCAAGGACATTTTTTTTGAAAGCTTTTTGAAACCTTTAAGGTGGCATTTTGTTATTATTATTATTATTATTATTATTATTATTATTATTATTATTATTATTATTATTATTATTATTATTATTTACTAACAATAGAGAACATGTATTATTATTATTATTATTATTATTATTATTATTATTATTATTATTGATATTATCACTAAGTATTAACAATAAGTATTATTAGTATTATTATCACTATCGTAATACAATTCATTATTATTATCATAAACATTAATATTATTATCATATATATAGTTATTATTACAAAATGTTAGTACTAAGTATTATTAAATCTTAAGAAATAGAATTAAAACTAATATTTTTATTATAAAAATAATATAATTGTTATATTTAGTATTAGTATCATTAATATGATCCTTAAATTTTTATTATTAAATCTATCACATAACTTTATTATTAAAACTATTATCTCTATCAAAATTAACAGTTTTATTCACATTTTAGTAATATTACTACTAATACTATCATTATTATTATTATCCTCAATTGGGTATTATTATAAATATTAATTTTGCAAACAAAAGATAGTTATATAAAAATATATTAAATACAAAACCTAACTATATTCATATTGTTGTAAAATATATAAATTGACGTATATATGATATTAATACAAAAATTACATCACTTATAATAATATATATATTTGTTCGATTTCGATTATACGTTTTAATATATACATAAATGATATAGGTTCGTGAATCCGAGGCCAACCCTGCATTGTTCAGTATCGTCGTATGAATATTTTTACTACAAAATATTGTAGGGTGAGTTCATTTGATTCCCTTTTACTCTTTACATTTTTGGGACTGAGAATACATGTGTTGCTTTTACAACTGCTTTATTAAATGCTTTTGAAATATATTTTGAACTGCGAATACATAAAATGCTTTTATAAATGTTTGACGAGATAGACACAAGCAAAACATTCCTCGAATGAATTATTATGCAGACAGAAGTTCTGCGGATTATTATTGAATCATGTGGACATGATAATTGCCACCATTGAATTATGTGGACATGATAATTGCCACAATTGAATTATGTGGACATGATAATTGCCACCAGTTGATGTGAATATTATATATCGAGAGAATGATTTTATACACAGGTTATGTGTATGTTATTTTTGTGCACAAGATATGTGTACGGTTACTATGATTTATGAAAGATGATTTCGTACACGAGAAAGATGTACTGTATTTAAAAGATATAGCATGTACATTACAGGTGGGTATAGGATTCGGACCCATTTGTACCATGCAGCATTTAAATTTTGTGGTCTATCAAAATGATGAATTTTATTGTTTTATGATAAACCTTTGAACTCACCAACCTTTTGGTTGACACTTGAAAGCATGTTTATTCTCAGGTATGAAAGAATTCTTCCGCTGTGCATTTGCTCAATTTAAGGACATTATTTGGAGTCGATCATCGCTCTGGGATCAAATGTTGATGACTTCGTCCAGATGGATTATGACGGGGCATTTCACTATGTCGGGTATTCAAAAATCCAAAACTCCCTTTAATCAATCTGTTGTTCCAACTTCGTCTCCCATTCCTCGATATCCTACCTAAGCTCTCAATGATCCTCACTCGAAGTACGCCATGACAAATGAGTTTAATGCACTTATTAAAAATGGGACTTGAGAACTTGTATCTCGAAAACCTAACATGCATGTTATAGATTCTATGTGGATATTTCAAAATAAGTTACGATCTGACAGTTCTTGTAAGTGATACAAAGATCGTTTGGTTAGTGATGCCTGGATGAAATAGGTTGGCGTTGATTGCATGGAGACTTTTAGTCCATTCGTGAAGCTTGCAATAATTCGAGTGGTTCTCAATTTGGCACTTTCCAACAAGTAGGCATACATTAGTTGGATGTTAAAGGTGCGTTTCAACATGGAAAGTTAAATGAAACAATGTTTATGCATCAACCTATAGGTTTTCAGGATCCTACCTGTCTGGGGTAAATCTATCATTTAAAGAAGTCTCTCTATGGATTGACACAAGCTCCTCGGACATGGTATCAACGGTTTGCGGATTTTGTTCTTAGGCTTGGTTTTGTTTATAGGAATTACAATCATTCCTTTTTCATCTATCATCACGGCAGTGATATGACCTATTTACTTCTTTATGTGGATGACATCATTATTATAACTTCTTCCGATATTTTGCACAAGAGTATTATGAAGCATTTGTCCACTGAGTTTGGCATGAAACATTTAGGTGGGTTGAGTTATTTCTTAGGTTTTTCTGCTGCACATACTGAGACTGATCCCCTCTTAAATCAGTCTAAATACGCCCATGAGATTCTTGATAAAGCAGATATGTTATTCTGCAAATCGGAAAATACATCGACTGACACTAACTCATGGTTGAGTTCACATGCTGGTGCACCATATTCTGATCCTATGTACTATCGAAGCCTCGTTGGTGCATTACAATACTTGACGTTTACTCAGCCTAATATCGCCTATGCCGTTCAACAAATTTGTCTTCACATGCATGCACCTTTTCATGGTCACATGGGCGTTTTAAACCGCATTCTCCGGTATGTTCAAGGAACTATCCATTTTCATTTACATATGTACCGATCCACATCTCATAATTTGAGATCTTACACCGATACGGACTGGGCAGGCTATACAGACACTCGATGATCAACATATGGTTACTGCATTTATTTTGTGGACAACCTCATTTCTTGGTCTTCTAAATGTCAACCAACTCTTTTTCGTTGCAATGATGAAGCAGAATATCGTGGGGTTGCCAATGTTGTTTCTGAATCATGTTGGTTGCACAATTTACTTTTGGAACTTCATTGACCGATATATAAAGAAACACTTGTTTATTGTGATAATATCATTGCAAATTATTTATCTAGTAATCCCATGCAACATCAACACACGAAACATAATGAGCTTGATATTCATTTTGTTCGAAAGAAACTTGCTCGCTGCCAAGTTCGTATTCTACATGTTCCATCGAGGTATCAAGTGGCAGATATCTTCACAAAGGGGTTACCAGCAGTCCTGTTTTATAATTTTTGAGACAGTCTTCACGTTCGACGTCCTCCCGTTGCAATTGCATGGTAGTATTAGCCGTATATATTATTTGTAAACAGCATCAAGTTATAATTGTATCAGGATTTGTATTTCTTAATTGTAGGAAGTAGATATTATCTTGGAGACCAACTGACCAAGTCATTATCTTGTATATATAGCGAGGAGATTATGAATGATAAGTACGATTGACTTTGTAATTTTATAATAATCAAATTGTAAATAATTGAAAGAGTGTCAAGCGAAAACTTTCTATTGTGAACAACCGATTCTAATGACTCTTCAGAAATGAATTTTCGTAAACAAAGCAATTGGGGCATGAGCTATTCCTACCCCAAGAACAAGTCATGATCTCTGCAAAATCAATTATAATAGTTAAATTATATAACCAATTTATATAGTCAGCAACTCATTATACTATAATTTGATGTGCATTTGACCGGGTTAGGCCAACTTTGTCCATATAAATCAATTTCTATATCTTAATATACCTTCACTAAAAGAGTACAAAATTAATTAATTAATAACAATAAAAAAGCTAATTGTGCCTCTGGTATCTTTCACTCTGTGCGGGTCAAGCAGTTAATCTAAAGCATTCCCGGTACGCTTTGCGCGATGGATGCGAGGAGTTTCTTCCTAACAGGTGCATGTGTGACAAATAAGAGGATTCAATGCCAAAATTGCCGTTCTAAAAAAATTAGTAAATGGGTACAAAATAAATTAATTAATAACAATAAAAAAGTTATTTGCAAGAAATAAACATAATAAATTAGTAAATGGGGCATGATTAGTATGTTCAAATAGCCTATATATATATATATATATATATATATATATATATATATATATATATATATATATATATATATATATTTATTGTATTAGATAGTTGCAAGTTTGATAAACATGTAACTTACTGCCTTCATAATATCCACACTTTAATATTCATTTTTTGACTCTTCAGAAATGACTTTTATACTCATTTTATATTGATTCCACTTACTTCTCAGAAATAAATTTTTTGAAATTTTGTAACAAAGCAATTTGGGGCATGAGCTATTCCTACCCCAAGAACAGATCATGATCTCTACAAAATCAATTATAATAATCAAATTCTATACCAGATTCTTATAGTCAGCAACTCATTATACTATAATTTGATGTGCATTTGACTAGGTTAGGTCAACTTTGTCTTTATAACCAAAATTAATTAATTAATAACATCAAAAAATCTAATTGCATAAAATAAACATATAAATTAGCAAATGGGTCAAGATTATTTTTTTTTTTAAAGCAAGAATTTTATTAATATAATGGAAATTTACATGGTGCCCTATATAAGACTATACAATTTTCATTACCCGTCCTAATCCATTTAAACGAAGTCCATATCGATTATAAACGATTCACAATAGTTGATTACATCGCGAGGTACTTGACCTCTATATGATACATTTTACAAACATTGCATTCGTTTTTAAAAGACAAACTTTCATTTACATCGAAAGTTGACGGCATGCATACCATTTCATAATATATCCAACTATAATTGACTTAATAATAATCTTGATGAACTCAACGACTCGAATGCAACGTCTTTCGAAATATGTCATGAATGACTCCAAGTAATATCTCTAAAATGAGCAAATGCACAGCGGAAGTGAGAATAAACATGCTTTAAAGTGTCAACCAAAACATTGGTGAGTTCATTAGTTTATCATAATCATTCATTTTCATCATTTTAATAGACCACAAGAATTTCATTTCCAGTTCTCATAAATATACGTCCCATGCATAGAGACAAAAATCATTCATATGGATTGAACACCTGGTAACCGACATTAACAAGATGCATATAAGAATATCCCCTATCATTCCGGGAAATCCTTCGAACATGATAAAAACGAATTCGAAGTACTAAAGCATCCAGTACTTTGGATGGGGTTCGTTAGGCCCAATAGATCTATCTTTAGGATTCGCGTCAATTAGGGGTGCACTAATTCTCAAAATTAGTGATGTTCCCTAATTCTTAGATTACCAGGCTAAAAGGGGAATATTCGGCTTCGATCCATTCAACCATATAATGTAGTTTCGATTACTTGTGTCTATTTCGTAAAACATTTATAAAAATTGCGCATGTATTCTCAGTCCAAAAATATAAAGGGTAAAAAGGCAAATGAAACTCACCATACTGTATTTTGTAGTAAAAATACATATGACTATATTGAACAATGCAGGGTTGACCTCGGATTCACGAACTTATATCATTGGTATGTATATATTAAAACGTATAATCATAATCGAACAAATTATATATATTTTGGTTATGTGGTAAGATTAATACTCTTATACATAATTTTATTATCATTTATAATATGTTTTAATACTTATGTAATTATATCAATATAATTAATGTTCGTTGAAACATGATCTTATGTAATATTAATATACTTAGATATTAAATATGTTTTTATATAATTTCTTTTGTTTGAACAATAGTTATGATAATATTACTAATAAGGATAACAATAGTTATAATTCTAATAATGATACTAGTAGATATGATTGTATTAATAATAATTTTTAATAAAGGTGATAAAGTTTAATGATATGATAAAATGATAATTTTTATAAAAATAATATTTAAAAACAATAATGGTGATTTTAATAATAGTGATAATTTTTAACAATAAAGACAATATTATGATAAATGATGGTTTTTAATACATATGGTAATCTTATTACT
This sequence comes from Rutidosis leptorrhynchoides, assembly GCF_046630445.1. NCBI lineage: Eukaryota > Viridiplantae > Streptophyta > Magnoliopsida > Asterales > Asteraceae > Rutidosis > Rutidosis leptorrhynchoides. The sequence continues at coordinate 15,241,324 of NC_092336.1, read as the reverse complement.
AATAATAACAAGAATGATAATAATTATAGTAATAATACTTATGATAATAATAATATCTTATTTAGATTATGACTTAATTATAGGTTTACTTATTTTCATAATTGTATTTATACATTATTATAATCCTTACAACAATCTTATCATAATCTTAATAATAATACTTAGTAATGATAGTAATATAGCTTATAATGTAATCATAACAATAATAATAATAATAATAATAATAATAATAATAATAATAATAATAATAATAATAATAATAATAATAATAATAATAATAATAATAATATTAGTAATAATAATAATATTTAATATTTGAATTTATAACACTAAATTTAATAATTATAATGCTAATAATAATAACAACATTACTAATAATCAGAATAATAATATTAATAATAACAATAATAATAATAAACAATTAGTATGGAAAACTACCTTCCAAGCCTTTTAAAAAAAACTGCACTGAACCATAATTGAACCGCCAACCTCTCGAATACCCTCAAACACTCCAGACCAGCTGAGCTAGCCCATCTAATTGGTTTTAAACAGAATCTGATTTTATAAAATTCGTATTATTTGTGTTTCCTTTATCTCCTTCTTCACCATCGAATTCACACGACCAGAAGCCCATTTCACATTACCAACTCTTAAATATATTAAATTAGGATTTTGAATTGATTACAAAAAATATTAGTGATTAACTAAATTAATTAAAACAGAAAATATTTAATATCAGACGCTGAAAAAAAATTAAATAAATAAAATGCGTATGAACTCATAATTTGATTTTGATTTCTGGAATGTTTTAGCCAAAACTTATAACATCAAACATGATTCAAATCACCTCTATAAAGTTTCTGGATCATCAATTGATCATGAAACATCATATTAAATTCGAATTTTTCGCAAGAACGATCCTGTTGACTCTTCATTGAACTCAAAATCACTTTCAAAAATCTAGGCTGTTTTAGATAACAATTATAACATGAAAAACATGGTAAACGACTCCTGAAAACTATCTGAATCCTCAATTGAAACTATAACATCAGAACCACTTCGAATTTATTGATGAACAGATTGTTTGACCTTTAGGAACGAAAGTTTGACTTCAAAATTAAGGATTGATAGGAAAAATTGGGCTTTGAGACTTTGCATATAGTTTAAAAGAAAGACTTATAACCTAACTGAAATAAAGGATTTTGAGTTTAAACTCAAATTCGATGTTTTTGGAAATTTATCAAGAACATAGGAAAAACTATATGTTCGCATTTTATTTTCTGTTTAAATTCTCAGATACAATTAGGTGTAAGTGATAATTGATATTGCTGGAGAAAAAGTCATTTGATTGCTTTCTAATACATGGATTGATCAATTGAATTATAATGCAAGTGTCGACATAAGTCAATTGGATACAGAAAAAATATAATTAAAATAAATAAAGGATGAACAGATTACTAATCAAATTTGGATTGTATATTGTGTCTGATTCAGGATTCGTACGATTCTAAAGATAGGGAAACAAAATTTAACACAGCTTGATTGATACATTTAACAAATTTGTACAATTTTTCTTGATTTTTTTATATCTTATATAATTAATATTAATAACTAATAAATATAATAATAATTATATTAATAATAATAATACTAATAATAATAATTATATTAAAAGTACTAATAATATTTTGTTACTGATAATAGAAATAATAATAATTCCAATAATATTAATAATACAATCATTCTATTCTATTAATAATAATAATAACATTAATAATAATAAAAAATGATAATGATATTATTAAATAATAATTCTTAATAATAATAATATCTAATGATAATACAAGTAATAAATTGATACAACAAGTTTCATAACTATGTATTTTATATTAGACATAATAATATTAATATTATCAATCATTAGCATTAAAGATTTATAATAATTATAAGAATAATAATAATATTAATATGACAGAAATATTTAATTTTGTAATCGAATTGAATATATTATATATTATTATATATGTCATATTTATTAGTTATATAATATATTCTATAATAACCTATCTTAAATATTTATTTTATATTTCAATATATATATATATATATATATATATATATATATATATATATATATATATATATATATACTCATTTTAATAAAACTTAATTATTTTATATATTCCTTTAGATTTTCAATTAAATTCAAATGATTTATTTGTATTATATTAATTTAAGTTAATATATACACTTATAATTATATATATATATATATATATATATATATATATATATATATATATATATATATATATATATATATATATTACATATTTATTTACACCATTGTTCGTGAATCGTCGGAAATGGTCAAGGTCAAATGCATCATTGTAAACAGTTCTGAAATTTTTTAGACTCAATATTATAGACTTTGCTTATCGTGTCGAAATCATATAAAGTTTAAATTTGGTCGGAAATTTCCGGGTCGTCACAACAATAATTTGGAAACGTAAATCTACAATCTGAACAAAAAGAGACCGAAACTAGGAAGCATACCACGAAAGAACTTGGTAGCAAGCTGAGGAGAGGCAACCAACAGTACCGATCAAGTGATGATAAAGTTGGATACAACTACTCATTTAATCAAGTGAATACATTTCCTAGCGTAGTGGTATGAAACAGATTGTTGGATCCTGATGTGCGTGAATATCACATATCAACCATTGCCCGCGCGTTCAGGATTTGAGACGACGTATGAAGAGGGATTTATGAGCCATTGTTGCCACTAGATTGTTGTCTTCATTAGATGCTTGGAGATCCACGAGAATGATTGGGTTTGGATTTCTAGGATTCTTACGGGACACCATTCCTTTTTGGAAAATACTTTAAGGTTTCGGTGTTTCCAAATGATATAGATGGAAAACCATTTGGTTGCTTGCCATAAAAGTGTGCCTTGTTGAGTGTTTATGGATGATTGGTTGTTTGTGATTATATCTTCAAGGTTTGAAAAAGAGCTAGTCGGTTGATTCCACCAATGTAGGATCGAGTTCCATATGTTTGTATATGATGGGCAATAGTATAGAATGTGTTCTATAGATTCTACTGTGTGTTACAAAGTGGACATAAAAGTGTGTCAAGGTCGACGTTGCATTTGTCTAACTCGACACGGGTTGGGATTCTTCTAAGTTTGGCCCTCCAAATGAAGATGTTGATTTTTTGTGGTATCAATTTATTTATTGGTGTTTCTTCGTTAATGGAAATAGATGCGAGTTTTAGATTGTAAAGGATGGAAGAGAGGGATTTTGTAGTGAAATAACCGGTGGGGTCGAGTGACCATTTCCATGAGTCAGGATTGTCGGTTAGGTGACATGCTGAAATTAGATTGTTGAGTTAACTTAGTTCATTAAGGTTGCGACCATTAGGTGCACGTGACCAATTCCAATTACCGGTAGTATTTAAGTTGCATGTTGTGGTTCTTTCCGCGACAGTAGCCGATTAGTTGGATTCAAGCATAAATAACCTTCGGAACATGTTACTAAATAACTCTGTGCCACACCAATTATCGAGCCAAAAACGAGTGTTGGGACTATTTCCGATGCTTTTGATGAATGAGCTGGTGAAATTTGCTCCAATGTTGTCCGCGATGAGCGCGATCCTTCCAGCTTTGATAATTCCATTTCAAATGGTGCGACCTGAAATGTTCCTACAAAAAACATCAGTTTTTAACCCCCCCTCCCCGTAAATGCTCGTTATTATTTTTACCTATAGTGCATTTTTTCGTTATTAAAACGCCACCACCACTTTCATAGGAGAGAAATACTTTTGCAAAGTAATGATCCTACGTTTAACCCGCCTTTTTCATATGGACGAAGGATGTGTTCCAATTTAATCCAATTGATTTTTTTGTTCGCGTCGCCCCTTCCCCCCACCTCCAAAAAAAAAAAAAAAATTCTTCTTTTAGATTCAAGGATGTTAATTATGCTAGATGGGGCATGAAAGAGGGAGAAATAATAGAGAGGGATGCTTGTGAGGACAGATTTATTTAGTGTTAATCTCCCGCCGCAGGGGATGGATTTTTCTTTCCAAACCGAGAGCCTTTTGTCAATTTTTTCGATGATTGGTTGCCATGAAGAGGCCTTAGAAGTGGGGACACCAAATGGGAAGGCCAAGATATGTAAACGGTGTTGAACCAGCTGAGCATTCGATGTACCTTGCCATGGTATCAACCTCGTTTTTTGGGACGCCTGTTCCGTATGGGTTAGTTTTTTTAAGGTTAACTTTAAGTCTGGATATGTTTTCAAAACATTTGAGTAGATGTTTTTAGAATACCGCCCAATATGTCTAATCAGAAGCTATTACAAAATTTTAACCAAAGTCTTAACCAACTGTCTCTCAAATGTAATACATAAAGTGATTGGATTCGAACAAACCGCAGTCTTAAAAGGTAGAAACATCATCGATAGTGTTCTAACTGCAAACGAAATCATTGACGAACTCAAAAGAAAAAAACAAAAAGGTCTTATTTTCAAAGTCGACTTCGAAAAAGCCTTCGATTACATTGAATGAGAATTCCTCTTCGATACCATGCGTTGTACGGAATTCGGTCCCAAATGGGTCAATTTCATCCGTGCGTGTTGTAGTGACCCGAACTTTTCCGAACCTTTCTATGATTATATGTTTAATGAAAACTATATTTACATGATTAAATGTTTCCAACATGTTAAGCAATCAAATTTGTTAAGACTTGGTTAATTGAAACGGAAATTTTGTAAACGTCTGATTACCCAGTTTTACCAATGATTCACGAACGCTATAAGTTGTATATGACATGATGATACATAAATGAATAAATATATATGTTTAACATGATATAATGATCATCAAGTATCTCATTAAAAATAGTAACAATAAGTTATATACTTAAAAAGGAGACTATTGACGTATGAAACTCGAAACGATACATATAACGATTATCGTTATAACCACGTCTTACTAAATATATATGAAGCATATTAATACATTATTATATTATATATAACATGATAATATGATAATTAAATATATCATTAAGTGTATTAACAATGAACTACATAAGTAAAAACAAGACTACTAACTTAAGGATTTCGAAGCGAGACATATATGTAACGATTATCGTTGTAACGACATTTAAATGTATATATCATATTAAGATATATTAATATATCATAATATCATGATAATATAATAATTTAAAATCTCATTTGATATTATAAACTTTGGGTTAACAACATTTAACAAGATCGTTAACCTAAAGGTCTCAAAACAACACTTACATGTAACGACTAACGATGACTTAACGACTCAGTTAAAATGTATATACATGTAGTGTTTTAATATGTATTCATACACTTTTGAAAGACTTCAAGACACTTATCAAAATACTTCTACTTAACAAAAATGCTTACAATTACATTCTCGTTCAGTTTCATCAACAATTCTACTCGTATGCACCCGTATTCGTACTCGTACAATACACAGCTTTTAGATGTATGTATTATTGGTATATACACTACAATGATCAGCTCTTAGCAGCCCATGTGAGTCACCTAACACATGTGGGAACCATCATTTGGTAACTAGCATGAAATTTCTCATAAAATTACAAAAATATGAGTAATCATTCATGACTTATTTACATGAAAACAAAATTACATATCCTTTATATCTAATCCATACACCAATGACTAAAAACACCTACAAACACTTTAATTCTTCAATTTTATTCATCTAATTGATCGCTCTCAAGTTATATCTTCAAGTTCTAAGTGTTCTTCATAAATTCCAAAAGTTCTAGTTTCATAAAATCAAGAATACTTTCAAGTTTGCTAGCTCACTTCCAATCTTGTAAGGTGATCATCCAACCTCAAGAAATCTTTGTTTCTTACAGTAGGTTATCATTCTAATACAAGGTAATAATCATATTCAAACTTTAATTCAATTTCTATAACTATAACAATCTTATTTCGAGTGGAAATCTTACTTGAAATTGTTTTCGTGTCATGATTCTGCTTCAAGAACTTTCAAGCCATCCAAGGATCCTTTGAAGCTAGATCTATTTTTCTCATTTCCAGTAGGTTTATCCAAGGAACTTGAGGTAGTAATGATGTTCATAACATCATTCGATTCATACATATAAAGCTATCTTATTCGAAGGTTTAAACTTGTAATCACTAGAACATAGTTTAGTTAATTCTAAACTTGTTCGCAAATAAAAGTTAATCCTTCTAACTTAACTTTTAAAATAAACTAAACACATGTTCTATATCTATATGATATGCTAACTTAATGATTTAAAACCTGGAAACACGAAAAACACCGTAAAATCGGATTTACGCCATCGTAGTAACACCGCTGGCTGTTTTGGGTTAGTTAATTAAAAACTATGATAAACTTTGATTTAAAAGTTGTTATTCTGGGAAAATGATTTTTATTATGAACATGAAACTATATCCAAAAATTATGGTTAAACTCAAAGTGGAAGTATGTTTTCTAAAATGGTCATCTAGACGTCGTTCTTTCGATTGAAATGACTACCTTTACAAAAACGACTTGTAACTTATTTTTCCGACCATAAACCTATACTTTATATGTTTAGATTCATAAAATAGAGTTCAATATGAAACCATAGCAATTTGATTCACTCAAAACGGATTTAAAATGAAGAAGTTATGGGTAAAACAAGATTGGATAATTTTTCTCATTTTAGCTACGTGAAAATTGGTAACAAATCTATTCCAACCATAACTTAATCAACTTGTATTGTATATTATGTAATCTTGAGATACCATAGACACGTATACAATGTTTCGACCTATCATGTCGACACATCTATATATTTTTCGGTACAACCATAGACACTCTATATGTGAATGTTGGAGTTAGCTATACAGGGTTGAGGTTGATTCCAAAATATATATAGTTTGAGTTGTGATCAATACTGAGATATGTATACACTGGGTCGTGGATTGATTCAAGATAATATTTATCAATTTATTTCTGTACATCTAATTGTGAACAAGTAGTTGTAGGTTACTAACGAGGACAGCTGACTTAATAAACTTAAAACATCAAAATATATTAAAAGTGTTGTAAATATATTTTGAACATACTTTGATATATATGTATATATTGTTATAGGTTCGTGAATCAACCAGTGGCCAAGTCTTACTTCCCGACGAAGTAAAAATCTGTGAAAGTGAGTTATAGTCCCACTTTTAAAATCTAATATTTTTGGGATGAGAATACATGCAGGTTTTATAAATGATTTACAAAATAGACACAAGTACGTGAAACTACATTCTATGGTTGAATTATCGAAATCGAATATGCCCCTTTTTATTAAGTCTGGTAATCTAAGAATTAGGGAACAGACACCCTAATTGACGCGAATCCTAAAGATAGATCTATTGGGCCTAACAAACCCCATCCAAAGTACCGGATGCTTTAGTACTTTGAAATTTATATCATATCCGAAGGGTGTCCCGGAATGATGGGGATATTCTTATATATGCATCTTGTTAATGTTGGTTACCAGGTGTTCACCATATGAATGATTTTTATCTCTATGTATGGGATGTATATTGAAATATGAAATCTTGTGGTCTATTGTTACGATTTGATATATATAGGTTAAACCTATAACTCACCAACATTTTTGTTGACGTTTAAAGCATGTTTATTCTCAGGTGAATATTAAGAGCTTCCGCTGTTGCATACTAAATAAGGACAAGATTTGGAGTCCATGTTTGTATGATATTATGTGAAAACTGCATTCAAGAAACATATGTCGATGTAATATATTTCTATTGTAAACTATTATGTAATGGTCGTGTGTAAACAATATATTTTAGATTATCATTATTTGATAATCTACGTAATGCTTTTGAAACCTTTATTGATAAAATAAAGGTTATGGTTGTTTTAAAAATGAATGCAGTCTTTGAAAAACGTCTCATATAGAGATCAAAACCTCGCAAAAAAATCAATTAATATGGAACGTTTGTAATCAATATGAACGGGACATTTCAGTTGGTATCAGAGTGTTGGTCTTAGAGAACCAGAAATTTGCATTAGTGTGTCTTATCGAGTTTGTTAGGATGCATTAGTGAGTCTGGACTTCGACCGTGTTTTCTTTAAAAATGATTGCTTAACATTTTTGTTGGAAACTATATATTATTAACATGTATATATTATGTGATATATTAATCTCTTAACATGTTTGATATTGTGTGATAGATGTCTACCTCTAGATCAAGTCCCATTGACTCACCTAATAATAATGAAGAGTCAAATGTAAATTGGAATGATTCGTGGACTGATTCACAAGTTCCCGAAGAGGAACCGGAAGAAGAGTCGGAACCGAAAGAAGAATCAGAACCGGAAGAAGAATCGGAACCGGAAGAAGAATCGGAACCGGAAGAAGAAATAGAACCAGTAGGGGAAATAATAAAATGGTTAAGTAGAAGAAAATCCTCAACCAACCGACCAAAGTTAATTATGGTCAATGGTGTTTCCGCCAAGGAAGCAAAGTATTGGGAGGATTACCAATTCTCCGATGAATCGGATCCTGACAAGGATTCCGATGATGTTATAGAAATTACCCCAACACAATTTAATAAGGCAAAAGAGAACAATAAGGGAAAGGGCATAAAAATAGAGAAATTTGATTTCAAACCCGATGAACTTTATATGTATCATCAACACCCGTATTTCTTAAGTTGTGACAATAACCCGGGAACCTCTAAACCACCAGGTTTTTCTAAACCAATGTGGAAAACGACGGCTCGTATTAGGGGAACATCATATATCCCTAGAAACTTGGCAAAATGAACCAAAACCGAAGAAGAAGAAATGAGCGAGTCGGAATAAGATAGTTGTATTCGTGTGGTGTAATATATGTAATATAGTGTGCTTATGCTTTATGATATATGTAAAAATTGCTTGTATTAATAAGTATTTTTTTTATGAAGCATGTTATGCTTACAGGTTAGTAATGTTCGCTTCTCACCAAAGTGAGAACAAGAACATCGGGCTACAACTATTAAACAAAACGTTCCCACAAGTGACGGAGTCGGTAATTGGGGTAAGAAATGAGGTTTTTAGATTGTTACGGGACTGTTGGACATTACGTAACCCTCATCCCTTTGACGACGTTATAACACGCTGTCTTATCAACGGCTATAATGGTTATGTTCCACAAGACCAAGGATGGGAAGTAGTCCTAGTAAAACCAGAATGCATGACTTGTTTCTGGACGTATGAATTACGTGTCTTTATTGCCTTTGTTGAATGACTTGTGTACTAGCTAGAATTATCTTCACAACCATCTTGTATCAAATTTATTGTGTGGTATATTTCATGCTATATGTAAAATAAGCGGTATTGTAAGTTTGTAAAATATTGTGTAAAAGTTTGAACGCAAAATATTATTATAATCAGTTTTTCATATAGAATTGTAGTAGTTGAATTGTATATTAGCTACTAAGTATGAACTTAACGGGTAGGTACTACCCGAATTTAAATTTATAAAACGCTAATATGAAGAAAAAGCTTTTATAAATGAGTTCATATTATGCTACGAGATACTATTGACTACTCTTAATATTCTGTATGATTAACTTGTTTCATTTGACTATTTTGAAGGAAATGGCACCGACTACTCGACACACCGTGAATATGAATGAAGAGGAATTCCGTACTTTTCTAGCTTCAAACATAGCCGCAGTACAGGCTGCGCTACATACCAACAATAACCTTGGATCTAGCAGTATAGGAAATCGTGTAGGATACACCTACAAAGAATTCACTGCCTGCAAACCTTTGGAATTTGATGGAACCGAAGGACCGATCGGATTGAAACGGTGGACCGAGAAGGTCAAATCGGTGTTTGCCATATGTAAGTGTACTGAAGAGGACAAAGTGAAGTACGCTACACATACCTTCACAGGTTCTGCGTTAACATGGTGGAATACCTATCTAGAGCAAGTGGGACAAGATGATGCGTACGCACTACCGTGGTCAGCATTCAAGCACTTGATGAACGAGAAGTACCGTCCCAGAACCGAGGTCAATAAGCTCAAGACAGAACTTAGAGGGTTACGAACCCAAGGATTTGATATTACCACGTACGAAAGACGATTCACAGAATTGTGCCTATTGTGTCCGGGAGCGTTCGAAAATGAGGAAGAGAAGATCGACACGTTTGTGAAAGGATTACCGGAAAGAATCCAAGAAGATATAAGTTCACACGAGCCCGCCTCCATAAAACAGGCATGTAGAATGGCTCACAAACCAGTGAACCAGATTGAAGAAAGAATTAAAGAACAGACTGCTGAAGAGGCCAATGTGAAGCAAGTCAAAAGAAAGTGGGAGGAAAACAGTGATAAGAATCACCAATACAACAACAACAGCAATTACAACAATAATCGCAACAACTATCCCAACAATCGCAACATCAATCGCAACTACAACAAATGGCCCAACAACAACAACAACAACAACAACAACAATAACAACAGCAACTACAACTACAACAATCATCCCAACAACAATAATAACCGCAACAACAACAACAATCAGAAGCAGCTATGCCAAAGGTGTGAAAAGTATCACTCGGGGTTTTGCACCAAATTTTGCAACAAGTGTAAAAGAAATGGTCATAGCGCGGCGAAGTGTGAGGTCTACGAACCAGGGGTTAACAGAACGAAAGGAACAAATGGTGTCGGAACGAGTAATGGCGGAGCAAGTAGTGTCCGAGCAAGTTATGCCAATGTAGTTTGTTATAAATGTGGAAAACTGGGCCACATTATTAGAAATTGCCCGAACCAGGAGAACACGAATGGACAAGGCCGCGGAAGAGTTTTCAATATTAATGCGGCAGAGGCACAGGAAGACCCGGAGCTTGTTACGGGTACGTTTCTTATTAAAAATAATTCTGCTTAATTTTTATTTGATTCGGGTGCGGATAGAAGCTATATGAGTAGAGATTTTTGTGCTAAATTAAGTTGTCCATTGACGCCGTTGGATAGTAAATTTTTACTCGAATTAGCAAACGGTAAATTAATTTCAGCAGATAATATATGCCGGAATCGAGAAATTAAACTGGGTAGCGAAATATTTAAGATTGATTTGATACCAGTGGAGTTAGGAAGTTTTGATGTAATAGTTGGCATGGACTGGCTGAAGAAGGTGAAAGCAGAGATCGTATGTTATAAAAATGCAATTCGCATTGTACGAGAAGAAGGAGAACCCTTAATGGTGTACGGAGAAAAGGGCAACATGAAGCTAGATCTTATTAGTAATTTGAAGACACAAAAACTAATAAGAAAAGGTTGCTATGCTGTTCTAGCACACGTCGAGAAAGTACAAACTAAAGAAAAGAGCATCAATGATGTTCCCGTCGCAAAAGAATTTCCCGATGTATTTCCGAAAGAATTACCGGGACTACCTCCACATCGTTCTGTTGAATTTCAAATAGATCTTGTACCAGGAGTTGCACCAATAGCTCGTGCTCCTTATAGACTCGCACCCAGCGAGATGAAAGAACTACAAAGCCAACTGCAAGAACTATTAGAACGTGGTTTCATTCGACCAAGCACATCACCATGGGGAGCTCCTGTTTTGTTTGTCAAGAAGAAGGATGGTACATTTAGGTTGTGTATTGACTACAGAGAGTTGAACAAACTTACCATCAAAAACCGTTATCCACTGCCGAGAATTGACGATGTTGCTAAATACGTAGGAGAATGTTTGACGTGTTCTAAGGTCAAAGCGGAGCATCAGAAACCATCAGGTCTACTTCAACAACCCGAAATCCCGGAATGGAAATGGGAAAACATTACCATGGATTTCATCACTAAATTGCCAAGGACTGCAAGTGGTTTTGATACTATTTGGGTAATAGTTGATCGTCTCACCAAATCAGCACACTTCTTGCCAATAAGAGAAGATGACAAGATGGAGAAGTTAGCACGACTGTATTTGAAGGAAGTCATCTCCAGACATGGAATACCAATCTCTATTATCTCTGATAGGGATGGCAGATTTATTTCAAGATTCTGGCAGACATTACAGCAAGCATTAGGAACTCGTCTAGATATGAGTACTGCCTATCATCCACAAACTGATGGGCAGAGTGAAAGGATGATACAAACACTTGAAGACATGCTACGAGCATGTGTTATTGATTTCAGAAACAGTTGGGATCGACATCTACCGTTAGCAGAATTTTCCTACAACAACAGCTACCATTCAAGCATTGAGATGGCGCCATTTGAAGCACTTTATGGTAGAAAGTGCAGGTCTCCAATTTGTTGGAGTGAAGTGAGGGATAGACAGATTACGGGTCCGGAGATAATACAAGAAACTACTGAGAAGATCATCCAAATTCAACAACGGTTGAAAACCGCCCAAAGTCGACAAAAGAGCTACGCCGACATTAAAAGAAAAGATATAGAATTTAAAATTGGAGAGATGGTCATGCTTAAGGTTGCACCTTGGAAAGGTGTTGTTCGATTTGGTAAACGAGGGAAATTAAATCCAAGGTATATTGGACCATTCAAGATTATTGATCGTGTCGGACCAGTAACTTACCGACTTGAGTTACCTCAACAACTCGCGGCTGTACATAACACTTTCCATGTCTCGAATTTGAAGAAATGTTTTGCTAAAGAAGATCTCACTATTCCGTTGGACGAAATCCAAATCAATGAAAAACTTCAATTCATTGAAGAACCCGTTGAAATAATGGATCGTGAGGTTAAGAGACTTAAACAAAACAAGATACCGATTGTTAAGGTTCGATGGAATGCTCGTAGAGGACCTGAGTTTACCTGGGAACGAGAAGATCAGATGAAGAAGAAGTACCCGCACTTATTTCCAGAAGATGAGCCAACACCTCCAATCGCTTAAAATTTCGGGACGAAATTTATTTAACGGGTAGGTACTGTAGTGACCCGAACTTTTCCGAACCTTTCTATGATTATATGTTTAATGAAAACTATATTTACATGATTAAATGTTTCCAACATGTTAAGCAATCAAACTTGTTAAGACTTGGTTAATTGAAACGGAAATTTTGTAAACGTCTGATTACCCAGTTTTACCAATGATTCACGAACGCTATAAGTTGTATATGACATGATGATACATAAATGAATAAATATATATGTTTAACATGATATAATGATCATCAAGTATCTCATTAAAAATAGTAAAAATAAGTTATATACTTAAAAAGGAGACTATTGACGTATGAAACTCGAAACGATACATATAACGATTATCGTTATAACCACGTCTTACTAAATATATATGAAGAATATTAATACATTATTATATTATATATAACATGATAATATGATAATTAAATATATCATTAAGTGTATTAACAATGAACTACATAAGTAAAAACAAGACTACTAACTTAAGGATTTCGAAGCGAGACATATATGTAACGATTATTGTTGTAACGACATTTAAATGTATATATCATATTAAGATATATTAATATATCATAATATCATGATAATATAATAATTTAAAATCTCATTTGATATTATAAACTTTGGGTTAACAACATTTAACAAGATCGTTAACCTAAAGGTCTCAAAACAACACTTACATGTAACGACTAACGATGACTTAACGACTCAGTTAAAATGTATATACATGTAGTGTTTTAATATGTATTCATACACTTTTGAAAGACTTCAATACACTTATCAAAATACTTCTACTTAACAAAAATGCGTACAATTACATTCTCGTTCAGTTTCATCAACAATTCTACTCGTATGCACCCGTATTGGTACTCGTACAATACACAGCTTTTAGATGTATGTACTATTGGTATATACACTCCAATGATCAGCTCTTAGCAGCCCATGTGAGTCACCTAACACATGTGGGAACCATCATTTGGCAACTAGCATGAAATATCTCATAAAATTACAAAAATATGAGTAATCATTCATGACTTATTTACATGAAAACAAAATTACATATCCTTTATATCTAATCCATACACCAACGACCAAAAATACCTATGAACACTTTCATTCTTCAATTTTCTTCATCTAATTGATCTCTCTCAAGTTCTATCTTCAAGTTCTAAGTGTTCTTCATAAATTCCAAAAGTTCTAGTTTCATAAAATCAAGAATACTTTCAAGTTTGCTAGCTCACTTCCAATCTTGTAAGGTGATCATCCAACCTCAAGAAATCTTTGTTTCTTACAGTAGGTTATCATTCTAATACAAGGTAATAATCATATTCAAACTTTAATTCAATTTCTATAACTATAACAATCTTATTTCGAGTGGAAATCTTACTTGAAATTGTTTTCATGTCATGATTCTGCTTCAAGAACTTTCAAGCCATCCAAGGATCCTTTAAAGCTAGATCTATTTTTCTCATTTCCAGTAGGTTTATCCAAGAAACTTGAGGTAGTAATGATGTTCATAACTGAAGGTTTTTCGTATGCCCGTGAGACATATTAAATTAATGTGGCTAATATGTTATGATCCAAGTCGGGTAATACCCAATAATAAGCTTACCGACACCTTAAACGTATTTGATCTTAACGATTGGTTCATTAAACAAATACGCGACACTTGGATTTTAGAAAATTGGATTTCTAAAATGTTATCACTTGAGATATATTACTTGGATAATTTATATATTAATGAATTAATTATTTAAAGGTTTAAATAATTAAGTTGTGTTATATTTTATAAAAGGTTTATAAGATATATATATATATATATATATATATATATATATATATATATATATATATATATGTTACTAAACTATACTTAAGTTTTATACAAGTTTATATATATGTAAATACAAGTTTATATATATATATATTTCTTGTTATAAAATAAGAGAGTTAGTGGCAGATTTTGGGACTCCAAGAGAGCATCTCATGCTTGCTTTTGTTGCTCCCTATATACACAACTCCAAGGGGAATGTCTACACTTGAACCAAGCACACTTTGACTCATTTTTCTTTCAAAAAAACTGACCAAAACTCTCTCTATTCTGGCTGTTCTGGCCGTGATTTTTGGGCAGCAAAAGGGCTGGTTCAAGCTTGATTAATCAAGTGGTTAAGTGCTCTAATTAAATCCTAACCAAAGTACTAGGTGTTGGTTGTAAGTTTGGGGTATAATCACTTGAGGTTTCATAGTTTTGAGGCTCCATTCATCACCATCTTTGAAGTTGCTGCTGTCCAGTTTTTCAAGTGTAAATAAAAGGGTTTTGAGCTTGGTTAATTAGTTAATTAAGTGTCTAAATCTTAACTAACTTAAAGGGTGGTGTTGGTGCATCAAAGGATTGGGTTTTACACACTTGAGGCTTCAAGTTAGAAGCTCATTTTGCATCACCTTCTTCAACATATCCCGCTGTCCATTCAGCCCATTACTCACCATTGAAGAGGTATAATCTTCTTCTTTTACTTGTATTATATGTAAGTATAATTTCATGACTTGATATTACATGGAATTCAATCAAAATCGTTTTGCACATAAACTTGTTTTCTTAGTAATTATGCTTCCGCTTGTTGTAACTCAAAATGAATTGGTTTCATGATTCTATTAAAATTAAGAAACATGTTATTATGTTGAATTCCATCAATGGTATCTAGAGCCGAAGTCTATGAAATATTCTTCTTATATATGGTCTTTAAAACCCACCAACTTTGCATTCTATTAACATGCATGAAAGTAGAATGTACAAATGTTCGGGTTTGGGTGGGTATGAAATATAGGCCGAATTCTAAAGGGTACCAAAGTGGTTTTGGGTTGGCCATTTGGTTCATATTTGTTGTATGTTGAAGTTCACAATCAAGCCTAGACCTTGTGTTTGAATGGTTGCATGCATGATTGATTTATTATTATTCATTTGGTATGTAATAATTAATTCATTCATTTGGTTGTAATATTCATTCATTTGGTTATGTAATTTATTTTATATTTGGCATGTAAAATAGATTAGGTTGTATTTTCATTTTTTAGACAAAATGTATTAGGATATACTTTGTAACAAGATGAAGATGCATGAAGATCACAAGGAAGAACACAAGATGCATGTGGATGCAAGGTTAAGTGGGAGGTTAAAACCTCTTACTTTGTGTTTTACCCATTGACCGGTGGCATTTTATTTTCGGCTAAACAAAATGTCTACCAAAAGGCTTGATTGTGAACATTTGTTTTGCATGCGTGGTTGTTTTAATTTCTTGTATGATTGTGGATTGTGTATGTTACTACAACAAGTTATCACACAAGTTAACAACAAGCAAAACTACAATTTAATTGGTTAAATTATTAACTATATGCAATGAACAAAACTACAATTTAATTGGTTAAATTGAAATGGCAAAAGACGTTAATAAATGGCTATTAAGAACTAGAAACGGATTACACATATAAAATGGTTTATATCATAGTAATAAAATTGGCATTATTACATGACATGAAAATGGATTTTCATAAGTACCATACACTAAATGCATGTTGGTGTATGGCATAAATGTTTTCTCAAACTAGAAATAACGAAAACTTAAAATCCCTTTTAACAACAAGGTAAACAAGTTTAACGCCATCCTATTGTGTGACACTTAGGCGTATTAGGGAACTCATGATGGGTTAAAGGTCACCTAACCGTTATGAGCAAACTAATATGATTAAGGTAAATTTTGCACACTTGTGGGATAAAGGTCACCTAACCACTTGTATGTTAAGTTTACACGTTTACACAAGTAGGACGACTTGATTTGGAAATCATGAACTTAGGGTCACCGAAGCATGATGAACAAATAGGCGTTGATGGGATAATATGCCATGCAAAAGGATTGCATGATCCCATAACTTAGAAGTTGCAAAAGGATTGCAATTGTCATATAATGACTACCTAGCTAAATAAAATGATGGGATAAAGGTCACCTAACCGAAATTTGGTTTACCGTTGGATTCTAAAATTTAATAAATATCAATTGGATTTAAAGGGTATTGATTGTTAAATTAAAATTAATACTTAAACAACTTTGTTAAATTTTGTAGATGGCCGCCAATAACAACAACATGCAAAACGCACCTATTAACTTGAACAACCTATCGTTAAGGTCTCTCCTCGAGAAAGACAAACTCAACCATACGAACTTTATGGATTGGTTCCGCAATCTTAGGATTGTCCTCAAACTTGAGGATAAGGTGTATGTGTTGGAAGACCTAATTCCCGATCAACCCGACGAGGATGATACGGAAGGCATGGCTTATTAGGATAAGTATTGCGCCGATTCGGTGCAATTCGCTTGCCTAATGCTTGGGACTATGATACCCGAACTCCAAAAGGATTTCGAGCATCATACTGCATACGACATGATCACGCAATTGAAGGAGATGTTCCTTCAACAAGCACGTGTTGAGCACTTCGAGACCGTTTGAGCACTTCATGCATGTCGTATGGACGACTCCCAATCCGTTTCATCTTATGTCCTTAAAATGAAAAGCCTCATTGATTGCGCAAACCGTCTTAATCTCAACATATCTAATGAGCTAGCCACGGATCTTATCATAAACTCCTTGTCAAAGAGGTTTGACCAATTTGTAATTAATTACAATATGAATGGGATGGATAAGACCATTGGCGAACTTCATGGCATGCTTAGGACGGCAGAAACTAGCATGGGTAAGAGGGCTTCACCCGTGCTAATGATCAATGATGGTGGGTCCAAAGGTAACAACACCTCTAAGCCAAAGGCGGCTAAGAGGAAAGGACCTGCACATCAAGGCAAGGGAAAGGAGAGGATGGTTACCCCAACCAAAAACAAGAACAAGAAGCAAAAGGTTGCCGGACAAGCAAACCCCAAGGAAGACCCGTGCTTCGGTTACGGTGAAATGGGTCACTGGAAACGCAACTGCCCGGTCTACCTTAAGGAGTTGAAGGAAAAGAGGGATGCGGGGCAATCCTCAGGTAATATATATATGGTATATATAGAGCTTAGTATTACTTCTTCTAATACATGGGTATTAGACACTGGATGTGGAACTCACATTTGCAATTCTTTGCAGGGGTTCAAAAGAAGTAGCAAGCAAGCGGGAACATCAAGTCTCTTTATGGGTAATGGAGCCAAAGTGCAAGTGAAGGCTCAAGGAGACTTTGTATTAAAGCTTCCAAGTGGTTTGGAACTCATTTTGAACAATGTTTTGTATGCACCAGATTTATGTCGAAACATTATTTCAGTTTCCCGTTTAAAACAATGTGGGTTTTATCTTAATTTTGTTAATAATGATATCCACGTTTATTTAGATAATGTATTCTATTTTAAGGCTTCGCCTTCAAATGGAATTTATGAATTGGTTCATGATGATACATCATCTAGTAGCTCAATATACCATACTAGCACCAAGAAACTCAAAAGGGATTTGAGTGATTCCTACTTATGGCATTGTCGCCTTGGTCACATAAACAAGAACCGAATGCGTACACTTCAAAAGAATGGACTCTTGAGATCAAATGAGATGGACTCGTTTGATGTATGTGAATCTTGTTTACAAGGTAAAATGACTAAAGCACCTTTCAAAGGGACCTATGAAAGGGCTAAGGACTTATTGGGATTAATACATTCGGATGTATGTGGACCCTTTAAGCCCATAGCTAGGAATGGTGAAAGATACTTCGTTACTTTCATTGATGACTTCAGTCGTTTTGGATATGTCTACTTGTTAAGACATAAGGATGAAACTTTTGAAGCATTCAAAGAATATCAAAGCGAAGTACAAAATCAACTCAATAAGACAATCAAGGTACTTCATACCGATAGAGGAGGTGAATACCTAAGCGATGCTTTCCAAGATCATCTTAGAAGTTGTGGGATTATCTCGCAACTTACTCCACCCGGGACACCACAACTTAATGGAGTTTCCGAAAGGAGGAACCGAACCCTAATGGATATGGTTCGATCTATGATGGCTAGAAGCTCGTTACCTCTATCATTTTGGGGTTATTGTCTATGCTCTGCGGCTCGTATTTTAAATATGGCCCCAACCAAGAAAGTGGGACGAACACCTCATGAGATGTGGTTTGGAAAACCTCCATCTATATCATACTTAAAGGTATGGGGATGTGAAGCTTATCCTAAGCGTTACGTCCCTAATAAGTTGAATGCTCGATCCACGAAGTGTATCTTCATAGGATATCCCAAGGATGATATGGGATACTATTTCTATGATCCAACCGAGCAAAATGTATTTGTTGCTCGAAAGGCGGAATTCCTTGAAACTAAGTTCCTAATGGAAGGAAATAGTGAAAGGAAGATAGATCTTGAAGAGGTTCAAGATCAAGTAGATGATACACAATTGGCTGACACTAGCACTTAACATGAAAATGTTGAGAGTGATCAGATGGATGATCAAAATACACAAGACGTTCGTAAATCTGGTAGGATTAGTAATCCTCCTGAGATATATGGGTTTCTCATGGGTGGTTGCTATGTGGTTGATTTGGATGAACCAACAAACTACCAAGATGCTTTATCAAGGATTGATAAGGATAAATGGCAGGAAGCCATGAAAGCTGAGATGCAATCCATGTATGACAACCAAGTTTGGGAACTGGTTGTACAACCTACTGGCTCAAGGCTAGTTGATTGTAAATGGCTTTTCAAAATGAAAACCGACATACATGGAAACTTGGATACATATAAAGCTAGACTTGTAGCAAAAGGTTTTACTCAAACTCAAGGGGTTGACTATGATGAAACTTTTTCGCCTATGGCAATGCTAAAGTCTATTAGGATATTATTTGCCATTGCTGCTCATTATGATTATGAAATATGGCAAATGGATGTCAAAACCGCTTTCCTAAATGGATATCTTGTGGAAGATGTCTATATAGTTCAGCCGGAAGGTTTTGTTGATCCGAAATATCCTAAAAAGGTATGCAAGTTAAAGAAGTCAATCTACGGATTGAAACAAGCATCTAGAATGTGGAATTATCGTTTTAATGAGGAAGTCGAGAAATTTGGCTTCATTAAAAGTGGTGATGAAGCTTGTGTATATAAGAAAGCTAGTGGGAGCACTATCATGTTCCTTGTACTATATGTGGATGATATATTGTTATTTGGAAATGATATTCTGGCAATGCAAGTATTTAAAACTTGGTTAAGTAAATGCTTCTCCATTAAGTATCTTGGAGAAGCACAATATGTTTTGGGGATTGGGATCTACAGGGATAGATGCAAGAAACTGATAGGTTTGAATCAAAGTGCATACATTGAAAAGATCTTGAAAAGGTTCAAGATGGAGAACTCTAAGAAAGGTTTGGTACCTATTCAAAGAGGAACGCTCCTTAGTTCATCTCAGTGTCCCACCACAAAAGATGAACATGAGAGAATGAAGAAAGTCCCATATGCTTCTGCCATTGGGTCAATCATGTATGCAATGATATGCACTAGACCAGATGTGTCATGCGCTCTAAGCCTGACAAGTAGATACCAGAATAACCCAGAAAACAGTCATTGGATTGCTGTTAAAAGTATATTGAAATACCTTAGGAGGACTAAGGATATGTTTCTGATATATGGGTCTGGTGAGGAGGAGCTCGCTGTAAAAGGTTACGTGGACGCGAGTTTCCAAACTGATCGTGATGATTCTCGATCACAATCCGGTTATGTCTTCACATTAAATGGAGGTGCGGTCTCTTGGAAGAGTTCAAAACATGATGTTGTTGCTCTATCCACTACAGAGTTAGAGTACATCACCGCATCATTGGCAGCTCAGGAAGCTGCATGGATGAAGAAATTCATCGACGACTTAGGAGTAGTCCCTTCCATTCAGGACCCTCTTGAGATCTTTTGTGACAACGAGGGTGCGATTGCTCAAATCAAGGAACCTCGTGCTCTTCAAAAGACCCGTCACATTGAGCGGAGATTCAAATACATAAGGGATGAAGTTGAAAAGGGAAAGATATGTATTCGCAAAGTTCACACAGATCTTAATATAGCGGATCCTCTCACGAAGCTCTTACATGGATCAAAACATGCAGGACATGTTTGTGCATTAGGGCTTCGATATTCTAGTGATTGGTCATGATCTGTTTTAAGTATTGTAACGGAACGAAATTGTTCAAACTCATTAATATAATTATGGTTTAATTTATTTTGAGTTAAGTTCCTATTTTGCATATTTTATCCATGAATAAGCAATTATTCTAAATTCCGTAGTTGATCACATTTGTGGGAACAAGTGTGAGGTTTAGACTATTATGAACTTGGATTGGTATACATTCACGGACTGAATGTGGGGAAAGGTTGCAACCAAGGTTCATAGATATTTGTGGGATACAAATATTGGAAGACCCGCCCTCAAGATTTACTAAATGGAGCCTTTATGGTTGATCACATGTAGTCTTGAGTAAAGGCGAATATCATTGTATCCTCTGACCTGAGATACATATTGGGTTCGGATATTTACCAAGTATTGTGCCTTGATTCGTTCCTTCGCTATTCTGAAATATGGTAGTTCATAAGGAAGAGCTCAGGTATAATACAAGGTATGTATTTAGGACGTATGTAGTCAAGATGGAATTTGTCCCTCTTATTCGTTGAGAGTCAGATGTCTAAGGCCTGATAACGTTAAATCTAGAAGAGAGTGATCATTCTGTGTCTCTTGGATTTAACATGACATCTAGGACGAAAGGATATAATGAAAAGATTCACCTATTCATATTCGAGATGGGAACTCGAAAGGGATGATGTTATTGAATGGCACAAAGTCATAACATATTGGGGGTGATGGACGGTCGTTAGGTGGTATCCGTCACTTGCATTAATTTCTTATGTTTCTCGTGCAAGTGGGAGATTGAAGGTTTTTCGTATGCCCGTGAGACATATTAAATTAATGTGGCTAATATGTTATGATCCAAGTCGGGTCATACCCAATAACAAGCTTACCGACACCTTAAACGTATTTGATCTTAACGATTGGTTCATTAGACAAATACGCGACACTTGGATTTTAGAAAATCGAATTTCTAAAATGTTATCACTTGAGATATATTACTTGGATAATTTATATATTAATGAATTAATTATTTAAAGGTTTAAATAATTAAGTTGTGTTATATTTTATAAAAGGTTTATAAGATATATATATATATATATGTTACTAAACTATACTTAAGTTTTATACAAGTTTATATATATGTAAATACAAGTTTATATATATATATATTTCTTGTTATAAAATAAGAGAGTTAGTGGCAGATTTTGGGACTCCAAGAGAGCATCTCATGCTTGCTTTTGTTGCTCCCTATATACACAACTCCAAGGGGAATGTCTACACTTGAACCAAGCACACTTTGACTCATTTTTCTTTCAAAAAAACTGACCAAAACTCTCTCTATTCTGGCTGTTCTGGCCGTGATTTTTGGGCAGCAAAAGGGCTGGTTCAAGCTTGATTAATCAAGTGGTTAAGTGCTCTAATTAAATCCTAACCAAAGTACTAGGTGTTGGTTGTAAGTTTGGGGTATAATCACTTGAGGTTTCATAGTTTTGAGGCTCCATTCATCACCATCTTTGAAGTTGCTGCTGTCCAGTTTTTCAAGTGTAAATAAAAGGGTTTTGAGCTTGGTTAATTAGTTAATTAAGTGTCTAAATCTTAACTAACTTAAAGGGTGGTGTTGGTGCATCAAAGGATTGGGTTTTACACATTTGAGGCTTCAAGTTAGAAGCTCATTTTGCATCACCTTCTTCAACATATCCTGCTGTCCATTCAGCCCATTACTCACCATTGAAGAGGTATAATCTTCTTCTTTTACTTGTATTATATGTAAGTATAATTTCATGACTTGATATTACATGGAATTCAATCAAAATGGTTTTGCACATAAACTTGTTTTCTTAGTAATTATGCTTCCGCTTGTTGTAACTCAAAATGAATTGGTTTCATGATTCTATTAAAATTAAGAAACATGTTATTATGTTGAATTCCATCAATAACATCATTCGATTCATACATATAAAGCTATCTTATTCGAAGGTTTAAACTTGTAATCACTAGAACATAGTTTAGTTAATTCTAAACTTGTTCGCAAATAAAAGTTAATCCTTCTAACTTGACTTTTAAAATCAACTAAACACATGTTCTATATCTATATGATATGCTAACTTAATGATTTAAAACCTGGAAACACGAAAAACACCGTAAAACCGGATTTACGCCGTCGTAGTAACACCGCGGGCTGTTTTAGGTTAGTTAATTAAAAACTATGATAAACTTTGATTTAAAAGTTGTTATTCTGGGAAAATGATTTTTATTATGAACATGAAACTATATCCAAAAATTATGGTTAAACTCAAAGTGGAAGTATGTTTTCTAAAATGGTCATCTAGACGTCGTTCTTTCGACTGAAATGACTACCTTTACAAAAATGACTTGTAACTTATTTTTCCGACTATAAACCTATACTTTTTCTGTTTAGATTCATAAAATAGAGTTCAATATGAAACCATATCAATTTGATTCACTCAAAACGGATTTAAAATGAAGAAGTTATGGGTAAAACAAGATTGGATAATTTTTCTCATTTTAGCTACGTGAAAATTGGTAACAAATCTATTCCAACCATAACTTAATCAACTTGTATTGTATATTATGTAATCTTGAGATACCATAGACACGTATACAATGTTTCAACCTATCATGTCGACACATCTATATATATTTTGGAACAACCATTGACACTCTATATGTGAATGTTGGAGTTAGCTATACAGGGTTGAGGTTGATTCCAAAATATATATAGTTTGAGTTGTGATCAATACTGAGATACGTATACACTGGGTCGTGGATTGATTCAAGATAATATTTATCGATTTATTTCTGTACATCTAATTGTGAACAAGTAGTTGTAGGTTACTAACGAGGACAGCTGACTTAATAAAATTAAAACATCAAAATATATTAAAAGTGTTGTAAATATATTTTGAACATACTTTGATATATATGTATATATTGTTATAGGTTCGTGAATCAACCAGTGGCCAAGTCTTACTTCCCGACGAAGTAAAAATCTGTGAAAGTGAGTTATAGTCCCACTTTTAAAATCTAATATTTTTGGGATGAGAATACATGCAGGTTTTATAAATGATTTACAAAATAGACACAAGTACGTGAAACTACATTCTATGGTTGAATTATCGAAATCGAATATGCCCCTTTTTATTAAGTCTGGTAATCTAAAAATTAGGGAACAGACACCCTAATTGACGCGAATCCTAAAGATAGATCTATTGGGCCTAACAAACCCCATCCAAAGTACTAGATGCTTTAGTACTTCGAAATTTATATCATATCCGAAGGGTGTCCCGGAATGATGGGGATATTCTTATATATGCATCTTGTTAATGTCGGTTACCAGGTGTTCACCATATGAATGATTTTTATCTCTATGTATGGGATGTATATTGAAATATGAAATCTTGTGGTCTATTGTTACGATTTGATATATATAGGTTAAACCTATAACTCACCAACATTTTTGTTGACGTTTAAAGCATGTTTATTCTCAGGTGAATATTAAGAGCTTTCGCTGTTGCATACTAAAATAAGGACAAGATTTGGAGTCCATGTTTGTATGATATTATGTGAAAACTGCATTCAAGAAACATATGTCGATGTAATATATTTCTATTGTAAACCATTATGTAATGGTCGTGTGTAAACAGTATATTTTAGATTATCATTATTTGATAATCTACGTAATGCTTTTGAAACCTTTATTGATAAAATAAAGGTTATGGTTGTTTTAAAAATGAATGCAGTCTTTGAAAAACGTCTCATATAGAGGTCAAAACCTCGCAACGAAATCAATTAATATGGAACGTTTATAATCAATATGAACGGGACATTTCACGTGTCTCTCCTCATCATCCATTTCCATCCTTATAAACGGTTCTCCGACCAAAGAGTTTATTCCCGGAAGAGGCATAAGATAAGGTGATCCAATATCACCTTGCGTCATTGGTCCTTCAACTTTGTACCAAAAATCATAGGTGACCGTCGACTTTTTTTTTTACTTCGTTGACCTCTAACTATTAAGATATCTTATGGATGACCTTGCAGTTAACGATTGTTAAGTTTTATATGTTAAATGAGATCGCATGACCAACATATGAGCGTATATTTATCATTTTACATGTTCTCTTATCTTCTTAACTCCATTTCCATCTTCATCTTTTACCCATCAAACTTGCATTCATATACTCAAACTATCAAACTAATATACACCACCTAACAAAGACATAAACGAGATCTATATATTAAAAATCACTAACATGATATGAAACAGATTGATAATCAGCAGGTTATTAAAATCGCAAATGAGAATCGCAACCAATTTTGCTTACCTCGTGAAGAAGAAATGAGTCAAAATCTATCAGTTCATTGTAATCCCTCCATACCCATAAAGCAACCGGGTTGTTCCAAATTCCGGCAAAGCAGTAACATGGATTGTTTCATCTTCATCGTCATTACCGTCCACCAGATCTATGTCACAATAAAACCCTAATTTGTCCCGTAACCCTGAATCCGCTTTCATCGGCAAAATTACCGGGAAGATTTTAATTCAGATAAGGATTCATGTGACGAGAAGGGGAAGCCATTCCTACCATTTGCATCCGGTAATTTTGAGTTTCGACGAGGATTCTGGTGAAGGGAAGTTGGCTACAAAATTGAAGGGTTTTAAACCTCATCGGATGTAGGTGTCATATCCACAAACTTCACCGGAAACCATGGGTTACAGTTCCAAACACACACATTTCACACGACGGTGCTTCGTTTCTAGCGAACAATTCCGACGAACCATATGAATAATGAGATTGAGATTTAAAAGTTACTTATATACATATATTAGTCATACATGAGTGTTATGGATCTCATTTATAAAAAATGATAGAGATTGAGATTGCTTAAGAATAATATTGAGATTTATTTATTTGATTTTAAAATATATTCTTGGATTCTGTTTAAATAAATAAATGTTCCAGATCTCGTCTTGTACACTTTGAATGATTTAATTTTTATAAATTGTTAACGTTGAATGGTTCCAGACCTTGCCGGATATCTCTTCTTTCTTATCTATAATAAGAAAACAATTATTTTGTCATCAATTTTTAAAAAAACTCACATGGAGAAATTCTAGCCTATAGATTAGTCTAACTTAATATTTAATCTCAGCCCTTGAAATTGTTGATGTCGCAATTTAGGGTCAGTTACTGATTTTAATGACACACCTACTGTAACGACCCTACTTTTTCCGTTATCTTTTACCGTTAATTATTTAACGACCGTTAATTGTTATTCGTGCCACGTCATTTCTATGATCTATATTATTATTTTAGTAATAATATATTAATTAATATGTGTTATATGAATATTTGTATTCATATTTCAAGTTATACGTTTCTACGTGTCGCGGATTTCTATCCGGCGAATCTTTTCGGTTTTCAAACCAACGGTCGAGCTTTTGGGATTTTTAAGTCCTAATAATTTTAAATATGATATTTTAATGTCATATATTTATATATAGTGTTTATATATATTTTTCGTCGCGTAATTAATATCTCTCCGAATTTTCAATCGCGTAGTCGTGTTTTCGCATTTCGGGTTTCGTTCGGGCATTCGGGCCACAAGCAAATACTCTTAGCATCAAGTTGGCCCACAATTGGGGCCCACCCATCATATTTCAGCCGAAAATTGTCAAGGGGAGGGGGTGGTTTTGCCATTTCTTCTAAATAGTGATTCATTTGATTAAAACACCAAAAATACTCCTCATTTTAACCCTAGCTTTCATTTTAACATTCTTCTCTTCTCCTTTTCTTGTTTAGAACGACCACCATTCAGAAACATCATCATCTTCTTCAATCAAGCACTCAAATCAAAGGGCTTTCATCGTTTCCGGATTCTACATCTCGTTCTCTACGCGTTCATATCCTTCAATTCTTGATTAGGGTATAAACCCTAACCCTAGCTTTTTAATTTTTCTTTAATTTTTCTGTTTTTATATGTTATAATGATAGTATGATGCTTATATATTATTGTATTGTTGATTGTATGCGTAGAAATGCTCGATTATATATGTTTTCGGTTTGATTGTTTTGGGACAGCGGTTTGATTGTTGTTTTCTGTATATATAACTGATATAAAAGTGAAATTAAAGTGTTTATATGAGTTCCTCTCATCAATATATTAATTTTAGACTCCGGATTCATGTCATTTCGATTCCCGGAGCTCTAGTTATTCTTAAAATGGTGTTTTGTTGAGATTAAATTGTGAAAACGAATTGGTACAGGTATGGTCCAACTTTGTGATCATATTTGGAGTCTTTAGGGTGTACTAGTGTGTTAGGATTGATGATGGGATGAACTTTCATGTTTGGGTCATCGAAATCCGAGCCACGGATCACCCGGTATGACTAAAACATGTTTTTGAACGGATTAAAGCTACAAGTTGATTTATGGCTGTAAGTCACGACTTGTTTGCTGTTCTTGGGGTGTTCTTGAGCACACTAATGTGTTGGGTGGATTGGTTAGGCAAAGATATATATAAGACTCGCCGAAAACTGTTTCCCGGGGCTCAAGTTATGACCCGATGAACTTTTAATTAAAACTTATGGTTATTAATTATGACTTATGATATAAATAATGAATTTAATTATTAATAAATTACTTATGATATAAAAAGTAATTATTTAATTTAAGACATATGATATATATATTTACTATATCATTTATTAATTAATTATGATTTAATTAAACATTTAATTAAACTTATGATTAATAATACTTTTATTGTTAATGAAAAATACTTATGGTAATTATTAAACTTATATTATGAGATTATTATAATAAGACTTATAATAAGGTTTAATTAATTATTTAATTATTATAAGGCTTAGTTATTATTTAATTATAATTTAATTATTAAATACTTATGATTTAATAATGATAATTAGAAACTTATGATATGATTAATAATTCATTATTAATTAATAATACTTATGATATGATTTAAAATATATTATTAATTAATAATACTTATATTATGATTAATATTTAATTAATTAATTAAATACTTATGTTATAATAATTATATCATTTAAACTTATGTTAACTTTAATAATTCATTTTAATTTAATTAAACTTATGTTATGACATAATTATACATATATGACTTTAATTAACGTTATAACCTAAATTATTAATATAACTTATACTTTTAAAATTAACGTTGACTATGTTTGACCAATGTTGACTTTTGAGTTGACTTTCAATTGACTTTGACTTTCAGTTGACTTTTGTTGACTTTCTAATTAAGGAAACTTTCCTAACTTATATACTTTCCAAAAATAGCAACTTTATAAATATGGAAACTTTATAAATTTAGAAACTTTCCTAAAATAGAAACTTTCCTAAAATAGAAACTTTCCAAAAATAAAAACATTCCTAAAATAGAATCTTTCCAAAAATGGAAACCTGCTAAAAATAGAAAATTTCTAAAAATAGAAAGTGTGTGTCCGTACGCTGTTCCGATCAAACCGATACATGTTGAGTGTTGTTCTATGTCTACTTGCAACATGTACAATAGCTATCATACTAAGACTTGACCTAAGTTAGTTATTTATATCGACCTGCTTTATTTATAGGTCGGCGTTGTGATCATTCCTGATCACTTTACTTCATTTGATGTTCACTTATTTGTGTGGTTACTTCGTTTGCTATTAAGGTGAGTTATAGTCTCATTTTTATATTTTAACTCTTTTGGGATGAAAATACATGCAATTTATTTTATATTTTGGACACAAGTGGAGGTTGGTTTAAATTATTCATTGTGAGTTGAACAAAAATATTCCCTAGTCTGGTAACTGTAATCACTGGTTTCTACTGGTGAACGCGAATCCTATGGATAGATCTATCAGGTTTAACAACCCCATTTCTAGCTAGTCGCGCTAGCAATTTATAATCGGAATGTTTTGTACTTCATATTTTGTTGTAGATACACTTGTTCGGTGTATATTATTTATTGTATTTGGCAAGGGTAAATAAATGGTTAAGTGGTTACCAGGTGGCTCACCGAAAATGGAATAATGTTTTTATATGTTTTCTAGCATATAATTTTGTGGTCCAAAAAGGAGTTTTTATGTTTTCAAACATAAAATTTTATGGTTTAAATTAAATATTGTTTGCAATATTAAACCTATAATTCACTCAACATTTTTGTTGATAGTTACTCGCATATTTTATTCTCAGGTTCATGATTGATTGCTTCCGCTGTGCTTAGAGAGTCTGCATATTTATGATGGCAGCTTTTGTTAAACATTAACTTGCATTCTATTTTTGATACATTAGATTTTGGGTGTTTGTTGACTTTGTTTTGGGGTCAACTTTTGATTAAGTAATAATGTATGGTTTTTCTAAACTTACATATTTTGATAGGTTTCCTTTATAGGAAATCATTTTTTTTAAATAAAGAATGCAAGGTTATTTATCAAATTCATATAGAGTTATGATCAAGCTGTGGGACCAAGATAACGATGGTCGTCAAGTGTACTTTGACGGGTCGTTTCAGTTGGTATCAGAGCTCTAGTTGTAGGGAATTAGGCTGCATTGATGTCGTTACCCGAGTCAATAGGGTGCATTAGTGAGTCTAGTCTACCGCTCGGCCTATAAAATATTATTATATGTGATTATTTGTATCGTATTGGTATATATATTGTTATCATTCATACATCTCTATTATGTTCTGAATCTGGGAGGAACTCCGATTCTGATTTAAACGTATTCTTCGACTCATGTGAACTTATCCTTATAAGAACACCTCGGTTAGTGAAACCGAGGGATGTCATTCTTGACTTCTGAAATTCTCGACATTTCTATGTCATCTATTATGGTTATGTATATAACGTTTGAATTATATTACACGAGATGTCATTCTTGACTTCTAAATGCTCGGCATTTCAATGTCAGCTATTATGCTTAGGTATATAACATTCTTGTTATATTACGTGCCTATGTGCTTTGGTTTTTGAACCAAAAAACGTCATTCTTGACTTTTAGAGATTCTTGGTATTTCGAAGACATTTTTATGTCATCGTTACTCCTATTCATTACTTTCAATGTTTTTGTCTCTTGCGCTATCCTTAGCACATTGTTTAAGAAATTATTTTAGAGAAATTGTGTGGAAATTTGAGGTTGATCGCTTGTCCTGACCTCATGTAGTGCTATTGGAATGGAACTATGAATTAGTGAAATATAATGGCGTCAGGCCAACGTGATTATATTACGTTAATTCATAAAGAAGTCCCAATATTGTGACATGAGGAATAGAAAGCGAGTCAAAGAAAATTTTTACACTACTCATTTAGAAATTTCGATGTATTACATGGGTAGGGAAAATATTCATTATCTTATTTGTTGATATACGAGGAGCTCGTCTTAACTAGATTATCTATCTCATGCTCTACCCTTTCATAACTCGCTTGTTAGCAACAGCTTCGCTCGAGAATAGTTTTGGCCCAAGGACTTATGTCCTGATAATAGTCAAAACAACATTTAACTCATTGGTTTTCATGACCTCGTAACATTTATTGGTCAAATGTCGCACGACGATTCAGGTCATTTACTCGATCTTTCACAATCTTACTTCAACTTGTAACCTCTGAAATACAGATACTCTGTTTATCATCGGGAGTTTTACACATTTGTTTAATTGGGTGGTTCTCACGGATTTATGGGCGAATAGAAGTAATGAAATATTTTGTCATGTATACAATTTATAAAATCGTATATGTACGTATAGATTCAAATGAATAAGTTTACCTTAATCTATTTTGATTAGTACATACTAAATTATACCTTCAAAATTATTTTAAAACCACACCTTTATTGAGTTGTTTAATTAAGTCAGATTATTTTATATAAAAGGGTAGACATTGTACATACTTCTAAATTACTAAGAACTTCGTTCCATTTATGTTGTCACATCAAACGTTTAAAGCTTTTTCAAAACTCCTTTGATTAATTTTATCAACTTTTTGCATTACCCTACAGAGTGTCTGGATCACAGTTCTTCTCATCCTCGGTTTAAGGATGAAACTTACCATTAAGTTCATTGATAGAAACTCTTACGCCACTTTGGATGCCGGTTTTATAAAATTTGTTGGAAAGTCTTTGCGCTCATAAAATTTTCCCTCGTATGGTTGGACATGGCCGAAACACGGACCGATAAATCAATTTTCTGGGATACGCTCGGTGGTCACCCTATTGTAGAAAAGGCGTTAGGTGGGTTTCTACCCCAACTGTTGTTATAGTGGGTATCATGGATATATATTACACTAGACCGTTTGAGGAGTTTCTACTCTCAATATTCGCTGTCAACCACAACACCCTCGTAAACATCAATCCTAGGATTCAATACTTTGAGGTGCACGAAATTATTTTTGGAGATTCATCCCACCTGGAGTCGGCCATTCTTTATAACCCATGATTCGCGTTCTTTTCATCCGCACATAAATTTAAGAATATGGATGAATCCTAGATTTCCTCGCTCATTGAGCAAGGGAGTTCACTCTCGTTGAAATATCACACCTTTCGTACGTCTTCCTTTCGGAAATGTAATGAAAATTTACTTTGAAATCCACGATCCTCGTTATCTCCTTTGAGAGAATTGCCTTAAATATCTATGCCACTTATGTGACTACTCCATATATTTCTTCCTTCATTGTTGCAACTATATTTCATTCATCCCAGTTCGTCCCCTTGGGGAGCTTCTGTTTTGTTTGTTAAGAAGAAGAGTGGATCGTTCCGATGGTGTATTGATTATCATGAATTGAACAAGCTTACTGTTAAAAACTGTTACCCTCTTCCGAGAATCGATGATCTATTCGATCAGCTTCAAGGTTCATCTGCTTATTCTAAGATCGATCTTCGTTCCGGCTATCATCAGTTGCGTGTTAAAGAATCTGATGTTTCAAAAACTGCTTTTCGCACCCGTTATGGTCACTTTGAATTCCTTGTTATGCCGTTCAGATTGACAAATGCACCTGCTGTGTTCATGGACCTCATGAACCGTGTGTGTAGACCCTATCTGGACAAATTCGTTATTGTTTTCATCGACGACATCCTTATTTATTCTAAGAATGATGAAGAGCACGAAGAACATTTGAAGTTAGTGCTTGATTATTGAGAAAAGAA
This sequence comes from Rutidosis leptorrhynchoides, assembly GCF_046630445.1. Lineage (NCBI taxonomy): Eukaryota > Viridiplantae > Streptophyta > Magnoliopsida > Asterales > Asteraceae > Rutidosis > Rutidosis leptorrhynchoides. The sequence goes on along the minus strand of NC_092336.1, from coordinate 15,209,037 downwards.
GAGTTGTACGCTAAGTTCTCTAAGTGTGCTTTCTAGTTAAGAGAAGTTTAATTCCTTGGACATATTGTTAGTGAACAGGGAATACAAGTTGATCCTGCTAAAATTAAGGCGATTGAAAGGTGGGAAATTCCGAAAACTCCTACTCAGATTCGTAAGTTTCTAGGGTTGGCAGGTTACTATAGAAGGTTCATTCAAGATTTCTCTCGTATAGCGAAACCTCTGACTGCTTTAACGCACAAGGGGAAGAAGTATGAGTGGAAGGATGAACAAGAGAATACTTTTCAGATTTTGAAGAAGAAGTTGACTACCGCTTCGATATTGTCACTTCCTGAGGGTAATGATGATTTTGTTGTTTATTGTGATGAATCGCATCAGGGCTTTGGCTGTGTTTTGATGCAGTGAAATAAAGTTATTGCGTACGCGTCACGTCAGTTAAAGATCCATGAACAGAATTATACAACCCATGATTTAGAATTGGGAGCTGTTGTGTTCACACTCAAGAATTAGAGACATTACTTATATGGGGTCAAATGTACAGTGTACACTGATCACAAAAGTCTTCAACATATCTTTGATCAAAGACAGTGGGATATGAGGTAGCGAAGATGGGTTGAATTGTTGAACGATTATGATTGTGAACTCCTTTAGCCATTCCGGGAAAAAGTCAATGTCGTGGCTGATGCTTTGAGTCGAAAGGAGAGAGAGTTGAATCTCGCAGGTTTACAGCCTTGAACATGACCAATCGAACAAACCTCGCAAGGCAGATTCTTGCAGTTCAACAAGAAGCCTTGAAGGAGGAAAATTTCGTAACGGGAAGGTCAGAGGCTTGAGTAAACAGTTTAAGGTACGAACCGATGGCACTCGGTATTCTTGCGGGACGCCTTTTGGTTCCGAAGTTTGGTGATCTGCGACAACTTGTTTTAGATGAGGCTCATAAGTCTAGGTACTCTATTCATCCTGGTTCAGGAAAGATGTATCATGATCTTAAGGAGCTGTATTGGTGGCCTAATTTGAAAGCTGATGTGGCTACGTATGTGGCTAAGTGTTTGACCTGCTCTAAGGTTAAAGCTGAACATCAGAAACCGTCAGGACTTTTGGTGCAACCTGAAATTCCCGAGTGGAAGTGGGAAGGTATTATGATGGACTTTATTACGAAGTTACCGAGAGTTGTGGGTGGTTATGATACCATTTGGGTGATTGTTGACCGACTCACTAAGTCAGCTCACTTTTTTCCGATTAAGGAAACATATTCGATGGAGAAGCTTACTCGTTTGTATTTGAAGGAGATTGTTTCTACACATGGTGTTCCTGTATCGATTATTTCAGACCGAGATAGTCGATTTACATCGAGGTTTTGGCAATTCTTACAGGAAGTTTTGGGAACAAAATTGGATATGAGCACCACTTATCATCCACAGATGGATGGTCAGAGTGAAAGGACCATCCAAACGTTGGAAGACATGTTACGAGCGTGCGTAATTGATTTTGGTAATGAGTGGGATAGATATTTGCCACTGGCTGAATTTTCTTATAATAACAGCTATCATGCAAGTATTAAGGCCGCACCGTTTGAAGCTCTGTATGGTTGAAAGTGTAGGTCTCCTATCTGTTGGAATGAGGTTGGGGATGCTCAACTCACAGGCCCAGAAATTATTCATGAGACTACAGATAGATCGTACAGATTAAAGAGAGATTGAAAACCGCCAGGAGTCGGCAAAAGAGTTACGCCGATGTTAGAAGGAAGGATTTAGAATTTCAGGTCGGTGACCTTGTTATGTTGAAGGTATCACCTTGGAAGGGTGTGGTATATTTTGGTAAAAGGGAAAAGTTGAATCCTCGATTTGTTGGACCATTTGAAATTACAGAGAGAGTTGGACCCGTGGCTTATCGTTTGAAATTGCCACAAGAACTCAGTACTGTTTATGACGTTTTTCATGTATCGAATTTGAAGAAGTGTTTGGCCGAGGCCGATGAAACTATTCCTCTTGAGGAGCTTCATGTTGTTAAACAACTCCACTTTATTGAGGAACCTGTTAAAATTATGGATCGAGAGGTTAAGACTCTCAAGCAGGGTAGAATTCCTATCGTCCGAGTTAGATGGAACGCCAGAAGTGGTCTCGAGTTCACTTGGGAGCGTGAAGATCAGTTGAAGCAGAAGTACCCGCATTTGTTCCTAGATGCTGAGTTAACCCCTGCACCTGCTTAAATTTCGGGACGAAATTTCCATAACGGGAAGGTACTGTAACGACCCTACTTTTTCTGTTATCTTTTACCGTTAATTATTTAACGACCGTTAATTGTTATTCGTGCCACGTTATTTCTATGATCTATATTATTATTTTAGTAATAATATATTAATTAATATGTGTTATATGAATATTTGTATTCATATTTCAAGTTATACGTTTCTACGTGTCGCGGATTTCTATCCGGCGAATCTTTTCGGTTTTCAAACCAACGGTCGAGCTTTTGGAATTTTTAAGTCCTAATAATTTTAAATATGATATTTTAATGTCATATATTTATATATAGTGTTTATATATATTTTTCGTCGCGTAATTAATATCTCTCCGAATTTTCAATCGTGTAGTCGTGTTTTCGCGTTTCGGGTTTCGTTCGGGCATTCGGGCAACAAGCAAATACTCTTAGCATCAAGTTGGCCCACAATTGGGGCCCACCCATCATATTTCAGCCGAAAATTGTCAAGGGGAGGGGGTGGTTTTGCCATTTCTTCTAAATAGTGATTCATTTGATTAAAACACCAAAAATACTCCTCATTTTAACCCTAGCTTTCATTTTAACATTCCTCTCTTCTCCTTTTCTTTTTTAGAATGACCACCATTCAGAAATATCATCATCTTCTTCAATCAAGCACTCAAATCAAAGGGCTTTCATCGTTTCCGGATTCTACATCTCGTTCTCTACGCGTTCATATCCTTCAATTCTTGATTAGGGTATAAACCCTAACCCTAGCTTTTTAATTTTTATTTAATTTTTCTGTTTTTATATGTTATAATGATAGTATGATGCTTATATGTTATTGTATTGTTGATTGTATGCGTAGAAATGCTCGATTATATATGTTTTCGGTTTGATTGTTTTGGGACAGCGGTTTGATTGTTGTTTTCTGTATATATAACTGATATAAAAGTGAAATTAAAGTGTTTATATGAGTTCCTCTCATCAATATATTAATTTTAGACTCCGGATTCATGTCATTTCGATTCCCGGAGCTCTAGTTATGCTTAAAATGGTGTTTTGTTGAGATTAAATTGTGAAAACGAATTGGTACAGGTATGGTCCAACTTTGTGATCATATTTGGAGTCTTTAGGGTGTACTAGTGTGTTAAGATTGATGATGGGATGAACTTTCATGTTCGGGTAATCGAAATCCGAGCCACGGATCACCTGGTATGACTAAAACATGTTTTTGAACGGATTAAAGCTACAAGTTGATTTATAGCTGTAAGTCACGACTTGTTTGCTGTTCTTGGGGTGTTCTTGAGCACACTAATGTGTCGGGTGGGTTGGTTAGAAAAAGATATATATAAGACTCGCCGAAAACTGATTCCCGGGGCTCAAGTTATGACCCGATGAACTTTTAATTAAAACTTATGGTTATTAATTATGACTTATGATATAAATAATGAATTTCATTATTAATAAATTACTTATGATATAAAAAGTAATTATTTAATTTAAGACTTATGATATATATATTTACTATATCATTTATTAATTAATTACGATTTAATTAAACATTTAATTAAACTTATGATTAATAATACTTTTATTGTTAATGAAAAATACTTATGGTAAGTATTAAACTTATATTATGAGATTATTATAATAAGACTTATAATAAGGATTAACTAATTATTTAATTATTATAAGGCTTAGTTATTATTTAATTATAATTTAATTATTAAATACTTATGATTTAATAATGATAATTAGAAACTTATGATATGATTAATAATTCATTATTAATTAATAATACTTATGATATGATTTAAAATCTATTATTAATTAATAATACTTATATTATGATTAATATTTAATTAATTAATTAAATACTTATGTTATATTAATTATATCATTTAAACTTATGTTAACTTTAATAATTCATATTAATTTAATTAAACTTATGTTATGACATAATTATACATATATGACTTTAATTAACGTTATAACCTATATTATTAATATAACTTATACTTTTAAAATTAACGTTGACTATGTTTGACCAATGTTGACTTTTGAGTTGACTTTCGATTGACTTTGACTTTCAGTTGACTTTTGTTGACTTTCTAATTAAGAAAACTTTCCTAACTTATATACTTTCCAAAAATAGCAACTTTCTAAATATGGAAACTTTATAAATTTAGAAACTTTCCTAAAATAGAAACTTTCCTAAAATAGAAACTTTCCAAAAATAGAAACATTCCTAAAATAGAAACTTTCCAAAAATGGAAACCTGCTAAAATAGAAACTTTCTAAAAATAGAAAGTGTGTGTCCATACGCTGTTCCGATCAAACCGATACATGTTGAGTGTTGTTCTATGTCTACTTGCAACATGTACAATAGCTATCATACTAAGACTTGACCTAAGTTAGTTATTTATATCGACCTGCTTTATTTATAGGTCGGCGTTGTGATCATTCCTGATCACTTTACTTCATTTGCTGTTCGCTTATTTGTGTGGTTACTTCGTTTGCTATTAAGGTGAGTTATAGTCCCATTTTTATATTTTAACTCTTTTGGGATGAAAATACATGCAATTTATTTTATATTTTGGACACAAGTGGATGTTGGTTTAAATTATTCATTGTGAGTTGAACAAAAAATATTCCCTAGTCTGGTAACTGTAATCACTGGTTTCTACTGGTGAACGCGAATCCTATGGATAGATCTATCAGGTTTGACAACCCCATTTCGAGCTAGTCGCGCTAGCAATTTATAATCGGAATGTTTAGTACTTCGTATTTTGTTGTAGATACACTTGTTCGGTGTATATTATTTATTGTGTTTGGCAAGGGTAAATAAATGGTTAAGTGGTTACCAGGTGGCTCACCAAAAATGGAATAATGTTTTTATATGTTTTCTAGCATATAATTTTGTGGTCCAAAAAGGAGTTTTTATGTTTTCAAACATAAATTTTTACGGTTTAAATTAAATATTGTTTGCAATATTAAACCTATAATTTACTCAACATTTTTGTTGACAGTTACTCGCATGTTTTATTCTCAGGTTCATGATTGATTGCTTCCGCTGTGCTTAGAGAGTCTGCATATTTATGATGGCAGCTTTTGTTAAACATTAACTTGCATTCTATTTTTGATACATTAGATTTTGGGTGTTTGTTGACTTTGTTTTTGGTCAACTTTTGATTAAGTAATAATGTATGGTTTTTCTAAACTTACATATTTTGGTAGGTTTCCTTTATAGGAAATCATTTTTTTAAAATAAAAATGGAAGGTTATTTATCAAATTCATATAGAGTTATGATCAAGCTGTGGGACCAAGATAACGATGGTCTCAAGTGTACTTTGACGGGTCGTTTCACCTACCCTTGAGATTACAGTACAATCCCTAAAATCCCTAATTCATATTACTCCGTATTCCATGACAGCACGTAGCGGTTTCCACCCATAGCGATTCAAAATCAGCCATTAAAGAAGGTTCCAAATCCTTTCCTTCTACTTTATAAATTGAATTTCCTTTGTTTGATTGTTGTTTTCGTCTTCTTTGCTATTTTTTCCGGTTCGATTGATGTTTATTTTTCTTTGAAATTGGTCTCGCAGTTTTTTTCCTCCCGCAAATTGTTAATCGTTGTGTATTTACAGATTTGTTGTTGTTAGTTGTTTGATTGATGTTGTTGTCTTCTTCATTGTTCAATTCCAAATTATTGACGTTTATTTTGATTTAAATTTTGGTTTTGCAGGTTACTGTTTAAAGTTTTTTACCTTCTGCATTTTGAAACGTTAGTTGTTGATCGCTTTGTATTGTGACAACCCGGAAATTTCCGACCAAATTTAAACTTTAATCTTTATATATTCCCGACACGATAAGCAAAGTTTGTAAGTTGAATCTCAAGAATTTTAAACTGTGTTCATACATTCATTTAACCTCGACCAAATTCCAAAGATTCACGAACCATTATAGGAACGGATATGATTATATATGTATATATGTATATATTATAACTTGAAAACGTTAACAAGTATTAGACGTATAATACTTTACATGAACGTTGTTGTTTTAAAATATATTTAAAATAATTATCGACGGAATTAAAAGATAATATTAAATGATTGAATTATTAGATACATTGAATTATGGCTAAGAGTCCCTGTTAGGAGGTCCACTTTGATTTAGGAAACCTTTCCCTTTTAACCATATTCGGAAAATGGTAAAGTGATTTTACATATAAGAACAAAGTGTCAACTAACGAGAACTAGACAAGAGTTAGTGAAGATTCCTATTTGATTTTCAATTCATACCTTACAACAATTTCCTCGTGATGTTAATAAGATAACTAGTATGACTATCATTTTAAACTTGGAATGTGGAATATAAATAACTTAGAAGAAGGATATCGACATTTTACATTAAGATGATTTCGTACGTTTATCTAACCTTTAGACCTTATATCACGTTGCACCAACAAACGTTAAAAACTTGAAATCTATTAAAAGTATATTTAATCTTACTTTTCTAAAACATTTTTATGATATAACAACTTCTTCTATTTTAACCTTTTAATAAAATGATTATTTTATATATTTAGTTTTAGAAAAACAAAGTTATCATATTTGATTTAAATGTATAAAAACGTTTCAGTTTAAAAAAAACTTTATTAATTAGGACGTTTTATAAGATAATTTGTATATGACTTTTGAAGAATTTAAATAAAGCTTATATTATAAATTACAAGTAGATAAAGCGTTTCAAAAATGTTAACGTGATTGATATAATATTTTTCTACTATCTAAACGATTCCAAAATAAACTTTAAAAATATAATTAGTTTTGAAAAACTAAATATTGTATTATTACATATTTCAATATGAACAAATATATATTTTAAATAAAGATATATATATATATATATATATATATATATATATATATATATATATATATATATATATATATATATATATATATATATATATATATATATATATATATATATATATATATATATATTATACAAGTGACAAAATATAATATTTTAACAGATGATTTAAAATGATACATTCTGATAAACTACGAGACTCTGATTTATAGAAGCAAATGACCACAACGCTCAATTTTACAGGTTACATTTATCATAAGGTAAATTTTTTTTATGAGTAAAGTCAAATTATTAGTAAGTGTACATGTCGCGTAACGTAAAAGACTAGTTTTCTAAACGTACGAAAGTGCATTCGAAAAACCGAAAATGGTACATGAGTCGAGTGACAACGTATGAGTCATTTGAACAAAAATTACATTTTTACCATGAACGTAAATATAATATAATATATAAGAAATTATATAAATTAAATATAATATATATATATATATATATATATATATATATATATATATATATATATATATATATATATATATAATATAAAAGTGTCGGCGAGAGTTTGTAATGCATATTAGCTGGATCCATAGGCCATGCGATCGCATGGCCATATATCCATGCACCCATGCGATCGCATGGGAAGTGAAGACATGAGCAATGCTATAAAACGTTCGATCTTTGGTTCAGTGTACACACTCTTAATCTATATCTCTCTCATGATATATATACATAATATTATTATTATTATTATTATTATTATTATTATTATTATTATTATTATTATTATTATTATTATTATTATTATTATTATTATTATTATTATTATTAATATTAGTCATATGATTATTATTAGTAGTATTAAGAGTAACTATTATTAGTATTATACATAAAATACTACGACGAAGTTCTGCTCGTGTATTTTCAAAATGAGTTTCTCGAGTGGGATAGGGCTAAGGAAATTATGGGTTTAGCTATGGAGGTGATGGGTAATGTTCGAGGGTATGCTCGTGAGGTCAATTTAGTGTTTATCATCTCCGTCGCGTCTACGTACCTTTCCTGCAATATTGAATCTCAATATTGATACGTGAACACTCATAACTTAATTTTTATATATCATTAGTGTACCCATGACTAGTGCTCGAGTATATAGGATTATGCATGCTTGTACTTTTGATATTGCCTTTAGTTAGGTTATGTTGAATCCTGAATTAGTTATATATGAGGTTGGGATAAGGTATAAGATATGCATGTCGTTGGAAAGCTAGCGAAAAATTAAGAACTTTCCCTTTAGATATCGAATGGTTTCGATGAACGGATTTGAAGTTATAGTCAATCGAATTTTTGTATTATTATTAAAAATGATTATTATTATCGTCGTTATTATCGTCGTTCTAGTTTTATCTTATTATTATTATTATTATTATTATTATTATTATTATTATTATTATTATTATTATTATTATTATTATTATTATTATTATTATTATTATTATTATTATTATTATTATTATTATTATTATTATTATCTTTATCAATAAAAGGATTTATCATTAAAAATTGTTATTTTTATTATTATTACTATCATTATTATCATTAAAGTTATAATTAGTATTATTATTATTATTATTATCTAATTATTATTATTATTATTATTATTATTATTATTATTATTATTATTATTATTATTAAAATATATATCATTATTTAAAAATAGTTATTGTTATTGTTATCATTATTATTATATTATCATTAAAATAATTATTAGTATTATCGTTAACAATGTCATAGTAATTATCATTATTAGTGTTATTGTAATTAAAACTAATATTAGTAACACCTAATTATTTTGATTACTATTATTATCATTATTATGAACACGATATAAAAGACGATTAAAAGCTATTAAACAAAACGATTAGGAAATAATGAGTAAGAGTATCTTGATGAAATTAAAATATTATAAGATATTGATTTAGATAAAATTATCGTTCTTATTATTTTTATCATTACTATTATTATTAAAAGTATCGTTAGTATTAAAACTATCATTTTAACAAAAATTATCATTTTAATAGAAATGTCATTGTTATTATAAAATATCACTATTATTATCATTTTAAATAGAATTATTATTTTAAAGATAATATTAAAAAGTGTCGTAAATATTAAAGCTTTCATAATTAGAATTATCATTTTATCATAATGTCATCTTAGTAATTATAAATATTGATATTTTTATTAATAAAATAATAATTATTATTATTACAAAATAATACAACTTTTACTTACTATTATCATAGATATTATTTTATCAAATAAATATGTGATACAAACATATTTTACTTCGGGTAATAAAATTACTTTAATAATACCAATCATATTATCTTTATAATATTAAATGAACTCTATAAATTTTATTACTTAATATATATAAAAGTATATTTTATTATATAAATTTTAATATAAAATTTTAATTATTAATAAATGAATTATATTTTTTACTCTAATAAATCTTTTAAAAATATTTAAAAATATAAAATGACGATATTTAAACTATATATTAATCATGTATAGATTTTTGGAAATTATTTTGAGTCAAATTGACTTTTATTGACTTTTGCATATTAGTCTCGAGCATTAGGATTGTGGTACACTATGACTTGATTTAATTTGTAAGACAAATATTGACCAACACACACACACACACACACACACACACACACACACATATATATATATATATATATATATATATATATATATATATATATATATATATATAATTAATTTAGGTTCGTGAATTCGAGGCCAACCTTGCACTTGTTCAATGACGTTATATGTATTTTTACTACGAAATACAATAGGTGAGTTTCATTTGCCTTTTTTTTACCCTTTATATTTTTGGGCTGAGAATACATGCGCAATTTTTATAACTGTTTTACGAAATAGACACAAGTAATCGAAACTACATTCTATGGTTGAATTATCGAATCGAATATGCCCCTTTTTAGTCTGGTAATCTAAGAATTAGGGAACAGACACCCTAATTGACGCGAATCCTAAAGATAGATCTATTGGGCCCAACGATCCCCATCCAAAGTACCGGATGCTTTAGTACTTCGAATTTATCATGTCCGAAGGGAGTCCCAGAATGATGGGGATATTCTATATGCATCTTGTTAAGGTCGGTTACCAGGTGTTCACCATATGAATAATTTTTGTCTCTATGCATGGGACGTATATTTTTGAGAACTGGAAATGAAATTCTTGTGGTCTATTAAATTGATGAAAATGAATGATTATGATAAACTAATGAACTCACCAACCTTTTGGTTGACACTTTAAAGCATGTTTATTCTCAGGATTGAAAGAAATCTTCCGCTGTGCGTTTGCTCATTTTCAAGATATTACTTGGAGTCTTTCATAGCATATTTTGAAAACGTTGCATTCGAGTCATTCAGTTCATCAAAGATTATTATTAAGTCAATTTATAGTTGGACAGTGGATATTATAAAATGGGATGCATGCCTGTCAATTTTCGATGTAAAGAAAGTTTGTCTTTTAAAAACAAATGCAATGTTTGTAAAATGTATCATATAGAGGTCAAATACCTCGCGATGTAATCAACTATTGTGAATCGTTTATAATGTATATGAACGGGTCATTTCATGTATTCACAGGTTTGTTGTTGTCATTGCTACTTTTACTGTGTTGTCATGTTTAGATTTAAAATGGCATGTTATTTTGTTGCTTAGTTATTAACCAATGCTATTGTTGATATAGGTATTTTGGGTTGAAGTTTGTTGTTGTTAAAGGTATTAGTTTAGATATATTATTTGTTGTAAAATTTTTGGTTTTCTTAATCTATTGATAAACTTATAATGCTTATTTCATTTGCAATTGTTGGTGCTACTTGGTTGTCTAACAATTATCTGTTCTACGAAATTGGTATTATGTTGGAGATTGTACACCATGTGTTGGATGTAATGTTCGGAATGTACATGTAAATATAATGTGGTTGAAGTTCTACTATTGTTTTGAACTATGAAGAATCGTTAGATATTTGTGGTCTGCTTATGAAGTGTGTACCTGTATAACTACTAATTAGTTCCGTCAAAGTTGTTAAAAGGTTTAGTATATATGTACTTAACTGTCAACTTATTTTATAATATATATGTAATGGAGTAATACATTTAAAGGCTGTGATTGGGCATGACTCATTATTAGTATTGTATGATATAGTTGTAAAGCTAACAATAAGTTTTGGTACATTCGCAGGAGCTTGGGATCACTTGCTTCACGAGTTCAATAACCAATTTGAAGTTTTTACCCAGCTTTTTAGTTTGGTACTTGATTGATATTCTTATTTACTACTAATGGGTATGTTACACATTTGGTGACAAAGTGCATTATATTGTCCTGTTAGACATTTGGTGACAAAGTGCATTATATTATCCAAATTTGACTTTTGAGTTGTCAAAACAACTACTCATCAACTATGAAATTCACTGAAAATTGCTTTTAAACATGTACAGGAGTTGGAAAATTACATACAATATGTAAAGGGATTTATGTTGATAAAAGAATCAGAATACTGAATACTAAATCGATTTTGATAATATTTGTTTGCATTTTAAGGCCAACTAACGAAGAGAAAAGCGGGAGAATTCGATGATAATGCAGTCCCTAAGAAGCCATATCAGGTATTATATTGAAATTATTTTAAATTTTAAAATTAATTATATAAACACACACTAAAACACCTTCAGAACACACACAATTATTCTTCACATTGTCCGGTTACAAGGCTAATCAGTAACAAAGTGTCCGTTTAAGTTTTTTTTTCATAACTTTTTGAACAAGTTAATGTTTTTTTTTTAAGCACTCTGTACTCTTAGTTACAGAAGTTTTTTTTTTAGAAGCTATTTAACATTTGGAATGTTAGAGAGTACTTGGAATATGAGATGAGGGGATACCAGATCATGAAATGGATTTTGAACGAATAGTTGATGATTTTGTTTTCATTTGTTTCTTCGTTGGAAAAGATTTTTTTACCGCATATGCTTACATTGGAACTTCGCGAGGTTTTTTCTCATTTTTGATACAGCTCCAGGATTATCAATCATGATCTTTATTTTTTACAAGTTTAAAAACTTAAGGTTGCAATCTTGACCCATTTACTTCTTAATGGGCTGATTTGGATTATGATTCTTATGTTCTATAACGAACGGGCTAATGGGTAACACTAGAAATAGTTCTAAAGTATACATGGTTAATTGGGCTGGAAATGGTGTCAATAGTTATTAGAAAATTTGAACTTTTTTGAAACTAAATAATTTTGTAATCATATCTGAAACTATTTTTTGTATTATGTTTCTAATTTTATCAAAAAAAAAAGTAGTGGTTCAATTCGACTCAACTGGGCCGTGTAGAAGTACCAATTCTGTATTGAGCCCATTTGACCTGCTACTCATAAAACGTTACCCAAGCCACTTAAGATGGGTAAATTTTGCATTCCTATTCCAAGAAGCGTGTGATTTTTATCTATTACATATTTACATTGTAAATCTTCTAACTTGTCATTTTAACATTTCAGGGTGCCATAAAGTTACTGTTTGCAGTATACAAGAAAGAGCTTAGAGCTATGGGTGGGTATTTGACTAATGCACAAAAGGTGATGTAAATAACATTATATCTTCCATAACTTTATCCGACAGACAAGACTCCTGGAAATACAGTCTTGACCCCACAGAAATTTTCACTACCAAATCCTTGACATTCTTGATTAACTCTCTAAAGCTTGGGAGCAACGCTTTAAGCTTATCGATTCCCCGTAACAAACTTATCCCTCAAAAAGTATATATATTCATCTGGCGAGCAATTCAATATAAGATCCCGGTTCGATTTGAAATCGATAAAAGGGGCATTGATCTCGATTCTACTTTATGCCCCCTATGTGAATCGGCTCTCGAAACCACCGAACATATCCTATGTTTATGTCCAAAAGCTGCACTCATATGGAAACTTGTTCTTGATTGGTGGGCCCAAGACGCCTCGTTAATTTCCAATCTCGGAGATGGCATCATCAATAAGCAACCATTCGCACTCAGCAATTTCGGCTCTTCAATATGGCAAGCTACCAAATGGGTAACTTGCTACATAATTTGGAAACATAGGAATCAGAAAGTCTTCTCCAAAAAAACGTGGTCTCCTGGTTCGATTCTATCCGAAATTCAAACCCAAAGCTACTGTTGGATTTCTAAAAGATCACGCAAAAAGAAAATAATCGAATGACATCAATGGCTAATAAATCCTTCTTTCTTCGTTGTAGATTCTCCCCAGCGTGTTGGGATTGGCTAATCTTCTACAGGCTCACACACGTAACTTACGTGTAACCCATGGATTCCATTTTCTCTATTGAGGGTTTGATTAATCGGGCTAGTTTGTGTAACTTTGTAGGCGCTAGATCGTCACTGTTATCCTCTCTAGTCCGGCTTGTTTATTTCAAGTTCTTATTCCCTCTTTAGTTTCTATTGGAATTCGTTGGTTACTCGCAACCTTATAGTTTACTTGTAACTCCGTTACCTCAATGTATAGATTTGTATAGGGCCTTGTAACTCCTCCTTATTATTAATAATACATCATCTTGCTTTTCAAAAAAAAAAAAAAATCTTTTACTTGCATGTTTTCTTGATTATATCATAAATCTATTTGTAACAGCAAGATCTTTATTAACATACCCTGTGGTTGTTTGACTCTAGGCATGGTCTTTTATTTATTTTAATTAATATTTTTATTTATTTTTGTCGCAGCCAGATCTTGGCAAAGTAGAGCATTTTATTAGGGCAGTTGGATCAAGATACAATATTCCAAAAAAAAACTCGATTGCATATGGTATAAAGCGTTTCGATTGACTAAATTGTTTCATCATGTTAGCGGTGGATATATTGACCCATTTACTAGTTAATGGGTCAGTCTGGGTCACCTTATATATCTAGTGGGTCAAACAAAAATTTATTTGAGTACTATTAGTTAAAAAGGAAATAGGCTAGGTGGTCAAATGGGTTGAATCGTTGAATGTTCCTTCAAGTGTTTTTAAGTATTTACAACCTTCTAACATGATATACTGAAATTCAGATGAATAGTGTAATAGTATAGTTACATAGTCTTATTTAACACAATAGTTGGTTACAAAAGTAAGGGTGTTCCAAATTTGTTTGATTTTATCTGTTTTAATCATTTAAAGCCATTATGTATAGTTTTCTTTCAGGATTTAGATTACATGCGAGGTGTTAATTGAATGCCTTAAATTTTTTAATTTCCTGACAAATCCCTATGGCGCGATTGTGGTATAATTCGGTATGTACCATGTTTTACGCACATAATCAAATAGCCTATTTCTCAGTAAGCTTTATTGTTATATCTTTAGGGATTTCTCATGTTCCTCTTTGTTTCTATATATTTGTAATCATTATATCCTTTTTATGTATTCTTAGTATTTATATATCTTCTAAACTAACTAGTGTGCGCTGGTGAGTCCATTGTTGATTTCCATATCTTTCAATGGCGTCCTTAACTATAGTCTAAGCAGGCTTGCTGACTATCACTATTCAGAGTTACTTGCTTCAGGTGCTACATACAACCCCTAACACGAATCCACGATTTAGAATAGATTAGCCATATGTGATGTATATAGTAACATTATCAAGGTACTGTTATCGAACTTACCATATTGGATCATCTAACAAAGTCTGTTATATATATGTTACCATATTGGATCACCTAACAAAGTCTGAATATATTAGCCATATTTGATGTATATAGTAACATTATCAAGGTACTCTTATCAATAATAAGAAAACAATTATGTTGCCATCAATTAAAAAAAAAACACACATGGAGAAATTCTAGCCTTTAGTATAAATAATTCTGGATTTGATCTTCATAACAGCCATGTAGTACCATATAATCGATATCTGTGTTTACTCTATTGTTTTCCTATAATTTGTAACATTGTATATTTAGTTGATGTTGATTCATTTCTATTGTGTATCGGTTTGTTTCTCATATTGCCCCACACTAGATTGTTACATATATGATTGTAATGTGGATGATTTTAGTCCTTTCAGGAGTTTTTATGGTGAATGTTAAAAATAAGAATTCTTTCCATCTTATTTTTGGACCAAGAAGTATATACATTATACATACATTTATTTCTATCTGTAATCGACAGCACACTCTAGACTCTACATTTTTTATGATATTAGATGATCTTGGTGATTCAATTGCTCAATTTGTGTAGGAGGCTGTCTGTTTTTGGATATGTAATTATCCTTTTTTGAATAATGTTGTGCTATAACAAACAAACCCAGACAAAGTGATATACCTCTATGCAATCTATGTAGTAATATTTCCTTTACCTATGCTACATTGTTCATCGAAGTGTCAATCTTTTAGTTTTTCTAAATTATTTTAACATTATTCTATCGATACCTCACATCAATAATTGTTTGATTAACTTAATTAATTTTGCAAGATTTTTAACCACTCGTGCAACGCTCAGGCTCTAAAGCCTAAATTTAAACTGTCACAATTCATGCATATTTACTTTGTCCAATGTTAATGATACCGCAACCCGCATACGCAATGAGTATGTATGCGGGCACTCGCTAGCATGCGTATGTGTGCACTTGTATGCGGCATGCGGTATGCGGATTCGTGTCGAATGCCTTTATCCCCGGTAAAGCGGTTACTTGGTTACCAAGTAAATATCTTTTCATTAATTATATCCGTGATTCAGGGGAGTTTGTTATGGAAAGGATTACCATTATCTCGGATGGTTCTAGAATTAGGGTTTGCCTATATATACAAACCCTAACTATCATTCTAACCACAATCACGTTACGTAACCATCATCTACTACACGTCTTACGTAACCAGCATCATCTAGCATATTCTCAAGGTCAACAGTTTGGTTTCTCGTTAAATAGCACCTACGACCTTACTTGGGGCCTTCTGATCAACGATCGTTATCAAAGGTGGACTTAATCACTTGGCCACCCCGCCGACATCATCATGTCGGCCAGGGTTATTCACGGTAGCCGGACCGGAGAGCCTTGTTCTAAGATCCTTAAACCCTACTTTACGCATTGAACAGGCATATTAACCCTATGGTCAAAATATGCATGATCAAGTGGTGCTTTCATTGAGAGTCGAACTAATTCAAGACGTGTTTAATTGTTTTTTCTTTTAAAGTTTTGAATTATAAGGCTTATTATTCACAAAATTGTTTGAATTTTTTCTTTAACAGTATCATGGCTTCCGGGAACTCATCGGAGCGTACTCAAACAGATAACCAAAGCACGCCGTCTGGTAATCAGCAGACGCAAGCTATGACTACGGGGGCGGGATACGCGCCATATCTTCCACCTGTATCCGGCGAGCCTTTTCAGAGGTATAAGCCGATATATTCAGATGGGATTACACCGCCAAGGGCAAACTCTCCAGTTACAACCACGCGGTTGGATTTTTCCTCGGTGGATCCAAGGGTCATCTTGGTAGGCACTAGCGGTGAAACAGTAGGCCCGCATGTGGTATGCTGCGGCCAGGTACCTATTTATAGTACCACGGTTTCAATCCCTCTGCAGACGCAGAGTGTTCAGCAGAATTCATCGTTTACACCGTTGCAACCTTGGCAACCACCGCGTCCAATTTCGCAGTTTTTGACTCCTGCGGATGCGCAGGCACTACTTAATAGCTGGGGGTTCGGTGTCATTCCAGATGCTAATTCTCATTGGACGCCGATAACCGCAGAACAGCAAAGCACTACGCATACGGTTGGACTTATAACGGCATATCCTCAGGTCTCGCAGGCATCTGCGCCACAGGTTTCGGCACCTTTTCAGCTACCCGTGTACTCTGCGCCGGCAAGCCTTCCTTCTTTTCTAACGCATCAGCCTTGGCTATATCCGCAAATGCCGGGGCAACCTTGGTAAAATATTCAGGGGCAGGCAAATCTTGCAGGTCAATTTATGCAGGCCGCACCTCCTGATATGGTTCACTTATTTTCACAGCCTGACTTTGTTCAGGACATGATGAAGCGTTTCTTTGCGGGATTGAAAGGGGACCCTGTTAAACCACCTTTTGAGCTACCAACCACTTTTGATAAGTTTCCCCCGCATATAACTGCATATCCGTTTCCATCAGCGCCAAAGATACCTCACACGTTGGGTACTTATAATGGTTTAACTGATCCGGATGACTTCCTGCAGCGTTTCGAAGGTGCAATGCGCACCCAAGGCTGGGTGGATCCGGTTGCATGTCAGATATTTCCCATGACGCTGCAGGGCATTGCTCGCGAATGGTTTAATAAACTCCCATCAGGTAGCATATCCGGGTTCATGGATCTGCGGACGAAGTTCTTGCTGCAATATCAGAATCAGAGGCCACGCAAACGCACTCATATCGAATGTCATGATATTGTGCAGAAATCCAAGGAATCTTTGGATGAATTTCTCACAAGATATATGTAACGACCCGGATTTTTCCGATCGTTTTATACTTATGAGATTAATATTTACATAAAATAAACCTTACCAACATGATAAGCAATCCAAACTGTTGAGACTTATGTTTTTGAAAAGAGTTTCACACAACGTTTGACCGTCCAATTTGACCGATGATATCACGAACTATATAACACACGATAATTATACGATTAGGTATATGTACATATCTATACATATTTAACATGATTTAAGGATGGTTTAACATTTCATTGTGAACTAACAACAATAAGTTATAAGTATACTGTGAGACCACTAACTTAAGTTATCAAAACGATAACTATATGTAACATTCTTTGACATATATACTTACAATATATAATGTGTTGGTGATCTATGTCACCAATATGATTTAAGTGTAATGCGATTAATTTGTAACCAAAATAATCTTGATAAATATCGAACAAGTTTGGGGAAGTGTGGAGTGCACACTTGTTTGAACTTATCTTGATTATGACGGGGGTTCGGGGGCAGCGCCCCCGATAAGCGGGGTCCAAGGGGTGGCAACCCCTGGCAGGGTCCAAGGGGCAGAGCCCCTGGCTGGGGTCGAGCTGCCAGGTCAGCTTGGAATTTTTTTTTTTTGTGGCTAACATTGCTTTATTAAAAATGTCTTAAAATTTTATTTTGGCCCGGTTTGACCCAAAAATAAAAGCCCAGTTTTGAGCCTCTTTTACAGTTATAAACCCGTCCATATTTGAATTCTCGTTCCGATTCCTCAAAATTTCTACAAGTATATCTAGGGTATATGTAACCGTATCATACCCAGCTTCTATACGTATTACTATTGGTATATACCAACAATAAACTTCAATGATCAGCCACTAGACATGATGTTACATGTGGGAACCAGCCATTTAACCTCATGTGTGACTTTTGTGCAAGAAAACAAACTAAATCTCCTATATATCCATCCTATAATCATGCTATTTTGCACACACACACATACAATTTCATTTCCAATTTTCTTTCAAGTTAATTCACTCCCTAATCTCTCTCCATTTACCTACTCAAGAACGTATCAATATAGTCATCCGATTTCAAGGAGATTACTTCCAATCTTTCAATCCCACTCCACCACTCTTTTGATTCCAAGATTTTTCTTACCTTTTCCAGTAGCTTTGTCCAAGTAACTTGAGGTAGTAACCTTATTCATAACCTTATTCGATTCATATTTATATAGCTATCTTGTTTTGTGTTATAAAATTTTAACAACAAGAACATAGTTTGAGTGATTTCAAACTTGTTCGCAAACTAAATAGATCCTTCTAATTTGATTTTTAAAAAAACACTTCAAGACCTGTAATATATCATATTATGACAAAATCGGATTAATCATATCTTGGCTAATTAATATAATATTTAATATATATTTACTTATGATTTTATTTTATATATTTCAGGACCACCCGTAAACAACACGAGAAGATTAATCATAAGACCTCATGATTGTACGCAACACGTCATTTGACAACACGGTACTTTATGTACGCAACACGTCATTTGAAAACATGGTACCATGGGTCAAGATTAATTCTGATCAACACGAATACGATGGGGTCTTTATTTATTTTATTTAAGCAACTAATTGTGGACCACTAACATCGGACTGCTAACTACGGACTAAGAAAATATTAAAAGTATTAAAAGTATATATATATATATATATATATATATATATATATATATATATATATATATATATATATATATATATATATATATATATATATATATATATATATATATATATATGTAACGATTACTTGAAAAGAAAATATGTTGATATATTATATATATGGTTAGGTTCGTGATATCTATCGGAGACCAAGTCGAGTTAAATACCTTCAAGACAAAAGTGAGTATATAGTCCCATTTTTAAACTCTAAATATTTCGGGATGAGAATACATGCATTTTATGATTTACGTTATGGACACAAGTGATTAAAAATATATATTCTACGTTGAGTTGTACCACTGGCATACTTCCCTGTAACTTGGTAACTACTATTTACATGAGGTATTGTAAACGCGAATCCTGTTGATAGATCTATCGGGCCTGACAACCCCAACCGGACTGGACGACCAGTATTCAACGGTTGCACAGTACTTCGTTTCGGTGACTACACTTGGTACGGTGTAGTAAGATTTCATAATAAAGGGAATATGCGACGTTGATTAAATGTTAAGTATGGTTATCAAGTGCTCAACAACTTAGAATATTTTTATTAAAACGTTTATATATGAAATCTTGTGGTCTATATTCATAACGCTGCCGGCTTTAAACCTATATCTCACCAACTTTATGTTGACGTTTTAAGCATGTTTATTCTCAGGTGATAACTAAAAGCTTCCGCTGCAACATGTTGAATTTAAGCAAGATCTTGAGTATGCATATTTGTGTCAAAAATAAAACTGCATATCGGAGGATTTGTAATGTAAAATATGTTGGAGGTCGTATTGTTATTATCACATGTAAAGTTTGTAAGTCTAAGATTATCGCTAAACGATAATCATTATTAAGTTGTTTAAACCTTGTATTTGTAATAAAAGCTATGGTTTGTATTGTAAAAACGAATGCAGTTTTTGAAAAATGTCGCATATAGAGGTCAATACCTCGCGATGAAATCATATGTTATTGTATTCGTCCTTATGGTTAAGGTCGGGTTATGACAATATACTAATGAATGTCTGCGGATACCAGATCTTAAGCCAGAGCAACAAATTTCCGGACTCATACATGGTATAAACTCATAGCGTCATCCAACACTGGTAAGGCATCTGCGCCATACAGCCCCAACAACTTACGCTGAAGCGCTTAATGAATGCCATGACTATATGCGGAGTGGCGAAGACAATGATATTCCAACAGCTAGCTCGCGCAATGAAAGGAAAGACGATGATGATCGTTCGCGCGATCCAAATCACGGTAATAACTCTCGCGGAAGGTATCCTAGCGGTGGTCCTATCAGAAATGATAAAGGGAAATCGAGTGGCAATTATCGAAACAGTAACCAGCGCGACATCAATAATCAGACCTATGCGCTGCTGAAAAGTTTGTCCAAAACGCCAAAAGAAATTTTGGCAACCGAACCAGTATGCGCGACCTTTGCGGTTCCAACTCCGCTTACAGAATTCGGTAAGCGGGATAAAACAAAGTATTGCGAATTCCATGACGATTACGGTCATGACACTAATCGATGCAAAAACTTGATGGAACGAGTACTTGAAGCACTGCACGCAGGTAAATTGGATCACCTAAAACCACCTAAGAAGGACAAGGGAAAATCCGCAGAGGAAGGTTCGAAGGCTAAAACTTTCGCATGGCAAAAAGTTGATAAAACAAAAAACGCCGACTTAACCATTAATATGGTCGACGCAGAGAAAGTTAGCCAGCGGAGAAAGTACAATAATCACCATGACTGGGAACTTCTCCCAATCACATTTCCTCCTGTAATGTCAATCGACACAGTTAACGAGCCCATTATCATCAAGTGTCGCATCCCCATCTGCGGAGTACAAATTACACGCATGCATGTTGACACCGGGAGTGGCGTCGACATTATGTACGAGCATTGCTATCGTTTCCTCCCTGCAAAAGTTAAAACGCAGCTACACCAGTCTGATATTACGTTATCTGGGTTCTCCGGAGAAAGCTCATGGCCGCTAGGCCGGATAGAGCTAATAATAGAACTCGCAGATGATAAGAATCCGCAGTTGGTCAGACATGAGTTGGTTGACTTTTATGTGGTACGTTCAACTTCGCGGTACAACGCGCTTCTTGAGAGAAATTTCATACGACGTTTTAACATTATACCATCAGTGGTGCATGGTTTGATTAAGTTTCCTATGAAGGGAGGGGTTGCCACAATTGCGTCACATCAAACAACCGAGTTGTGTGGTTCAGTTGTGCCTGTCAACATTCCCAGCATGGGAGAACAACTCGCAAGCAGTGCGGTCATAGCAAACCGTTTGCACCCAGATAAGCGAATTAAAATCGGCGCATGCTTGTCAGCCGAAACAAAGGCAAAATTGCATGGAATATTATCCGCTAACGCAGATGTTTTCGCGTGGCGTGAATCAGACATGACTGGGGTTCCGCGAGATATTGCGGAACATAAATTGAATGTTAATCCATCACTCACGCCCGTTAGATAAAAAAAGCGGCATATGGCTCTTGAGCGCAGTGATTGGTTGTGCGCAGAAGTAGACAACCTTGTCAAAGCAAACATTCTGTGGGAAGTGCGGTATCAGACATGGGTTGCTAATCATATGCTAGTCAAAAAGGCTGACGGTAATTGGCGGATGTGCGTTGATTTTAAAGACATTAATAAAGCGTGTCCTAAGGACAACTACCCTCTCCCGGAGATAGACTGGAAGGTGGAATCATTATCAGGTTTCTGGTGCAAGTGTTTTCTAGATGCATACAAGGGTTATCACAAAATCTTAATGGCTGCGGAAGATGAGGACAAAACTGCTTTTCATATGCCGCAAGGTATTTATTGTTATACGAAGATGCCCTTCGGAATAAAGAACGCAGGCGCGACCTATCAGCGGGTAATTGACGCAGCCTTCAAGCACCAAATTGGCAGAAATCTTGAAGCATATGTCGATGACTTGGTGATTAAAAGTAACACCGAAGAAGAAATGCTCGCAGACATCCTAGAAATGTTTGCGTCTCTACGCAGGATCAACATGAAGCTTAGCCCGCTCAAATGTAGTTCCGGGGAAGAGGAAGGCAAGTTTCTAGGTCATGTGGTGACAGCGCGGGGAATCAAGGCAAATCCTAAAAAGATTGAAGCTATTAATAGTTTGCCATCTCCGAGGATAAAGAAAGACGTGTAGAGTCTAACCGGGAAGCTTGCGGCGATCACGCGGTTTTTGTCGAAGGCCGCAGAGCGACAATTGCCATTCTTTAATACTTTGAATAATTGTTTAAAGAAAAAAGACTTCGTATAGACTCAGGAAGCAGAATCAGCCTTTCAGGAGATGAAGAAGGTGCTCGCTGAATTACCAACACTCACCGCGCCAGTATCAGGAGAAACGCTTACGCTGTACCTTGCGGCATCGAAAGAGGCTATCAGCTCAGTTCTTATCGCAGATCGCGGAAAGGTAATCTACTTTTATTTACATTGTTTATTTCGCAGAAATTTAACGCTGAGGTTTTCTCAGACGCAAATGCCGGTCTACTTCGTAAGCAAGACGCTGACATCAAGCGAAGTAAACTATTCACCAATAGAAAAGCTAGTATATGCGCTAGTCCACACGGCGGCGTTTGCGCCGATACTTTAAAGCACATCCAATTGTGGTTCTGACTGATCAACCGATCAAGCAGGTTGGTACATGCCTAATTTGCGGCAATGTTCGGGGTTACTGCATTGACTAACGCAATCATTTTTCTTTCAGGTGTTATACAAGCCTGAGATTTCTGTCCGAATGGCTAAATGGGCAGTTGAGTTAGGAGAACATGAAATAAATTTTTCTTCGCGCAGCGCGGTTAAGGGTCAAATACTTGCGGATTACCTTGCAGAATTACCTGCGGACGTTGAAGCATCTGCAAAACATCAGGACACGCCTGTGCCACCTT
The DNA here is from genome assembly GCF_046630445.1 of Rutidosis leptorrhynchoides. Taxonomy (NCBI): domain Eukaryota; kingdom Viridiplantae; phylum Streptophyta; class Magnoliopsida; order Asterales; family Asteraceae; genus Rutidosis; species Rutidosis leptorrhynchoides. Next base: position 15,185,807 of record NC_092336.1, on the reverse strand, counting down.
TGTCACCATGGGAGTTATACACCGATAGTGCCTGCAGCGCAGCCGGCGCGTTTGCAGGTGTAATTTTAACTAGCCCAGGTGGCGAAGAGCATACATATGCGCTGCGGTTTAATTTTGCTGTTACGAACAACGAAGCAGAATACGAGGCTTTGTTGGCAGGTATGCGTATTGCGCATAAATTAAATGTTAAAATTCTGCACGCTTACGTGGATTCAAAGCTGGTATGCAGTCAAGTCAGCGGAGACTTCGAAGCGCATGACATAGCCATGCAGCAGTATTTATCGCTTGTTCATAACCTCGCTGACCAATTTGAGGCTTTTCAAATCTCCCACGTCATGCGGGGGCAAAATAAGAAGGCGGATGCGCTTAGCAAATTGGCTGCTTTGGCCTTTGATCATCTGGGGAAGAAAGTTCTTATAGAAGAACTGCATGCGAAATCCATTGTTATGATGCCTTTAGTGGCACCTGTTGAGGAATCCAGCTCAACATGGATGACACCTATTATTGCTTTCCTGCGGGACGGCACCTCACCTGCGGATTCCATTGATGCAAAGAAAGTCCGCACTAAGGCACCACTGTACGCCCTTGAGGGTAACGTCCTATATCGAAAAAATTATTTAGGGCCGCACTTAAGGTGTATTGGTCCGAAAGAGGCAGAGGAGGTTATACGTGAGGTGCATGAAGGTGCATGCGCTCTTCATTCGGGGCACAGGTCTATTGTGTCAAAAATTATGCGGCTAGGTTATTATTGGCCTACTATGTACGCAGATACAGCGCGCATAGTTAAACAATGTGAATCTTTCCAAATACATGCACCTATCAGCAGAGCACCTGCGCATCCAATGATACCAGTCTCCTCACCATGGCCATTCTGCAAATGGGCAATTGACATATTCGGACCATTTCCAAAAGGCCGAGGAAACATCAAATTCTTGATTGTTGCAATTGACTATTTCACAAAGTGGGTTGAAGCACGACCGCTAGCAACAATTTCAGGGAAAATGGTGCGTAATTTTGTATGGGAAGACATCGTTTGTCAATTCGGTATACCAAACGAAATTTTTTGTGACAACGGTACGCAGTTTGCGGGCGATCCTTTTCGCAGCTGGTGCGCGGAGCTTAATATTAAACAAACTTTTACATCCGTTGCGCATCCGCAGGCGAATGGCCAGTGCAAAGTCACCAACCGGGATATAGTGGCTGGAATCAAATCTAGGTTGGGTCATGGTCGCGTTGGTTGGGTGGACGAACTGCCAAAGGTTTTATGGGCGCATAGAACAACACCCAAAGCAAGCACTGGTGAGACTCCTTTCAGTTTGGTCTACGGGTCAGAAGCTGTCGTACCCGCAGAAATTGGGGTACCAACTTTCCGCATACAGAATTTCGATGAGGAAAATAACTCTAAAGCTTTGCGGGAAAATCTTAATTTATTGGAAGAACGCAGACTCTCTGTGGCGATAAACGAAGCCAATAATAAGCAGAAAATTGCAAAGTACTACAATCAGTGTGTGCGTTCGCGCTCTTATAAGTTCGGGGATTTAGTTTGGCGTCAGAACGACACAAGTCATACGGAGGATACTGGGAAATTGGGCCCCCGTTGGGAAGGTCCATACAGGGTAGCAAAAGCAAGCAACACCGGGGCATACCATCTCGAGACATTAGATGAAAGACCTGTGAAACGCACTTGGCACGCGACATTGTTGAAAAGATGTTATATGTAACTGGATGGACCTGATCACTCCTATTTATTTTAGCACATTATTTTTTCTATGCATTTCCCGTCCGGTTGGATGTGTCACGGTTGTAATCATGATTAATGCTAATTAAATATTTACTCACGTATACTTTTGTTGTTTACTGTTTTCTTTTTTGTATGCGGTTCCTGCCTACTTAAGGGGTGTCCTCTAGCCCCCGTGCGGCAGAAGCCTGTTTGGTTAAAAGTCTAGACATCAACGGCAGGCGAAGGGAATTGGTTTTCCCCTAGAAAAGCGCCACGCAGACTAGATGGCTGCCAAGTCGACTTAAAAATACAAGCATTGGTTTGCTTGTGCGTAATTACTCTCGCATTGGTTTGCTTGAGGAACTCTTAAGCATAAAAGCATTCGTTTGTTTTTAGTTGCGTTGCTTACCATACAGCTAAGGTGCACCTCTAGTACATGACAAAGCAATAACACAGTAGCTTTTGAGTCTAAATTGTTAAAGGTAAAATTGCTAAAGTATTGGTTTATTTTACGCAGTACCTGCGCATACGCATGAGTTTTGGTTAACTCTGTGCATGGGCATGCGGTTCATCCTTTGTTTTGATTCGCGATATATAAACAAACTAATACGCTACGCATGCATAACACGATAATATATACATAAAATTAAGTTATTACATATGACAATTGTTTCTACAAATTGCCTGCCTAAGCATAGGACTTACGGCGCGAACGATTACAAACTAAATCTAAAATTCCTCCTTGAGAAACCCATCAATTGGCATATTAGGATTTGCAGCAAATGCGTCTATTAGGGGGATTGGGATGGACTGGATGGCCTGCTCCGCTTCTAGGAGCGCCTCAGTTGTACCATCTTTCAAATGTTTTCGCACAACTTCAGGGTAGGGTAGCGTGAGGTCGCAGCCTTTGATCACCTCAAGCATGACCTTGTTATTTTCATGCTCTTTCACCGCATCGACGTAGGCGTTGAAATTTTCGGTGACGGGCCCCGAGTCCATTACCTTCTGCGCGATGACGGGAAGGGAGGTGCGAAGCTTTGACAAGTCTGCCTCCGCTAGCTCGCGGCCAGTCACCGCATCGTCCATCTCCCTGCGCACCCTTTCCAGCTCAATCCGCAAGCGCTTCGTCTCCCCCTTAGCCTGGTCAACCGCCCCCACCAGCTCGCGGTTCTTTTTCCTTTCTTCAATCAGCGCGGCTTTGGTCTCCGTCGCAGTCACCTCCACCGCCTTGCGCGCTTCTTCCGCGACATCCCTGTCTTTTTTGACCTGGTCAACGCCCGCTTACAGAAGTCCCAACTCTGTTTCTTTCCGCACGGCCACTTGATACAAATTGGTGGAGCGGCGGGCCTGATCCGCAACCATACCAAAGAACACAAGGCCGTTCTGGACGAAGGCATTGAGCGCTTGGTGAAAGGGCAGTGCGGCTAGCTGATTGCGGAACTCAGCCGGAAAGACTTGTTGCAGAAACGCAGACTGCTCTGCGGTGTTTTCGACGGAGGACTGGGTGAGTTGCGCCAGGTTTGCCAATCGGAAGCTACCGGGCGGTGGTACTGGCGTAGAATCAGAATCAAGGTGTATTGCCCTGTCCCTGGATGTGGCGGTAGCCTCCAGTTCCGGATTCGCATGCGGTGGCGTCTGCCGTGTCTCCTCAATATGCTCTGCATATCAGTAACTTGTTAGCACATGAAGTTAATCATACGGTGTTTGTGAAAGAAAAAAGATGCTTACCGGTGATAGGAGGAGAAAGATATGCGGATGCTGGAACGACGGGGACAAAGTTGTCATTCCGCATGTCCTCCTTTTGTTTAGGAGTTAGCTTCTTCTTCTTCTGCTTGGTTTGGGTGGCTTCGGCAGCCTTGCGCTTGTTGCCCGAGGTTGCAGGTGCTTCCACCTCGTTCTCGCCAGTCTTCTCATGCTAAAGCGGCTCATTAACGTTCTGCTTGCGGAAAGAGATGGCCGCAATCTCCTCTGCGGTGAGCACTTTCTTCATCTTCATCTCTGCAAGCATATGCGCAATATTAAAACATGTATGTATAAGCTGGTGGTTAAATATTCATATGCATTTATACTATTCCTACCCTTTCCATTCGGTCCGACTATGGCTGGATGCACATCCTCCCATGGCCATGTGATCGGTGCACCAGTTGTGCGTTAGCGCACTCCGCTAACAGCTTTGTTTCCTCATCATCGAGGACCGGGGTTTTGTTCACGTCCTTATTCATTTTTAACCACCCGTGCAACGCTCAGGCTCTAAAGCCTAAATTTAAACTGTCACAATTCATGCATATTTACTTTGTCCAACGTAATGATTTTGATATTTGTTGATTTATCATTCACATAGATTGCATTACTATTGATTATATCATTAACATAAATAACTTATTAAAAATATATTTTTAGAATCTTATATGATAAAATACCCGCGAATGCGCGAGTTATAAACTAGTTAGTATTTAATTGTTGGGATTTTACAGTCGTATTTAGTAGCTTCAATTCCAAATATTGATTTTTAGGTTGATTTCAAATATTTAATAATATTTGATATGAAATATGGATTCTGTTTTGATTTTGTGTTAATGATAAAAGTTAGAGTTTAATATGTAGGTAAAGGATGAAGATGGAGATGATGGAGTTAAGAAGAGAAAGTAACATGTGAAATGATAAAAATACCCTCATGTGTTTGTCATGTGATCTAATTTAACGAACAAAATATAACAATCGTTAACTCCAAGGTTATCCATGAGATATCTTAATAAATCTAGGTCAACGAAGACAAAAAATGTTGAAGGTCACATACGCTATTTGGTACAAAGTTGAAGTACCAATGACAAAATTTTGTCTTATATATAATTGTTTTAACCCGACTTGTTGGCCCAATTTTAATACCATGAATAATCAATCTGGAGACATGTAAGAATCTATAACTTCCTTTAAAATTATATAATGATGATTCATCATTATGCTAATTAATCTTTAATTTTTCTGGATCTAGACACATGTCACATTTTCACAACTCCAAATGATATCATTATGTATTATTAATTAAATATTTTAAAAAGGCAATTAACCAACAAAAACGTGACTCTAAATAAAAATACAAATTATTAATTAATATCAAACATGAAAGATATTATATAAAAGAAAATAAAAATTCCTAAGTAATAGAAACAATTTAATCTACACTATATATTAAAATGAAAATTTAATGATGTCATTAAAAAGCGTTTTCCAAGCTTAAAAAAATACAAAATTAAAAAATGAAAATTTCTAAAACATTCATGATGATGTCATTAAAGTAAGTATTTTATATTTAATAAAAATTAAAAATATTAAACAAATGTACAATATGATAAACATTATGTACAATTTTATGGTAAAATATCCCCATGACCATACCTAAAATATTTGAAGCATAATGTACAACCATTATGATAAAACACCTCATGACCATATGTACAATATTTGAAGCATTATGTACAACCTTATGATAAACACTCCCATGAACATATATACAAACTTAAAATAAATTGTACATTTTTTTAGAAAATACCCCATGAACACATATACAAATTTGAAGCATATTGTATAACAAGGTTGCAAAATTCGCTATTCGGGGATTAATCGGTCGGGACTTTAAAAAGATTAATCGATAATTTGGAGATTAATCGGATTGTACTGTATATATTTAAATATTAAATTTCAAAAATTATATGTGTAAATATAGGAAAAAGTCATAAATAAAAAAATAAACCTTAACATAATTATTTAAAATAATTTATTTTGCTCAAAAACTATAAAGTTCTAGTGTAAATTCATGTTAAAATGTTAATCATTTTTTACTTTGACTGACTTTGATTACTAAATTCGATTTTGACCCATCAATTGACGTTGACCTTTTAATTAAATGAAATTTTGAAAATCGGAACGGGTTGCTCTTAAAAATGATTAATCGGAGACTAATCGGGTTTTTTACAACACTGTTGTATAACCTTTATATAATAATAGTATTTAACATTTAAAACAATTTCAATAGACAATTGTTATTATTAATAATTTGAAATGACCCGTCCTAATCCATAAGGACGAATACAATAACATATGGTTACATTGCGAGGTATTTGACCTCTATATGATACATTTTACAGACATTGCATTCGTTTTTAAAAGACAAACTTTCATTACATTGAAAGTTGACACGCATGCGTACCATTTCATAACATCCAACTATAAATGATCTAATCTGTCATTTACTTAATAATAATCTTTATTGAACTCAACAACTTGAATGCAACGTCTTTTGAAATATGCCATGAATGACTCCAAGTAATATCTTTAAAATGAGCAAATGCACAGTGGAAGATTTCTTTCAAACCTGAGAATAAACATGCTTTCAAGTGTCAACCAAAAAGGTTGGTGAGTTCATTAGTTTATCATAATCATTCATTTCCATTATTTTAATAAACCACAAGATTTTCATTTAAATATAATTCCAATAGCAGAATCCTCTCGTCTGCATAAAGGTAAAATCATTTCCAATAATATAATAGACCACAAGATTTTCATTTTTCATAAACATAATCCTCAAGCAGAATCCTCTCGTCTGCATTATGGTAAAATCATTCATATGGTGAACACCTGGTAATCGACATTAACAAGATGCATATAGAATATTCTCAAAACAGAATCCTCTCGTCTGTATAACAAAATCCTCTCGTCTGTATAAAAATCGAAGTACTAAAGCATCCGTACCTCGGATGGAGTTTGTTAGGCCCATAGATCTATCTTTAGGATTCGCGTCAATTAGGGGTACTGTTCCCTAATTCTTAGGTTACCAAGCTAAAAGGGACATATTCGGCTTCGATCCATTCAACCATATAATGTAGTTTCAATTACTTGTGTCTATTTCGTAAAACAGTTATAAAAATAGCGCATGTATTCTCAGTCCCAAAAATATATATTGCAAAAGCATTTAAAAAGGGAGCAAATGAAACTCACAAAACTGTATTTCGTAGCAATAATGCATATGACGGCACTGAACAAGTGCAAGGTTGGCCTCGGCTTCACGAACCTATATTAAGTATATATATATATATATTTATATGTTGGTCAATATCTGTTTAACAATTTAGGTCTAGTCGTAGTGTATCACAATCCTAATGCTCGAGTCTAATATGCAAAAGTCAACAAAAGTCAACTTGACCCAAAATGATTTCCAAAATTTATATGTGTTTATTATATAACTTAAACATAATCGTTTTATATATATTTAAATATATTTAACAAATTTTATTAAAGTAAATAATAAAAGTCATTTGTTAATAAAAATTTACATCAAAATCTATATATGATAAAAATATACTTTTATATAACTAAAGTAATAAAATTTATAAGGTTCACTTAATGTCATAAAAATATAGTGTTGTGTGTTATTAATGTAATTATATTACGAGTGGTAAGAATATCTCTGTATTACATATTTATTTGATAAAATAATATTGATAATAATAATAAGTAAAAATTTGTATTATTTTGTAATAATAATAATGATAATATTAATAATAATCTTAATGATAGTAATATTAGTAAAAATGATAATTTTTAATAGTAACTCTTATAACGATGATGATAATAATAATAATAATAATAACGATGATAATAACGACGATAATAATAATAATCATTTTAATAATAATAATACTAAAAATAATAATTCAGTTGACTATATCTTTTAATCCGTTCATCGAAACCATTCGCTTTCTGAAAAGTTATTAATTTTTCGCCAGCTTTCCAACGATATGCATATCATATACCTTATCCTAGTAGCATATGTACTAAATTCATGATCTATCATATACTATTTAACGACGAAATTAAACATACAAGCATGCATAATCATATATACTCGAGCACTAGTCAGGGATACACTATTAATATATAAAAGTTAAGTTATGAGTGCTCACGTATCAATATTGAGATTCAATATTGCAGGAAAGTACGTAGACGCAACGGAGATGATAAACACTAGTTTGACCTCACGAGCATACCCACGAACTATACCCATAACCTCCATCGCTATGACCTATAATTTCCTTAGCCCTATCCCACTCGAAAAACCCGTCTTGAAATAATTCGCTCATGATCTCGTCGTAGTATTTTATGTATAATACTAATAATAATAATAATAATAATAAGATTAATTATAATATTAATCTTAATATTAATAATATTAATAATAATAATTATATTATATATTTATATAAAGAGAGATTGAGACGAGTGAAGATGGATGAATGAATTCAGCTCGACCCAAAAACGCATTTTAAAGCATTTGAGCTCACCTAACCCCCTCATGCGATTGCATGAGGATTGTGTGGAGATCTCATGCAATCGCATGAGACATAAATTTCAATTCACAATCGCACGCCACAACTTTATGAAATATATATATATATATATATATATATATATATATATATATATATATATATATATATATATATATTATTTAATATATAATATATTTAATCTTTAGAATTAATTAAATATTATATTATATTCTAGTGCATAGTTGATTTGTAATTTTAGCACCGATGAGTTGTACGTTGACGCTCGACTTACGTGCCGGTTCCGGTTTTTCGAACGCATTTTTGTACGCTTAGAAAACTGGTACTTTATGTTTCGTGTAATGTACCTTTGTCAATAACAAGACTCAAATCAATGAAAAATTATCCCACTCAAAGTATAACTTATTCATTTGAGTGTTTTGGTCATTTACTTCTATAAATCGACGTCTCGTTGTTTACCAAAATGTATTATTTTAAATCAAAACATTTTATGACTAAATTAATATATATATATATATATATATATATATATATATATATATATATATATATATATATATATATATATATATATATATATATATATTCATTTAGAATTATAAATTTATACATGATATATATGTTTGAAATATTTATCTAATAATAAGATTTTTAGTTTTTCCAAAATAAATATATTTCAAAGATTAGTATATATAATCATTTAAATAATAGAATTTACTATGTCGTATTACGTTTACATTCTTGAAACGCTATATATATATATATATATATATATATATATATATATATATATATATATATATATATATATATATATATATATATATATATATATATATATAAAACTTAAATTCTTCTAATTATATAAAATCAATTTATCCTTATAAAATAATAGATTATAATTGAAATCGTTTTCTCACATTTGAAAAATAGGCCAGTCGAATATTATGAAATTCAATTCTCCACTAACTTTTGTCTAACGTTCGTAAATTGACACATTTGTTCTTATATGTAAATCACTTTACCAAATATTCTGAATACCGTTAAAAGGAAAGGTTTCTTAAATCAAAGTGGACCTCTTAACAGAGATTCGTAATCGTACAATAAATCTGATAAATCAATCATTTGATATTATTTTCTAATTCCATTGATAAACATATTGAAACAAATACGTTCATGTAAAATATTATATATTTAAATACTTTGTTAACATTTCAAATTATAATATATACATATATATATATATATATATATATATATATATATATATATATATATATATATATATATATATATATATATATATAATCATATCCGTGTAATTAATGGTTCGTGAATCGTCGGAATTTGGTCGAGGTTAAATGAATGTATGAACACAGTTTAAAATTCTCGAGATTTAACTTAACAAACTTTGCTTATCGTGTCGGAATAATATAAAGATAAAGTTTAAATTTGGTCGAAAATTTTTGGGTTGTCACGTAATTAATGTTAATAATATAAATATTTAATTTTTAAGCAAACTTTATTATTATTATTATTATTATTTATTATTATTATAATCATAATTATAATTATTATTATCTATACTATATATTAAAATGCAATCTTGATGATGTCATTAAAAAGCCTTTTTCAACATAAAAAAAATTCACAATTAAATAAAAAACTTCTAAAACATCCATGATGATGTAATTAAAGTAAGTATATATATATTTAATAAAAATTAAAAATGTTAAACAAATGTACAATATGAGAAACATTATATACAACTTTATGGTAAAATATTCTCATTACTATATGTAAAATATTTGAAGCATAATGTACAACCGTTATGATAAAACACCCCATGATCATATGTACAATATTTCAAGCATTATGTACAACCTTATGATAAACACTCCCATGAACATAGTACAATCTTTAAAACAAATTGTACAATCTTTCACAAAACTTTCCATTAACAGATGTACAAATTTTGAAGCATATTGTATAACTTTCATATAATAATAATATTTTAATGTTTAAAAAGTTTCAAGAGGGATTTGTTATTACTAATAATTATTATTGACAATATAAATATTTAATTTTTAAGCAAACTTTATTATTTATTATTATAATCGTAATTATAATTATAATTATTATTATTCAAATGTTGATTCTCTTTACGGAATTAACTACGTTACATATGTATGCTAAGTACGTGTCTCAATAAAAGGTTGTAATGTAACATTTTATGACAATGAAAATAGTCATTGTGATAAAAATTGGAAGAGGGTGGTGGAGAATGGAGGTAGCTCATTTATTATGTCCAAGTTAGATACATCAATATGTTTATAGTTTATCTTCGATTATTTTGGATGCATATGTTCCGGGCAAAATATTTGTGGTACGCTTTCGTTTGTAATTATTTGCCATATGAATTTTATAAACTTCAATGATTTAATTATTTTCTCAATGATTTGGTAACTATTTTCATAAATGGAAAGGGTTAATTTATAATGGTGTGAGGTATCCTCTAAAAAATTGTGGTTTAATTGACTGATATTTTTTGAATTTTTAGATCTTGGTTGGTTCTTTTGAATTGAGCATAGATAATGTGAGCAAAAACACCGCATTATAAGACTTAAATGACATAGATTACGTGAGTAAAATGTTATTTATGTTATTCAAGTTTCATGGTAATGTGGATTATATTAGTTCTGTAGAACCTTACAATGGCCAAAATGAGTTATTTATATGTTCAAAATGGGTACTTTTGAATTAAGCAACACCGCTTCATATCATGTTCAAATGATAAGTAATTTAACATTATGGTTTTGTTTAGTTGTTCAAATGTCATTAAATTGTAGTCTAAGTGAAAGGTTAGTTTGATATATTTAGTTTGCAAATATTTGATATAGTTTGACAGTAGCTTTGTACAATGGTAATATGTCACAACTCTCTATTTCACCACCATGGGTGAGTCACTTTTTGTCGCAACTAAAAAATAGAATACAATAATAATGATGGATTATGAGTATTGCTGATGAAATTTACTTTAGAATAATGGTCCTATACAATGATGAACTTATATAAGTAAACTTCGTCATTTCATTATTTTATTTTCATTAGGTATGAATTATATCTACGGATACTGTATCAAAGATGTTAAACATTGTTTGGTAGTTGAACTTATGATTTAGTAATAGATGTTCTTATTTAGATATACACCATTAATGAGTTCAAATTGCCACCTTAAATGAGTTGAACTTATGATTTTTCTACTTCGATTTTTATATCTTTTTAAACTCGTGAATTCATGGGTCTTTTAACTAGTTAGGCTTTAAACTTCAAATTAAAGTTAAATTTTGGAAACAAAGCAGTAGAATGGAAACATTATTGGTGTTTTAAATACTTAACTAGTGAATTGACCCGTGAAATCACGAGTTTGTTTAAACGAAATAATTTAATGACATGTTTTAGGTATTAAGTGAATGTAATGCTAAAGTAATTTATTTTAATGACCCATTTGACTAAGAAACTTGTCGTTGTTTTTACAAATATATAGAGATATGTATTTCGAATACACATGTAACGTAATTAATTTCGTAAAAAGAATCCACATTTGAATAATTATAATATAATAATTATAATTATAATTATAATTATTATATTAAATGTAAATAATAATAATAAAGTTCGCTTAAAGTTGAGTATTTATATTTTTAATAATAATAATAATTAGTAATAATAAATGTCTTTTAATTTTTTTTATAAAATTAAAATTATAATTTAGGAGAGATTACAATTTTCGTTTATAAAAGATTTCATATTATTTTTTAGTTAAATTAATATATAATTATGACATCATTATTATGAAAATTAAAAGATAATTAACTGAATGATGACATCATCATTTTAAAGATTTATATGACTATATAAATTTATATATAAAAAAGGTCGTACTATTTATCATAATTCTCTCTTCCTTCACTGAATATTTGCTCTCTATACTTTCATCCTAAAAAAAACATGTTTGATATGTTACTTGGGGAGAGTATTTACACCATACTTAATGCTTTAAGATGTGGCAATCGTTTTGCCTAATATTTTTGAGATTTCATTTTTAATTAAACTTACTTAACTCATACTCATTAAATTTAAGTCCAGATTTTTAATAACATTAATGTACAACTATACACTTAAAAAATATTGGTTTTATTTTTAACATGCAGACGATGAAGGTGGATAACTCAAGTTTCAAATTATAATCAGCGGACATGAGATTATCATGCACTTATTTTGCAACACTTATCTTCAATCTCTCTTAATTACATTTGTTCGTAACCAGCTATTTACGAAAGTTGTTGATCCACAGATATTTTTTCAAAGTTGTTTATAGTCTTCAATGAGCAACTTATTTACATTTGAAGGCCGTGACCAACAAAATTTATTCAACATACTCGACTGCTTTTATGAACATACTTATACTTTTTTACTTTAATATAATTTCTTACTTTATTCGCTTTTAACACCTACAATTTCATGCCAACGCTAATGTTTTTTTGTGTATCTAATTGTTAACTAATTCTTAACTAAAGGACTTTAACATTTACATTCGCTTAATCCCTTAATCATATCATTTAACTGTTTCATTTAAACAAATTCGAGATTTCACGAGTCCTTTCTCCAGTGTAATGATATATGGCAAAATTTTGCATGCAAAAATGACATCATCATTTTACCTTTTTATTAAATATTATAGATATAGATATCTTACATCCATATCAATAATCATTGACAACGATCAATGATCAATAATAACGTATATAGTATAGCATAGTATACATAGGTATATCCATTATATCTATATATCTAAAAGGGAGAGGGGAAGTGAATAGGAAACTTTGAAAACTTCACAAACTTACCCTAAATTTTTTATTTTTTATAATTCAACCACATTCCTTATAATACTTATAATTTTAAAAGAGAGAGGGGAAGTGAATAGGAAAGTTTAGAAGCTTTACAAACTTACTCCAAACTTTTTATTTTTTACAATTCAACCACATTCTTTATAATAATTAATTTACATAGTTTTTATAAACTTACCACAAATTTTTCACATTTCATAATTTAATCATAAAACTTCTCATTCATTATACATCACCCACACAATTTTTACTATCTAATAACTATTCTAAAAGGGAGAGGAGAAGTGAATAGGAAACTTTGGAAGCTTCACAAACTTACCCTAAATTTTTTATTTTTTATAATTCAACCACATTCCTTATAATACTTATAATTTTAAAAGAGAGAGGGGAAGTGAATAGGAAAGTTTAGAAGCTTTACAAACTTACTCCAAACTTTTTATTTTTTACAATTCAACCACATTCTTTATAATAATTAATTTACATAGTTTTTATAAACTTACCACAAACTTTTCACATTTCATAATTTAACCATAAAACTTCTCATTCATTATACATCACCCACACAATTTTTACTATCTAATAACTATTCCTTATTATTATTATTATTATTATTATTATTATTATTATTATTATTATTATTATTATTATTATTATTATTATTATTATAATTATAATTATTATTATTATTATTATTATTATTATTATTATTATAATAATTATTATTATTATTATTATTATTATTATTATTATTATTATTATTATTAAATCAATCACATAATTTTCCACTTTATTATTGTTTAACTTTTTTCCTTATTATAAATTAACTACATAACTCATTTTTAATAACTGTTTTATTGTTATTATATATATATACACACATATATATTATATAAATAGTTTGTACCAATCATTGATGTACGTCTCACTTTATTGATTAAGCATTTGGATCTTTTCTCTGGACAAGACGAAAAGTAAAACAAAAAACGATGAATAATTACTTTCACGCTTATTACAAATCAATCACATAACTATTTTTGAGCCTTCCTCGACAAAACGAAAAAAATGATAAATAATTAATTTCTCAATAATTAGCTATTTAATTAATGTTAAATCAAAGATGAAGAACCGGCGCAAAGCCAGGTCCCCAAACTAGTTTTCACTAAATCACAAAAAGAAAGAAAAAAACATACATTATTAATGTAAATTTATGTTAAGTCAAATACCCGGCCGACACAAGTGTCACAAAATATTTGTGAACACCAGACATTTGGACTACATAGTTATTGCTTGGTTAGTCATATTTGGTATAAACGAGTGGAGAAATGACTCGCACGCTGCTGACTTGTTGCGGAAAATGATTTCGCTCCTAACTTAAACAATGCTTACATTAAAGATTATTTTTTGGGGTCAAATGCATGAGTATTTGTATTTTTAAATTTTAGCAATGAATCTATAGCTGACTTGGTATGTAAGAAAGTAATTGAACAAACATACAAAGGTGATTAATCAACAAAATCAATTTTTAAAGTGGGTGGCGTAAATAAAAAACTAAATAACATATTTAAGTGGTCTCATTTTTTAAATAAAAATCCACTTCGTCAGCATATGACATATCTCATGACATTAATCCAATGACATTATCCGATACAAGTAAACGCATGGCCGTCTCACTATTTTAGTGGACTATGTTCGTGATATAAAAATGGACTTTTATAAACGTTAAATTTATATAATACTATTAAAAGATATATATTACTAAAAATTTATCAAATAAAACAGAAGTTAATCTGCGATTAATTGTCTGATAAATGATTTTCAACTCCGTATTATTTAGGTTTTTTATAATTTTGAACCCTTCAAAATTCGGGACTTGTTCGGCTACATACTTAGCACATGTGGTCGAGACGCCTCTGACAGAAGGTAACAAGCAGGTAGTCAGCCACGCATTGCAATGGTCACAGATCTGATGCATACGGGAAACCTTTTATAGTATACATAACTATATACATTCAATAAAAATATTTTAACGTTAATGAGTTTAACATAACTCAATGACATTAATTCATTTCAACATGCCATACAACTTTTACAATTGTAAAAAAAAAAATTACATTAGGTTTCGTTTTTTTAATGTGGGTAAAAAAATAAAAAGTTTGTAAAAAAATTGCAAAAAATGTTGGAAGTAAGAATTATAAAATAAAAAGGTTTAAAATAGAAAGTAGAATGACTTATGATAGAATGAGGACTGAAATTGTAAAAAGAATGGGCATGGTAGGAGCTGAAAATTGGACGAGGGTTTAAAACGGCAAAAAATAAGGATGCAAAATGAAATTTAGAGATTTAAAAAAAAAAAAAAAAAAAGCTACAAGTTTGATTGTGAATAGTAAAACCAAAACTAATCCACCAGCCCGAGCCTAACATGTGTACACCGAAGCTAAATCAATGATTTTCATTAATGGTTTGAGAAAATTGTTTGAAAATGCATTGAACTTTCACTAAATTTCTATGGTATGCATTTAACTTTCAAATCTCCTATTGTATGCAATCAACTTTTATATCTCTACTATTTTATGCATTGAATTACTTATAGCTCAAGTAGCAGGTCAATATGAGAAAAGGTTATGCAGCTGGTCCCTTGATTTAATGTCCGTTAAATTTTCCCTTAAGTCTTATATGAAATCCCTTTCCCTTCGTCAGTTTCAAAAACATCTCCTTCTTTAAAAATACCTTCATCTTCAAAACAATTTATCACCGATAATTTTCAAACCACATTCATCACCACAAAAAAAATCAACTAAATTTAGCTCCAAATCAAAACATTCAAACAACATAGGTAGTAGAACAAACATAAAAATGTTAATTAATCACTACACCGTTAATTCCTTAACTGCATCCTATATTATCCCAAAAAAAAAAAAAAAAAAAGATCAACACCAAACGAAGGCTTCCATACAATTGACCACAAGTCAAATGCTCGTAGAAAGAATGTTAAAAAAACTATTACCATGTGTGCAGGTTTGTTAACAACTAATACGTGTTCATCTTCATAAACAATATCTAAAGTATATCCTCTCCTCCAGCCTTTAAGGGTTACAATTCACAGATATTGTGCATTTAACCTTATCACCATGTCTTACCAAATATGAGGCCTGAAACACAATTGTGCATTGAGATATTAAGAATATAATATCCTATAACAGTTAAATCTTAGTAACCTATATCTAGATGGTGTTAAGCAACGATTACTTCACAAAAGTTGTTTCAAATCTTAATCCAAACAACCGTAAGTCAGTTTTAGATCCAGAAACCACCTACCAAGTTCGAATTAAAAATCTTAAGTTTTAGGTCAAAAACCTAGATCTTAGATCTGAACATTATATGAGTGATTTAATACGAATTGAAGGTCAAATAAGCACAAACAATCGATTATAGACCTGAAAAGATGTTCAATATAACATGTTGTCGCCGGAATTTCTTCAACGAACTCAATTTTTGAGTTTATGCATGACGAACGAGAATATGAGATATAACATAACCTTATTGATGTTTTAGATGAAATAATAATTTCCGAGGTCGTGTATGATGAATAAGAATATGAATCCCAGATTTATTTGAGTTTTAGTTTAAGAGATGATGATGAGATTAGATGAGATGAGATGGAGATGATCGGAGACTAGAACAAACATTTGGGACTAAAGGAGTCAAAAATGAATAAAAATGAGGGACGAATGATGTAATTTTGTCTAGTAGGTGACTGGTAGTTTACCTGTTATAACAGGTTAAATACCTACAATAGAACAAATCTAATAGTTTAATGCATACAATAAAAGATCTTAAAGTTGAATGCATACAATAGGAATTTAGTGAGAGTTCAATGCATTTTCAAATAATTATCCCGTTTTCATAGTTGTTTATATATATATACTATATGTACAATGAAACACTGAATACAATACTATATACACTATATACTATAAATATACACACTGAATACAATCTAAAATGTCAACCAAATTTATATGTAACATCAATCAGCTACGAAAGCATAGATAAGTATAAAAGATATACTCCGTATATAATATAGTTTGGGAATGCTCTTGCTAATTTTTAAACTTGAAGCCTTGAACCAATATGAATTATAGTTTGCTTTATGTTACTAGGAGTATTATTTAGAAATTCAATGGTAGTTGCACAGTATAGTTAACAAGACTCATTGAGTTAATTACAAGTAAACATATAACTGTACAAAAATTCTTAAGGTTTGATGAAAATGTGTCTAGCTCAAACCGACATGATTCATACCAACCTGCACCAATAACGACCCATTGTGAAATGTTACTCATCTCACCCATGTTGCCACCTCTACCAATGTTATCTGCAAGCAGTGGTGGAACTTGAACCCAGACACCCATCTGGTGTAAAAATATAGCAATAAACTTTTCATTGTCAGCAGTAGTAAAACACAAAAAAAACTTTATTTTTTGGTAAAAAGAAAAAATTTAGTGTAATTTTTTTCCCCCGTTAGATTCAGGTGGAGCGGATACCCCCTTTGGGTAAGCCTATCTTCCGCGACTGTCTGCAAGTTTCAAATAAACACAGTTTAATGTAATATCCTGCTATAGTCAAAGATCCAAGCAGATGTTCATACCCAAAAATCAAGTTATCAGTGTATTGCAGTGATCACACAGTGAGTGCCAAAGTTAAAGCTAGGATAATATTTTGATAACAAGATAATAAAAAACTCGATTTAACAAAATTACAAACACAAGTTACTAGAACATTGAAGTAGAAAGTATTTTTTTTTAAGCAGAAAATAATGAACAATGAAATATTAGAACCCATTGGCTTGAACTTTGTAAAACGTATATACTTGATTACTTAACGATATAACAAACATATTAACAATAACCAAGCATACCATCATTCACATTGTTCAATAACATCCGTAAATGAACTAGGGAGTTACATTATGCACTAACATAAACCTAACTCTTTCTTCGGTTTAAATACACGTAATTCTCACTAGCAGCAATTATTTGAAACATAGACACCCGTATAACAATAAGTAGCAACCTGGTCGAAATCAATGATCAAACAAGCGAAAGCATAAATTTTAAGCACGTAACGCATTAGTATTCAGACTTTCTTCAAAAATAGGTACGTCTATATTTTCCAAAAGAACATGTGCTACGACTCCATTACCACTTGCGTCGTCCATCAAAGTTACTACATTTTTCAGCGGTACTGTCCCTGGGGCAACCCAAATTGGCTTTCCGAAGCCAAAGTTAGCTTCATAAAAAGAGAACTTGCACCAACTAGTTATTCCAATTAAATGAGTAGATTCAGGATTAAAGTTAGCCATCATTAAAATAGGATCCCAAACCATCGATTTTCCTTCTTCGGTATCGTGGTGCACTTTTGAGTAGTTATTTAAAGCTTTCTTAACCGAATCACTTATAACATCTGCCAACTCTATAGTAGTTTCAAAATTACCAGATTTCGTGAAGCAATAGGCCCAAAGATTGCCACAAGAGTTTTTATGAATTAGGGATGCCATTTTCCCCCTTAGATTTATCGTCTGCATTACCATAGACTCTCTTGAATATTTATAAACTGCGCGATCCACATCAATGAAAGCCTTTGAAAGGATGGCCATTACCAATTGTACCTTTGACCAATGACGGGAGTTAACATTTCCACTTGCGAATGCAGCGTTCGCTCTAATTTTTGATATTTCATACTCAGTGAAGGAAAAACTCTTTCTTGTAAATTTGGCTAACATGTCACCGCTAATAGTTGGTACATCAATAGCACGTAGACCACGAGCAGGAAATATGGATGATGAGTTGAAACCGGACCATGAGAATTTGATCTCATTTTCTTCTCGGTTTATAGCAGCCCAAACATTTAAGAATGTACACAAAGTGGACGCGTCAACAATCTTGTGTGTAGCTCTTACACCAACTGCTACTCCTCCACACTCGAATTTAGTAACTTGTATTGAAAGTAAAGGGCCAGTCAAATTATGAGCCCCACGAGTTTTAAATGAAATGAACTCATCAACCAATCTAGTATCCGTTTCCAATTCAAGAAATTCATGAAGTTTGATGTTAACTTTGGCGTGTATAAACTCAACGCCTTCATCATTACACTCAATGACTTGAGTTTCATCAACATATCTACCGGCAAGAGGGTATAATCGCGTTAAGGTCTTCTCTAGCGATTTTTCTAGCCCAACAACAAACTTTCTATTCTGATCACAAATCGGTGAGAAGAAAAGAACGACATCTACATTCCAAAAAGGAGCAACCTCGTCGAGGAAGCCTAACTTATAGCGATGATGAGTTTGAGGGGTTGGGACAAAAGGTTTTATGAATGTGCTTGATTGTTTTGAAATCTTCATCTTTTTAGATTTTAGTACTCAAAAAATTGTAGAAGTGCTATAAGATGACAATGCTTCACCTAAACTAGAGCTACATTTATAATTAACATGAGATCATAGATACTTCAATAATTTTTTAATATTAGAGTATTAATTCGAATAGTAATATATAAATTCCAAATCAAAAAGTCAACTCGGCTGACTTCATTAGGAGTCAATATCAAGGTACATCATATCACACATTCTGTTAGTTACTATAATAATGTACATTAATTTACTACATATGTGCGCCATCATGAAATATCTATCAATTAACAATATGTTGTAAAGCATGTATACAACTGAACACATACTCTCTTAATAAGTTGAGGGTAAAATTATGTTAAAGTTTTGTCTTTGGGTCTTTCAAGTTGTAACAAAACTTTGTATAAGATCGGAGCAGATTGATCTTATACATATACTAACTGATCTTAATAAGTTGTCTTTGGGTCTTTCAAGTAGTCTCAGTATATACTAACTGATGAAGACGAAATAAAATTGCAAAAATAAGCACACCATATTGCACGAACAAATAATAATGCATCAACGATTAGAAAGTAATCTGCATCCCTTCCATACGATCATCAACAAAACCATAGTCCCAAACTGGTAATTAGTTGTATGTTTGCATCTTGACAAAATATTAAAACACAACCACCATAGAGTCTTGAGACGCTTTAATGATGAAAGTAACAATTTAAAACCATCCGTCGATTTTGCATCCCTGATTATTAGTTGTATATATTTCAGAAAGATAAAACCTTTTTAAGCTTTTAGGAGTTTTTTAAATCTTTTAGGAGCTTTTAGCTTCGAGCTTTTATGAAAAAACTCATGCTAATAAAAAACTTCGTGTAAGCTTTTAGATGAAGGGTAAAAGACTAAAAGCTAATAGATGTAGCTAATTGATGTAGCTAATTTGTCAAACACCTAAATACATATAAAAAAACTAACAGTTTACCAACTAGTTTTGACAGACATACCCAATATCATGACAAATTTTATGAGTAGTATGACTATATTACCTATGTACATGTTAAGTAAATAACGAAAATTTGACAAACGTTGCCTAGCCTAGATGGAATTGGTCTCATTAGTAGATTTCCATAAATCTTGATTAACGAATACAGGATCCAATGTTATCGCGTCATGATATAACTTTATTCTATCTTTACTGGCACAACAAGTGCTTATATCGGCATAAATGAGAAAAAAACTTGTTTGATTGGTTAAAACCTAATTGGGTCAACTCGTGCATAAAAATTATTAGTAACAACCCACATTGGTATTTGTAGACGTTGTTTTGATGGAACTTAGGATGCTTGTAACACGATCTAGTGGCGAAAATTACTAGAACAATGATTAACCGAATATTGGGTCGTATCAGGGTCGAATTAGCCGAACTTAGGGTTGAATCTAGATTAGGACGACTCCTAAACGTAGGTATTCAGTGGTTTTCGGTGTTGAGATCGCCTGGGACGCAAAGTATACGATTTAGGATTATGAGAATGAGTAACCTCTCAAAGGAGGTCAAGTCTCGTATATATACTGCATCTAAGATAAAGTCGGTCGACTGTGTTAGACAGTCGGTCGACTGTGTGACTCAGTTGGTCGACTGTGTGACTCAGTCGGTCGAGTGTGTGACTCAGTCGGTCGAGTGTGTCAACACACTCGGTCGATTGTGTATGTAATTTAACTACTGAAAAATATTAAAGCACACAAACACATCAATTCAATAGTCACAAAGTAAAAGTTATTACATGACCAAATGTGCTTCAATATAAACGACAATGAACTAGGAATTACATGCACCAACAAACTCCCCCTATGACCTAGTTCAAAGTAAAGTAAATTTTCATTCACGATCATCACTCCATGTATGAATTTGTCACCCACTTCCTCAGATAACACGGCTTTGCAACTCTGTGATACTGTTCAGCTTGAACTCTATTCTCTGGGTGCTATATCATCTGATTGTAGTACAGGGTAAACAATGTGTGCTTCAGAACAGTTTCTAAGCCAGACAGGATCCAACACCCTGATACTATCATTCTCATCGCTCCCATCTTTCTCCAACACTATGACCGCTTCCTCCGAGCGCTCATCGTAATACCACCAACGAAAATGTAAGCTGAAATTCTGCGGCATCTTCTTCACTGGAACCTTCCGTATGTATTTCACTGGTTCATATTTGAGAATCTTTCTTCGAACGCCTGTTTTCTTGTTCGTCCTGTAATTAATCATTGGAAATTGTGGTCTAAATTCTTCAAAAATCTTTGACCTGAATGACTTCCTTATCTTACGAATCAAAAGATCAGGAATTCCAGCAAAATCCTGATAAAGTATCTTTAACCTGGAAGTGACGTAAACTGAAAAACATGTTTGATGTAGTCCACTCCATATTCTTTCTTTATCGCGTAAATATCAAACTCCTTGATATATGCCCAAGCCAAGATTTTCCCTTTAGCACTTAAGCTATCACATCTCTCAATAAACTTCAAATACTGTGGTTCAACCTCAAGTTTCTTCAAGTACTTACGAGTATGCACGGAAACCTTGCACTCTTCTTTAAGAATCTCCACTTTCTCTTGATTCAATTTTACCAGCAAAAACCCTTCAGGCAACACTTCTTCTTTCTCCTTTTGCTATTTTTCCTGACATTTCCTATTCAAAAGCTCCTCATCCATTCTGAAGTAATCAGCAAAAGTTGTAAGGTAATCATTAGACACACCTTCATACTTAGGGTAATCCTCCGTTGGCTCATCCTCAACAATAACCTCATCAAAATTGTTGTCACTTTCATCAACTGCCTCTCATTCACTCGAGTCATAATCAAGATTATTAGCTCTTTAAGATGATGTTTCCTTTTCGGCGTCAGAAGATTCCTTATCTTCTTGCTCTAGACGCACCATCAGATCGATTTCATCTCTGGTGAAGTCGTGAGGAATCTCTCCCTCCTCCAAATTATCATAAACAGCAGAATGATTAAGGCGATCCTGCATAGCTAAATATTCAGAAAGAGTTATTACTTGAAGAGGAGTAACGTATAGTGGGTTGTCCTCATTGTAACCCTTAGCCACTTCCAAATTAAGATTTTCTTCCTCATGATCAGAATGACCAAAAAGATAAGGACCTTCTTCAATCTCTTCAATAATCACCTTCTTCTCCCATTCTTTCTACCTCTCAGTCATATCTTGTGAATCCGTCTGAAGAGATACAATCGTCAATGCATGATTGTTCACAGTAGTTTCCAACTCATCAATCTTCTTTTGTTGCTTCTCAGTAGTAGCTTTCATTTGAGACGTCTCCGCGTTCTGTTTAGCTTTGTCTTCCTCAACAAACTTTTGAAATTTCGCAAGATCAACAGATAGATGCAGAAAACATCTGCCTAACATACCAGCAGAATCTTGAGCAATAACGGTTGATTGATGATTTAGCTGAGGCTGTTCTTGTTGTCGTTGTTGTTGTTGATTCGGCTGAGGCTAAGTCACATCACCACCAGTAGTCGGTTAAGTAGAAGGGTTGATTCTCGGTTGAGACTTAGTAGCAGAAGATGATCCACCCTCTCTATCAGAAACCTTGATTCTCAAATGCTTTTGTCTCTGTTTTGTAGACACACTTGGTGCTTCAGCAAGCTTTCTTTTCATCAGCTCAACCAGACTAGCATCTAACGTAGCATTCTCTACTTCATCTCTCAATTGAGGACCAGTTTGTCTCGGAGGAGGCTGATTAACCTCTTGATCACCTTAATATCAGTCTCGATACTAAAAGTACTGGTTTCATGTCGACAAGCCAAACCCTCCAGACACACATAATCAGGATTAATCAAATGACCAATTAACCTCTTTTCCGGAACTTCAGCGAAACATGTTCTTTGTTGCATGAACCTATTGAATGACTGATCGTTTAGGTGATGTTGCTTAAGTACATCCTGGGAAATCTTGACAAGTCCCTGACCTTGTTTGTCGAGGATTATCTGCATTAATCGCGGGAAAACAATATGACTCTTTCTTTTAACATTCAACAACATCCCATCAAAAATCACTTCCGAAAAGTTGAAATCCGCATTGAGAACTAATGCAACAAACATTGAGCTGTATTTCTCGGTCATCTCATCAAAACCACCCTTCATCGGGCTCAAGCACCTTAAAAGTACGAACGTTAGATAATGATACTGTTTGTTGAACTTGGTACGTTTCTGTAGATTCCCTTCCAAATTCACCTGGACGAATACATCAATATATGGTCCCATTGCGAGGTATTGACATCTATATGATACACGGTGATGATTTTGAATGCAACGTCTTTTGAAAATATGCCATGAATGACTCCATGTAATGTCTTATTCAATTAGCAAATACACAGCGGAAGCACTTTTAATACCTGAGAATAAACATGCTAAAAAGTGTCAACCAAAAGGTTGGTGAGTTCATAGGTTTATCATAAACCAAGATTCCAGTAATAGTAATAGGCCACAAGATTTCAGTTTCCATAAATATCCTTACACCATAGTGTAATAAAAACATTCTACAACCATGGGCACCTGGTAACAAGCCTTAACAATAATAATAATGAATACCCCTGAATGTATAAAGTGCACCGAATCAAGTGCGATAATAACCTCAAAGTACTAAACATCCGTTGACTGCTAGCGCGACTAGCCCGGATGGGGTTGTCAAACCCGATAGATCTATCAATAGGATTGGCGCCTACCAGTTCATAAACTAATAGATTATGTTACCAAGCTAGGGGAATATTTGTGATTCTAACCCACGTAGAATTAAGTTTAGTACTTGTGCCTATTTCGTAAAACAGTTATAAAACATTGCATGTATTCTCAGCCCAAAAATATATATTGTAAAAGCAATTAAAAAGGGAGCTATGAAAACTCACGATACTGTATTTCGTAGTAATTATGCGTATAACGGCACTGAACAAGTGCAGAGTTGACCTCGGATTCACGAACCTATATCAATTATATATATTAACACATATAATTGTAATCAAACAAATTTATATATTATCATTAATTGTTATTTTAGTAAATTACTTGTTTCATTAATAACTTACTTAACTATATTTATTTGGTAAGATAATATCAATAATAATAAATAAATAAATATTTATTTAGTTATAATAATATTACTAATAATAATATTAATGATAGTAATAATAATACTAACTATGATAAAAATTATGATAATTCTAATAATAATAATAACGATAATTTTAATTATAAAAATGATAATTTTATTAAAAATGTTAGTTTCAAGAATAATACTAATTTTAATAAAAATGATAAATTTAAAAATAATGTTACTTTTAGTAATAATGATAATATTTAATAAGAAAAATGATAATGATAATAATAATAATACTTATGTTAATAATAATAAATATAATAACAGTAGTTTTTAATGAAAATATAATGAAAATAATATTTTTGATAATAATACTTAATGATATTACTATAAATGATAATAATATTAGTAATAATAATTAATAATAATAATAATAATAATAATAATAATTATTATAATTGTAATTGTAATTATAATCATGATAATAATAATAAATGATAACTAATACTTACATTAGTAGTAGTAGTAATAATAATAATAATAATAATAATAATAATAATAATAATAATAATTATAATAATAATAATAATAATAATAATAATAATAATAATAATAATACTAATATTAAAAATGATAATAATAATAATAATAATAATAATAATAATAATAATAATAATAATAATAATAATAATAATAATAATATTAATAATAATGAAAATAGGCTACCTTTAAAAGAATAAGCCCCTTTTAAAAAAAATAGCCACTGCCCGGGCTCGAACCCGAGACCTATCGCTCACCCGAATCACTCCTAAACCATCTGCTCTGTTACGGTTTTCTGATTTAATACACAACTTATTTTATTTAACCTACAACTTTGTATCTTCTTCTTCTTCAATTTTATTTCGACCAGAGGACAACAAATCATAATAACGAATTACTAGTTTGATTTAGGATTTCAATTGAAACAGAAACAAACGGTTATAGATTATAATGGTTGACAGAAAAAAATGAAAGGATTAACAGCAGCAGCAGCTCGCGAATGAAAGAAAAAATATGAAGAACACAAATTCGATTTTTAACATAGAGATGTTTTGAGACCTCAAAACCTTCATGAAATATCTTTCAAATCGTTCCAAGAAACTTTCTGGATAATCAATTTAACTTGAAACATAAAAACGTATTCGAATTTTACCAAGAACAATTCGTTTGACTTTTGAAAATATAACTTTGACTCGAAAATTCGAACTCGATATTAAAATTGGGTATGGAAACTTTGTAGATAGTTTGCATATGGAATTTATAACAACACTACATTTATTGTGACGCCCCGTACAAAACCATAGTGTACGATTCGTCAACAACAGGATCTTTACACGTTTGAATACTACATGCTGTTTGAAAACCAGTTTGCATTCATAAAAAGATAGCGTTTTACAAAAGATGAATAGGAAACATTAACAGGAGTACATGATACTAAGGTCATTACAAAGCTATTGTTTTGAAAATAACATAAGTTGCGAATGCAAAGTAAAAGTTCCATGCTTGAGACATCTCTAAGTAATGCAGTGGAATTCTAACACAGCAAGTTTATAATACCAAGACAGCAAGTCTAATAGCGGAAGCAACAACGTCTAAGCACCTGAGAAATACACGCTTAAAAGTCAACAGGAATGTTGGTGAGCTATAGTTTGTTTGTAATCAGTAATGTAATATAGGCCACGAGATTTCAGTGCTTCAAACAAGCGTTTCAAATCAGTAATTCAAATCAGTATGATAAAGTATATGTATAACCGTGGGCACCCGGTAACTAGACTTAACGTTTATAACCCCCTGAAAGTACACTTGGCGAGTGCGTATGTTCACGAAGTATTAAACACCCGTTAAATGCTAGCGTGACTAGCCCGAGTGGGGATGTCAAACTCTATGGATCCATATCTAAGATTCACGTTCACCAGTTCAAAGACCAATGACTAAACGTTACCATGCTAAGGGGAATATTTATGCCGTTATATAACCCACATACATACAAAGTTTAAGTACTCGTGCCTAGCATGTAAAACGTAAAAATCGCATGTATTCTCAGTCCCAAAAATAGTAAAAGTAGTAAAAAGGGATGCTATAACTCACAGTGAATAAGCAATTCAAGTGGTTACGAAAGTATGCAAGTAGTAAGTCGGTCCGAAAGGTCGTCAACCTAAATCAAGGTTACTAGGTCAGTGTTCATCATCATAAAAGCTAAGTAAACTAGTCAAGTATAGAGGTCAAACAATAAGCTAACTTCGGTCAGCTGCTAAGGCCTCTACGTAAGTCGAAAAGACGCAAAATCAGTGGCTATGGCTCCGTATGGGAGTCCTATAGTTGCTGACCAATTTCTAGACTCAAACTCGTCTTAGTTTGACCGTGGTGACGGTCCGAGTGCGAGTAGGTCCGAATTTTCAGCACAACGTTACAAAGGAGTATTTGACTTTCGGAAGGCCATAGATCCTAAACCGTAACTCGGTTTAAGACGAGGTCTAAACGGAAAATCATCTACTCGAAATGAAATAACTGAAAATAAGCTTTCCAGTAACCCAGGTGGTCTGATCAGATACGAAAATCAGTGGACAAGTGCTCCGGTGGAGTTCTTGGTGCTTGATGCTCATCACGGTTCTCATCCTTGATGCTTGTAGCTTCAAGTGTACAACTCGTTGATGGTTTAGCATCACTTTTGACCAAGATTCTAACATCAATACACAATATGTTAAGACCAAGTGGTAACACAACTCATTTAAGAGTCTTAGATGGATGATGAACCAAGGTTACATCATATCCTTAGTCTTAACACAATTACAAGTCCTATTTATAACAAAGTTACAAACTTTACATCAATCAAACAAGTATGAATATGATCTAAGTCAAATGAAGTGATGGAACCCTAAACTAGAGAGCTTGGATCCCTTTCACACAATTTATAAGGTCACAAAGCTAGAAAGCTTGAACCTTTAGTGTTCTTGAAGATCTTGAAGCATAAAGCTTGGATCTTTAAGTTTCATGAAGACCATAAACACAAGTTTTGATCTTTATAACAAAACAACAAGATCATAAGCTAGAAAACTTAGATCCAACAAAAAGATATGAAGATTCAAGCTAGAAAACTTGCATCTTGGTTGTTCTTGAAGATCTTGAAGCATAAAGCTTGGATCTTTAAGATATATGAAGATAACAAACAAAAGTTTGAATCTTTATCATAAAATAACAAGATTAAAGCATAAAAGAAGTAGATCTACAAAGTTGGTGAAGATTCAAAGCTAGAAAGCTTGAATCTTCAATGTTCTTGAGGATTCATGCTTGAATCAACAAGATATAATCAAGATCAAAGTTAAAAGAACATGATCTCCATGAAAGGATGATGATGATACACGAAATTGGAAGGAAAAGAAGAAGAGAAAGAAACTTACAAGTAATACTAGAAAGGAAGGAAAGAAGAGAGCAAATGTGTGTGAAAACCAAATGAGAGCAAGTGTTGAATGAGAGGTAAATGGCTAGTATTTATAAGCAAAGTTTTGACAAGGATTGATGAGGTGGAGACCCTAGTGGCCGTAGGTTTTGAGGGGGAGGGGAGGAGACACCATTTTGCTTTTTGGTTAGTGGTTGTCTAAAGCATGTATTTATGCTAGAATCCCATGTAACAATATGGATAATCCTTATCCAAATGCTAGTATGACTCATTAATTAATTTATTTTATTTATTATGGGTCACTAGTAATAATACTTGGGCTAATTAATTGGGCCACTAGCTAATGTAGGGTGGGCTAAGGTCCAATAAGGTAGAAAGTCCAACAAGACTAACTATTGTGATCAAGTAAATAATTAGTTAAAATTAAGCATCCAAAAACCCAGGTAATTATTATTATAAAATAATAATTAATATTTCGCAGTCATAATATTCCGATTACGACAAAAGTCAAACGTGCGCGCAGTTCGCGGTTTAATCGAAACGTCAAGTAACGCTAACGGTTATAAAGGCTTCCAATAATTAAGTTAAGTATCCTACGTACTCTAAGGCACATTTTAACATATAAATGGAAGTAAACCACGTAAATCAAGTTTTCAGAGTATAAAGTAACACAGTACGCACAAATACGCAGTTTTGCAAAAACACAAGGCACAAAAGCAAGTCGAAAAAGCCGGGTCGTTACATTACCCACCTGTTAATGGAAATTTCGTCCCGAAATTTGAGGAGTGACTAAAAATGGTACCGTATTTAAATAAGAAGTAGCGTATCAAGGTTCTGAGAGACTCGTGGTTTTAGAAGCGAGCTATTTACCTTGAAAGGTACTTTAGCATATAAAGGTAAGAACAGGTATATGCCATTGATTAAGTCTCTTGTCCTAAGAGATCAACAAATTGATTTCGTTTCTGGCTAACATGAGTACGTCATCTGAATATATACCCACAAAAGGAAAGATGACGTTTTTAGCCTTACATGCATCTTCAGTAAGCTGGATGCATGGAATACATCATGAAAGTTACTAAACTCATCTAAAACATTGAGGGCTTATGTTGTAGTACCAAGCTGACAGATAGAATGGAAAACAGGGCGATCACAATATACCGCATGTGAACTCATCCTTGGATGGAAAGAAAGCACAGTTCCATAATGTAACTTTATCCATTCAGTTACATGTTGAAGTTAGGTTTAACATTAATCTAGAACAACATATAGTTGTGACCAATGAAGGAAGGAATATGTAGGGTAACCATATCCGTGATACAGATGTTTTAAGCAGTCCCTTCCAAAAGGATAACAAGATTCATAGATTCTTAAAGTATTTTATACTAAATTTTCGAAAGAAAATCGCACGAAAGGTGTGGTTCTCGAACGAGAGTGAACTCTCTGAGCGGTTCGTTCTGAATTTATCCTTATAATTAAGGGGATGCGCGGATGAGAAGATACGTGAACCCTAGGACATAAAGAACGGTTTACTATAAGTGAAAAGAATCTCAAAAATGATTCCTTGTATCTCAACATTACAGATGAGGTTTACGAGGATGTTGCGATTAGCCGTGAAATTTTGAGAATAGAAACCCACCTAGTGCTTTCCCTACAATAGGGTGACCACCAAGTGTACCTCAGAAAACTGATTTATCGGCCCGCGTTTTTGCCATGTTTAACCTTAAAAGGAACATTTTATGAGCGCAAAGACTTCCTAACAAATTTTATAAATCTGCCATCCAAAGTGGCTCAAGCGTTTTTAACAAAGATCTTAATAGTAAGCTTCATCCCTAACGGAGGGCGAGAAGAAGTGTGATCCATACATGGTGTAGTCTAATACGAAAACCTTTAATAAAATCAACCAATGAAGTTTTGAAAACCTTTAAATGTTTGATGTAACAACATAAACGGAACGAAGTTCCTAGTAAATTTAGAAGTATGTACAACGTGTACCATTTTGCACAAAACTATTTGACTTAAGTTAGACAGCTCAATAAAGGAGCGATTTTTAAATAATTTGAAGCTATAACTTAGTATGTACTAACCAAAATAAGTAAAGGTAAATCTATACATATATGATTTTATAAATCGCATAAGTGACAGAAAAGATTTTAGTACTTTCATTTGTCCATAAATCTCGTGAGGACCGCATAAATAAGCAAGGGTGTAAAATCAACGTGTAAAAATTTTGATAAACATAGTTTTTCGTATTTCAGAGGTTACGATTTGAAAAAGATTGAGTGGAAAATCCTTGAATCATCGGGTGACATGTCACCGGGTAATAAAAACTAATGAATTAAATGTAGTTTTGACAATTATCAGGACTTAAGTCTTTGGCCCAAAAATATTTACGTGCGAAGCCGTTGTTAAAAAGTGAGGTATGAAGGATAGAGCATGAGGATGAGAAGTTAATCGCTTCTTGACTTTGCAAAATGCCAAACAGGTTATGGCCAATATTAAAGTTGGAGTACTGATGATGTTAATATCGCTAGATGAGAATCCCTTGGAATAAGTCAGGACTTAGAATTATGTAAGAAAGATCATCGCTCTGACAGGTGTGGCAAATAAGATCCCTGGGGTAACGCAAAAATTTTGAATGGTTTAAGTGTTAGTGGATGCCCGAAGGCTCTGCATGACGTGGTAGTAAGTGCCTTCATCACACACACACACACACACACACACACATACACATGAATCTCTAGATTTCGACGGTTGTAAAGTCTTCATGATGACTTGGATACGAATAAGCAACGAATAATTTTATATAATAAGCAACGAAAGTTTTATAGAAATTGTTTAAGGTGATAATGTAAGAATAGAAACGAAGTTCTTAGTAAACTAGGGTTATGTACAACCCGTACCATTCAAAGTAAAGATCTTTTGAACAAAAGATTTGATTTGTAAAAGTGAAAGTAAAATTTCATATGTACTTGCCAAAAATAAGTAACCATTTACTTTATTTTTTTTATAACATATATGATTTCAAAAATTTGCACGAATGACAAATAAAATAAATTTACTTTTATAAAACCCTGGGAGGATCGCACAGTAAAATAGTGTGTGAAAAATTTTTGCAGCAAAAATTTTCATATTTCGGAGGTTACAAGTTGGAAAAAGATCGAGTAAAAGATTTTTGAAAATTTCGGGTGACATTTGAGCATCAATGTCACGAGGTAATGAAAACTGTTGAATTTAAATGTAGTTGATGACTATTAGTAGGGCATAAGTCTTTCGACCAAAAATGCTTAAGTGTAAAGTTTTTGCTTATAAGCGAGATACGAATGGGAGAGTATGAGGATGAGAATTAACCACCCATTGATTTTGGACAATTTTGAACTGGTATGACTAATATTGACGTAAGTAGTGAAAATGTTGTGATTATCATCGAACAAGGAATCTCTCAGAATAATTTAGGATTTAGAGTTGCGTAAGAATGAGTATCAAATAAGATTTCTGGCTAGTCCTTAAGATAGAATTTGAATCGCCGAAGTGACGGGATACAATTTCCTTTATGTATCATCGTGTAAGTTTGTCCATTGTATCGGTTTCTTTCATGGCTAGAAAGTGAGCAGATTTGGTGAGGCGGTCAACGATAACCCAGATAGTGTCATAACTGCCTATTGTTTTTGGTAGCTTCGGGATGAAATCCATTGTCATCCCTTCCCATTTTCATTGTGGGATCTCGGGTTATTGAAGTAACCCATATAGCTTTTGGCTCACCATTCTCGCGAGGTATACGAATAATCTTCTTACTATAAATAACTTACGCTTTCATCCTTCAAAGCCAGTCTGTTCCAACTATTTCATCAAAGCTTCCTAACTTGATGAGTATTAGGTTAATCTTAAAGTCCATTCCAACTAAATCTTATTATACTATCGCGAAAATTTTTATCAACCTTCTCAAATAACATCTGTTTGTGCGTAGATAACTAATCCTTTCCAACTACTACTTTAAAACTTCCAAGTCTTGTTGGCATGAGGTCATCTCCAATGACCCACCTGTTAATTTTTAAGGTACTATCTTAAATTACTCCTCTATCTCTGCCAACTTACCATTAGCTTGTCCTATAGAATACTTAACTCTCATGGTTGTTAATGGCTTATTAGTCATCACACTAGGATTCTTAGATATAAGGTTTCTATCACTCTAGTATTAAACAATTTCGAGACGATAAATCGTTGTGAAGAAACGTACCCTAACTAAAATCAGGATCCATGCGAGTCTCCATAGCTTGAGATAACGATTGCTTTATCGCAAGTAAGTCCAAAGTTTTCCCTATTTGAGAACTTTTTCCTTAAGTGTCTAGGGTGTCTATATTCATAACAGATTATCGAGTTATCAATTTCGCAATCAAGGCCCTTCTTGTACAGTATCTAGGCTTAGTGGTTATTCCTACCTCTAACAGACCATAATGCGAACACTCGAGTGGTTCCTACCAAAATTTTCTTTGAATCACTTCATATTCCTTATCTAGTAACATTGGGACTTCTGCATGATTTACTTCAATATAACCACGCTGGTCTGGCGTCATTATATTGTACTAAATCGTACGTTCATTCCAACATCGTTCCATATGGTCAATGTAACGTGTTCACTTCAAGTTCTACTCAATTTCATCTAACAGTGCTTTATCTATGCTATCTCAAAACAAAATCTACATAATTAATCTTAAGGTTTCTCGGTGTGGGTGCGTAGGTTCCGTAGGTCATGCCTCAATGTCTAAATGTCCCGAAATTTCTTCAAAATGTCCGGGTTCAAGTAACGTCGTTAGGTTCCTTTCTAGAAATTCAAGCTGGGTCTCGTGTTGAGTTGTACGTGTAGCAAGTAGTAATACGATATGTCTTGAGGTGACTCCCAAGTCTTTGGCTATGGCTGAGCATCAGTGGAAGGCACTCTGACCTTGTGAAAGGAGATGTCCTCCCAACTTCTCCAATGCCTAAGAGTATTAGGGACCTAAGTCTAGAAGTGTCGTTAGATCGTCGAGTAGTGGTGGAGAATGGAAGAGATAAGTGACGGTCACGAAAGTGTACGGGATACGGGTCATCTTGCAGAAACTGAACATCCTTCGAATGTTCATACGTTGTACGTGGCTAATTAGGGTGAGCTCGGGGTGCGGTTACTCCGACAAATCCTCGCATATCTCCTCCTCCGAGGATCAACTTTAGTGGGCGTGTAATCTGAGGGGTACTCCTCCTAGATTGAGTGAAGTAATGCTTCGATCTCTGGAACGGTGGAACATTAGTAACAGGTGGATTACAATACTAATTCTTAGGGTTAGACGTGTGGGAAATTGGTTCAGAAGAATATCTGAACTAGGAAAGGTAAGTTTTTCCAAGTCGGTGCAGTGAATAGCAGGCATGAAGCAAGCACGTAATCAGGCACTACAGCAACCTAGCTCGTTTACAGCAGTATATAGCATGGCAATATTAACAGTACTAAACAGAAGTAACATGCAATCGAAAGCAGATAGTAGCATGCAGTAGCTAGAATAAGCAAAAGCATGCAACGAGTTTACATAGCAGTAAAAGGAAACGGTAGCATGCAGCAAGTTTATACGGTAGTAAAAGTAAGCAGTGGCATGCAGTAGTAGTAAGCAGTAACATGTAGTAATATAACACAGTAGCATGCAGCAGGTTCCGCAGAAACAAGTAAACTAGCAAGTTGTAGATTAGTCCTATTAGTGAATCCTACTCGGGTCGGTCCTAGACTCACTAATGCAACCTAATTCCCTACAACCAATGCTCTGATATCAAATGTGATGCCCCGTACAAAACCATCGTGTACAATTCGTCAACAACAGGATCTTTACACGGTTGAATACTACATGTTGTTTGAAAACCAGTTTGCATTCATAAAAAGACAGCGTTTTACAAAAGATGAATAGGAAACATTAACAGGAGTACATGATACTAAGGTCATTACAAAGCTATTGTTTTGAAAATAACATAAGTTGCGAATGCAAAGTAAAAGTTCCATGCTTGAGACATCTCTAAGTAATGCAGCGGAAGTCTAACACAGCAAGTCTGTAAAGCAAGTTTATAATACCAAGACAGCAAGTCTAACAGCGGAAGCAACAACGTCTAAGCACCTGAGAAATACACGCTTAAAAGTCAACAGGAATGTAGGTGAGCTATAGTTTGTTTGTAATCAGTAATGTAATATAGGCCACGAGATTTCAG
Source organism: Rutidosis leptorrhynchoides (assembly GCF_046630445.1). Lineage (NCBI taxonomy): Eukaryota > Viridiplantae > Streptophyta > Magnoliopsida > Asterales > Asteraceae > Rutidosis > Rutidosis leptorrhynchoides. The sequence continues at coordinate 15,151,679 of NC_092336.1, read as the reverse complement.
TGCTTCAAACAAGCGTTTCAAATCAGTATGATAAAGTATATGTATAACCGTGGGCACCCGGTAACTAGACTTAACGTTTATAACCCCCTGAAAGTACACTTGGCGAGTGTGTATGTTCACGAAGTATTAAACACCCGTTAAATACTTGCGCGACTAGCCCGAGTGGGAATGTCAAACCCTATGGATCCATATCTAAGATTCGCGTTCACCGGTTCAAAGACCAATGACTAAACGTTACCGTACTAAGGGGAATATTTATGCCGTTATATAACCCACATACATACAAAGTTTAAGTACTCGTGCCTAGCATGTAAAACGTAAAAAGCGCATGTATTCTCAGTCCCAAAAATAGTAAAAGTAGTAAAAAGGGATGCTATAACTCACAGTGAATAAGCAATTCAAGTTGTTACGAAAGTATGCAAGTAGTAAGTCGGTCCGAAAGGTCGTCAACCTAAATCAAGGTTACTAGGTCAGTAGGTTGTCTTTACAAGTTCAAATAGTGCATAAATAAGTTTAAGTGTCATCATCATCATCGTTCATCATCATAAAAGCTAAGTAAACTAGTCAAGTATAGAGGTTAAACAATAGGCTAACTTCGGTCAGCTGCTACGGCCTCTACGTAAGTCAAAAAGATGCAAAATCAGTGGCTATGGCTCCGTATGGGAGTCCTATAGTTTCCGACCAATTTCTAGACTCAAACTCGTCTTAGTTTGACCGTGGTGACGGTCCGAGTGCGAGTAGGTCCGAATTTTTCAGCACAACGTTACAAAGGAGTATTTGACTTTCGGAAGGCCATAGATCCTAAACCGTAACTCGGTTTAAGACGAGGTCTAAACGGAAAATCATCTACTCGAAACGAACTAACTGAAAATCAACTTTCCATAGCCCAGGTGGTCTGATCAGATACGAAAATCAGTGGACAAGTGCTCCGGTGGGGTTCTTGGTGCTTGATGCTCATCACGGTTCTCATCCTTGATGCTTGTAGCTTCAAGTGTACAACTCGTTGATGGTTTAGCATCACTTTTGACCAAGATTCTACCATCAATACACAATATGTTAAGACCAAGTGGTAACACAACTCATTTAAGAGTCTTAGATGGATGATGAACCAAGGTTACATCATATCCTTAGTCTTAACACAATTACAAGTCCTATTTATAACAAAGTTACAAACTTTACATCAATCAAACAAGTATGAACATGATCTAAGTCAAATGAAGTGATGAAACCCTAAGCTAGAGAGCTTGGATCCCTTTCACACAATTTATAAGGTCACAAAGCTAGAAAGCTTGAACCTTTAGTGTTCTTGAAGATCTTGAAGCATAAAGCTTGGATCTTTAAGTTTCATGAAGACCATAAACACAAGTTTTGATCTTTATAACAAAACAACAAGATCATAAGCTAGAAAACTTAGATCCAACAACAAGATATGAAGATTCAAGCTAGAAAACTTGCATCTTGGTTGTTCTTGAATATCTTGAAGCATAAAGCTTGAATCTTTAAGATATATGAAGATAACAAACAAAAGTTTGAATCTTTATCATAAAATAACAAGATTAAAGCATAAAAGAAGTAGATCTATAAAGTTGGTGAAGATTCAAAGCTAGAAAGCTTGAATCTTCAATGTTCTTGAGGATTCATGCTTGAATCAACAAGATATAATCAAGATCAAAGTTAAAAGAACATGATCTCCATGAAAGGATGATGATGATACACGAAATTGGAAGGAAAAGAAGAAGAGAAAGAAACTTACAAGTAATACTAGAAAGGAAGGAAAGAAGAGAGCAAATGTGTGTGAAAACCAAATGAGAGCAAGTGTTGAATGAGAGGTAAATGACTAGTATTTATAAGCAAAGTTTTGACAAGGATTGATGAGGTGGAGGCCCTAGTGGCCGTAGGTTTTGAGGGGGAGGGGAGGAGACACCATTTTGATTTTTGATTAGTGGTTGTCTAAAGCATGTACTTATGCTAGAATCCCATGTAACAATATGGATAATCCTTATCCAAATGCGAGTATGACTCATTAATTTATTTATTTTATTTATTTTATTTATTATGGGTCACTAGTAATAATACTTGGGCTAATTAATTGGGCCACTAGCTAGTGTAGGGTGGGCTAAGGTCCAATAAGGTAGAAAGTCCAACAAGACTAACTATTGTGATCTAGTAAATAATTAGTTAAAATTAAGCATCTAAAAATCCAGGTAATTATTATTATAAAATAATAATTAATATTTCGCAGTCATAATATTCCGATTACGACAAAAGTCAAACGTGCGCGCAGTTCGCGGTTGAATCGAAACGTCAAGTAACGCTAACGGTTATAAAGGCTTCCAATGATCAAGTTAAGTATCCTACGTACTCTAAGGCACGTTTTAACATATAAATGGAAGTAAACCACGTAAATCAAGTTTCTAGAGTATAAAGTAACACAGTACGCACAAATACGCAGTTTCACAAAAACACAAGGCACACAAGCAAGTCGAAAAAGCTGAGTCGTTACATTTATAGATTTTGAAAATTGATTCGGATTCGAGGTTTTGGTAAAATGAGTCAAGAACAGGGTGCGAGTCTGTATATATATAAAAAAAATTCTGTTTTCATTCAATAATTGCAGTAGATAATTTATAATTTGCAAGTGAATGATTTATATAATCACAGTGATTCGATTCAAGTTTATTTGATAGCTGGATTGATTCGACAGGAGGTATCAAACCAGAAAAAAATCAGGAAATAAGAAAAAAAAATATAAAGCTTGATCACGATGAAAAAAAAATATTGAAGCAGGTAGTAAAATATATAAAAAAAAATTAAAAAGCAGATGTTGATTTTTAACTGCTTTTGTATTTGCTTGCATCATTTTTATTTTTAATTTTTAATTAATAATTAATAGATATAATAATAATACTATTAATAATAAATATAATAATAATAATAATAATAATAATAATAATAGAACTAATAATAATATTAATAATAATAATACTATTAATAATAATTATATTACTAATAATATGTAACATTAATAATAATGAAAATGATAATAATAATAATATTATTAATGATAATAATAATAATAATACTAATTATAATAATATTAATATTAATAATGGTATTAATAACTATAAAAATAATAATGCTAATAATGTAATAATTTACATGTATATATACAAATATAGGGTGTATATTTGTGTGTGTGTATATATATATATATATATATATATATATATATATATATATATATATATATATATATATATATATATATATATATATATAGATTGATAATGTATCTGTTTACAAATAGTTGTTCGTGAATCGTCGAAAACAGTCGAAGGATAATTGAATTCATATAAATAGTTCAAAAATTTTTGAGATTCGGGATAACAGACTTTGCTTATCTTCTGAATTATGAAATCATTTATAGATTTAAGTTAAAAATAAGTCGAATTTTTTCGGGTCATTACAGTTTCACAGCCTTTGTAATGTCTCCCGCATATCCGCATCTAAGTTGGCACCTTCTAACTTTCAATTGAGGAAGAGTAGAAGGCATCGTATCATCTCCGGGAAACCAATATCTTCCCTTATAGTCTGAGCGAAAATATGAACGATAGTACCATTCACAGAACTGATAATAACCTTCCTTCCATATTCAATCACAACTTTGGCTGTATCCCAGAACGCTCTTTGATGAGAATAATATGGCGTGCATTCAACAATAATCACGCGAAAGATCCTTGACCTTTTCAAGAACAGAATGATCTTGAAAAAGTTCTTTTGAGGGCGAGTTTCATCTACACAGGCCAACACATTAGTCTCCGAGTTTCCAGTTAACCCATGCAGCTTTAAAGAAAGAGGAATATTGACCGTGTCCTCAGATGAATTATTATGTTCTTGAGACATCTTGTTTAGATGTGAAATACTCAAAAACAAAACATTAGGTATTACCACCATGTATCATGGGGTATCAACAGAAACATAATCATTCTCATCATCACCAAGATATTTAAACTAAACAATCATATAATTCAAGAGATTAGAAATGACAAAATGACATAAACACATGATTGCATAGTTCAGTTACCAAAGTTAAATTATTACACATACTAATCAGTGTCACAAGGCTAACAGGCTGGCCTTTCTGAATCAAAACATACATAAAATTTCAAATACAAGCTCATTTAACCCAACATTGGTTGATTCATCATCCAACAATAGAATCTTCTAGCACTGATTTCAGGGTATAATCATCTTGAATTAATTTCTACTCCTCAAATAGATTGTGTAATAAAACACCATAAGGGAATGGACTGTCCTATTCCAGAATATCCTTCATAATATGAATTATGATATGACCCATATTCACCTTTATGCGTTCTGTAAGACAATACAGAAGAATGGCTTCATTAGCACTCATTACATCATCTCTGACCTTTCTAAAGGTTACGTTCCTCTTATATATATATATATATATATATATATATATATATATATATATATATATATATATATATATATATATATATATATATATATATAGTACCAGATCATCACGGATGTCACTATCCCTTATCTCAATCCTACCTTCACTTATTGCATACTCAGGATTACATAGCTGAATCACCAATCCTACCGCGCTAAATTTTCTAGGGACTTTTCTCAGGTCTTTACTAGGACAGAAGAATTTGGCTCCCCAATAGGAACTTGTAAAAGATTCGAGAACTCATCCATGGTCCATCTAAAATGTTTTCCAGAGAAACTAGCATGAACGTACTTTTTCTTACCATCCTATAGTGCTACGCTGGTGTAGAATTCCCGAACTAACTTGGGACATTAATAGTCTCCTACATTAAGAAAAACCAGACTATCTATGCCTTTCCATAGTTCATGTGTGGCACGAGTCACTATAACCTTTGATTCCACTTGGATTGGTCGAACTCTAGCCAATACCCTCCTGCGATCAATATCGAAAATCTAGTTTCTGATGAATGATCCACCTGACATGCTAAACAATCTACACTAAAACTTTAGAATAATGTGTCATGAGATCAAAAGCAGTTGAACAATACTGGCAAAAATAGCAAAAGTTTGTAAAATTTTAAATCCTAACATACTCGATCGTGTGTGCATAGACACACGGTCGACTGTATATACACATGGTCGTGTGTGTCAAACCACATAACCTCTTTTTCTTTCAGGGATACTCCATCGTGGGAGACACACACACGGTCAAGTGAGTGAACTCACTCGGTCGAGTGTGTCAGTACACTCAGTCGAGTGTGTTCTTCAGATCTGAGTTCACCAAATTTGCTAAATCAATCGATTTTGTTAACCTTAAGCCTTTAGGTGAGGCATAAAATGAAGCACCCGAATTCAAGATCCAAGACTCCACTGAATCTTAAACACTACATAAAAGTGCATCGTCTGTATCTTTCACGGTAAAGTTAACACCTTTCGCCGGAGAATTTTTACAATTCCTTTGAAAGTGTCCTTTTTGATTGCAACCCCAACAAATAGCTTCACTTCGGTCCTTTGATGGATACCTCTTCTTAGACTTCTTCCTACCCTTCTTCTCACCACCACGATCAATTTTCTTACCACGGTTGTCGGCACTTAACAAGGATCCGAATGAAGATTCCCCCGAGTTTCTCCTACGAGTGTCTTCACCGAGAATTAAATCCATAATACCTTCAAACGCTAGCTTAGTAGTTCCCGTAGAGCTACTAACCGTGGTAACCGTACCCGACCAACTTTCCGGTAATGATGAAAGCAAGATTAGTGCTTTTAGTTCATCATCAAACTTGAGATCTACCGATTCAAGCCTTGGTATGATATTGTTGAATTTGTTGATGTGATCCATTGCACTCGAACCTTCCATCATCTTCGTATTGAACAATTGTCGCATAAGAAAAACTTTATTCACCGCCGTATGTTTTTCATACATGTTAGAGAGAGCCTTCAAACATGCAAACGTTGCTTTCTCATTCACAACGTTATATGCAACGTTCTTGGCAAGAGAGAGACGAATCGCACCCAAAACTTGGCTATCCAAAAGAGACTAATCGGCATCATCCATGCCTTCAGGTTTGACCTCCAACAAGGGTTGGTGTAGCTTTTTTTGATACAAGTAATCTTCAATTTGCATCTTCCAAAAGCCGAAGTCTTTTCCATCAAATCTAACGATTCTAAATTTTCCGTCTTCCGCTATCTTCCCAAACTCGAAACCTTGAGCTCTAAATACCAATTGTTAGGGTTATTGTCCCAACAATAAGAGTGATTCCAGAAAATCACTCTCTCACAATAGATAAACGAAGATAAAAACTAAGAAAATAAGAACACGATAATTTAACGTGGTTATATGTAATCAACAGGTTGATTACTTTAATCCACGGACCAAACTAGAGAGATTTTGTTGATAATTTTCGTGATACAATGTATGGGTTACAATAGGATGTTTATATAGGCAAAACTCAACAAGGAAACGACTTAGGGACCAAGAAAACTCGATTCTGGAAAGTTCTCCTCGCCAGACGCGTGTCGCGACTACGATAGCCCCATCTCGGCCGCGATGTATTTGTCCAAAAAAGCTTCTCGTTCTGTCGTTATGTCACGACCACGACACATGTATTCCGGTCGTGACTCACCCCTGCTCGCGAGTCTTCGATTGTTTGAATCTCTTTCACCAACTCCAACAGAAGAACCTAAAATCATTTTTTGCATAACACCGAACCATTAAGAGAACACCAACAGCCATTGCAACACCGAAAATCAGAAAACACTGATCACCACAAAACTTCTTAAGTCGCCACAAAGAAAGATCTCATCGGCAAAAAATCAGTCTCACCCCTGACGTGGAAGCCAGATCTCCAACAGTAAGATTGTTGTCTGATCTGACCCTGAAGACGCAATTGGAAAAAAAGACCCGCCAATGAAACCACGGCAAGCAGCAACCACTCGGCGACACAAACCCAATACCCATCTCCTCCCACCACCTCATGAACTACGGGTATCACCACTAACGGGCATATGCGACGAGTATGCGTTGAGTCTATCATTAGGAGTCAATATCAAAGTATGATACATTATTAGTAGTTAACATGTGTGCATCGTTGCCTTTAAAAAAACATGTGTGCAACATCACGAATATATATAGTACTTTCTGTATTATTCTTGTTGAAGTCTCATCAATTTGATGATTATTTGATTGATATATTATTTTGTTTTTCACCAAAAATAAAATAAAATTATGATTATAGAAATCGATTCAATGTTATCCCATCAATTATCAAAATAAATGTTCATTTTATTATTTATGTTTGTCTCAGAATAATTGTTTGTTTGCATAAAATAATCACTAAATATCATTAAGTTTCATAATTTACCCTTATTTATTATTCTCAGACATTTATTTATGAAATAAAAAATAAATTCAGTCAAACTTAGCTTGAATATGATGAAAAAACTAACATTTATCAAACATATTTCAAATCATAACAAAAATTATTTTGGGACATTCTTTTTGTGATAGGGGGAGTAATTGTTGGGTTTTTATTTGGTTTCCAAAATGAGGAAGTTATAGCCCAATGTCCAAAGCCCAATAAAATAGGCGCAAGATGCTAGTTGACTTAGTCAATCATTCTAGGGCATTTTAAACTTTAAGTGTGCAACTATTTTGGTCATATGAGAGATCAGAGAGATCAAGAAAAAGAGTGAGATATTCCATTCCCGTTTTTGAAAATAGCAGGTCAGAACAGAGACGATCCCCGGAGATCTAACTGTTGGATCTTCATCAAATTTGGGCTGTGTCTTCCTGACATCAGTTCCAAGGTTTTCAACCATTGAATTTGTCTAAAGAGGTCTGTAGCTCGAGTTATAGCTTCTGGATCAGACTGCAGTTTTTGGGTGAAATCATTCCTCTTTTATCTTTGATTGTTTCATATACTTGTTGATTGTTGTAGTTCAAGAGTATGATAATGTTGTATACCTCTAGTTGATCTAGAGAAGGATTATTTTATTGCTCTCTTGTTGATGATAGTGAAGTTTAAGTGGCTTACGAGTCCCGTGGTTTTTACTCTCGATTTTGAGAGGTTTTCCATGTAAAAAGTCTCGTGTGTATTGTGTGTGCTTGATTATTTGTTATTAGTTGATTTGCTACTGAATTGGGACAGACTTGGGTTGGATTTGATATAGCTTATTTGTTAGCATCTTCACGGTTTCATACGGGTCGGGAAAATGTTTGTCAAACGGGTTAGTTTCCGCTTTGTAGATTGCCTGTTGTGATTTATTTTCCCATCAAATTGGTATCTAGAGCTTAAGATTATTTGATTGAATTTTGTGAAAGATGGAAGCTAATATAAGTAAGATGGTTAGTTTAAATGGTTCAAATTATCATGTTTAGAAAGGTAAAATGGAGGATCTTCTGTAACACCCCAGGTTAACGTTCCCCGTAGCATGATATTGTCCGCTTTGCAGAGATAGGGACGTACCCTTGTCTCCCCCGTAGGTTGCTCACGGATTTTTCTTAGCGACCACACACGACGAACACTTTCCCAGGAGGTCACCCATCCTGGTAGTGCCCTTGTCCGAGCACGCTTAACTGCAGAGTTCTCATGAGATCTGTTGTGCTCGTGGTCCCAAAACGCGTCATGCTAGGAAAGGTCTCCACACCCTTATAAGGCATGCTTCGTTCCCCTCTCCAACCGATGTGGGACGGATGTTACAATCCTCCCCCCTAATGGGACACAGCGTCCTCGCTGTGCCCGTTTGATCCGGGGCCTAGCTCTGATACCATCAGTAACACCCCAGGTTAACGTTCCCCGTAGCATGATATTGTCCGCTTTGCAGAGATAGGGACGTACCCTTGTCTCCCCCGTAGGTTGCTCACGGATTTTTCTTAGCGACCACACACGACGAACACTTTCCCAGGAGGTCACCCATCCTGGTAGTGCCCTTACCCGAGCACGCTTAACTGCAGAGTTCTCATGAGATCTGCTGTGCTCGTGGTCCCAAAACGCGTCATGCTAGGAAAGGTCTCCACACCCTTATAAGGCATGCTTCGTTCCCCTCTCCAACCGATGTGGGACGGATGTTACATCTTCTTTATGTGAAAGATTATTATTTACCTGTTTTTACTGAGAGTATGCCTGAGGGTAAGTCTGAAGCTCAATGGAAAATTTTGCATAGACAGGTATGTGGGTATTTTCGGCAGTGAGTTGATGATAATGTAGTGAACCATATTACTCGAGAGACTGATGCTAAAGCCTTATGGAAAAATCTTGAACAGTTATATGAACGAAAGACTGGGAATAACAAGTTGTTCTTAATTAAACAGTTGATGGGTTTAAAGTATCATGATGGGACTCCTATTACAGATCACCTAAATGCATATCAGGGTATTATTAATCAGCTTTCAGGAATGGGTATCAAGTTTGAGGATGAGGTTCAAGGTCTCTGGTTACTTGGTACGTTACCGAACTCTTGGGAGATTTTTAGGACATCTTTATCCAACTCTGCACCAAATGGTATTATCACCATGGAATTGGCTAAAGGTAGTATTTTGAATGAAGAGATGAGAAGAAAGTCACAAGGTTCCTCTTCACAGTCAGATATCTTGGTCACAGAAATGCGGGGAGAAGTCATAGTAGAGGTCATGGTAAAAGAGGCAAGAATCGTAGTAGCTCAAGAAAAGGAAAGTTTTCTAATGTTGAGTGCTATCATTGTCATGAAAAAGGGCACACAAAGTGGTATTGTTCACAGTTAAAAAATTAGAAGAAAAAGGCATATGACAAGAATAAACAAAAGAAAAGTGATGGTGGTGATGATGATAAGGTTGAAGTTAACGCTATCACGGATGAGTTCATTGTTTGTATTGATTATGATAAGATCAATCTTACTCATGATGACACGAGTTGGATTGTTGATAGTGGTGCTACATGTCATGTTGCAATATGTAGAGATCACTTCTCATCTTATACTCCAGGTGACTATGGATTTGCTCGAATGGGTAATTCTGGGTTATCAAAGATCATTGGTATTGGAGATGTTTGTTTGAAATTTGACACGGGAATGGAGTTAGTTTTGCATAATGTAAAACATGTTCTGGATATGAGACTTAATGTTATTTCAACAGGCATTCTTGATGATGATGGTTATTATAATGGTTTTGGTAATGGTATTTGGAAACTAACTCTTGGTTCTATGATAGTGGGAAGAGGCAAGAAAGACTCAAGATTATACATAACGCGTCCGAAGATCATCCAGAACATTATTAACGCAGTGGACAATGTTGATTCTACCGAGTTGTGGCATAAAAGACTTGGCCACATGAGTGAAAAAGGGATGTCTATCTTATTTAAGAAGAATGTGTTATCGGGTGTTAGTGATATTAATTTGAGTAAGTGTTCTCATTGTTTGGCAGGGAAATAGACCAGAGTTGTGTTTAAGAGTCATTCTCATTTTCGAATGGAGAACGTACTTAATCTAGTACATTTGGATGTGTGCGGGCCTATGAAGACTAGGACACTTGGTGGATGTTCCTACTTTGTTACATTCATCGATGATCATTCCAGGAAGGTGTGGGTTTATACCTTAAAGTCAAATGATCAAGTATTTGAAAAGTTTAAGGAATTTCATGCACTAGTTGAAAGACAAACGGGGAAGAAGCTCAAGTGTATTCGGACTGATAATGGCGGTGAATACATTGGGATCTTTGATGCTTATTGTAAGGAGAATGGTATTCGGCATCAAAAGACTCCACCAAAGACACCTCAGTTGAATGGCTTAGCAGAGAGGATGAACAGAACTTTGGTTGAGAGAGTTAGATGTTTGCTTTCACATGCAGGGTTGTTCGATTCCTTTTGGTGTGATGACCCAGAAATTTCCGATCAAATTTAAACTTTAATCTTTATATGTTTTCGACACGATAAGAAAAAATATGTAATGTTGAGTCTCGAAAGTTTTGAAATCTATATTCATGTAATCAATTACCCTTTGACTATGCTGGACGATTCACGAACGTCATAACTTGTATTAATTATATACTTATGAATATATATGGATATGGATTATATATAACTTAAATATATAATAATTAAGTATCTCATTAAGTATATTAACAATGGATTATATATATAAAATGAGACTACTAACTTAAAGGTTTCGAAACTATATATATATATATATATATATATATATATATATATATATATATATATATATATATATAACGCTTAACGACATTATAACTCCTAAGTTAAAATGAATATATTTGTAAGGTATTAAGATGTATTTATATACCAATAGTAAAACATCATTTTTAACCTTTTATCATGGAAAATGACATCTTTGTTATTATATATGATTCATGAAACATCTTTAGACATCAAAACAAAAACATTTTATACCCGTATTATACCCGTAATATACACAGCTTCTAGATGTATTTACTATTCGTATATACCAATAGTAAAACATCATTTTCAACCTTTTTAATCATGGAGAAACATGTTTAAACATATGGAATCACATTTTGTAATCTTATATGACTAATTTAAGCTAGATTACAAAACTAATTTTGTTTTTATTACTTATATAATTATATATATTACATATATACTTATATATATCTATATATATTACACATAACTATTTTTTTTTTCATTCATATTCTTTCCTCCTTCATAAACCACGACCAAAAACACTTAATCCTTCATATCTTTGATCAAAAATCCAATCTATAATCATCTTATAAGAATCAATCAAGAACACTTCATGAAAATCATCCATTTCAAGTCTATACTTTCAAACTTGTGAATCCATTTCAAAAACTCTTTGAAGATCAAGAATTTATCATTCATCTCAGCTAATTTCTAAGTTTTAATCAAGGTAATAAACATATCCAAACTTTAGTTCAATTCATATAATCATAACTATCTTAAATCAAGATAGATTTCTTACTTGAAACTTTTGTTGATTCCAAGCTTCTACATCAAGATTTCTAAGTTATCAAGGACACCATCAACTCAAAGATCCTTTCCTTATTTTTTCAGTAACATCACTCTTTAAACTTGAGGTAGTAACCTTATTCAAAATCTCGTTCGATTCATATTCATATAGCTATCTTATTTCGAGTATATAACTTATAACAACTAGAACATAGTTTAGTTAATTCTAAACTTGTTTACAAATAAACTCAATCCTTCTAACTTGACTTTTAAAATACTTCAACACATGTATTATGACAAGCTAAAATAAGGATATAAAACTTGTAAACACGAAGAACACCTTAAAACTGAACATACGCCGTCGTAGTAAAACCGATGGCTATTTTAGTTTGGATAATTAAAAGCTATGACAAACTTTGATTTAAAAGCTATACTTCTGGGAAAATGATTTTTCTTATGAACATGAAACTATATCCAAAAATCATGGTTAAAATCAAAGTGGAAGTATGTTTTTCAAAATGGTCATCAAGACGTCGTTCTTTCGACTGAAATGACTACCTTTTACAAAACGACTTGTAACTTGTATTTCCAACTATAAACCTATACCTTTTCTGTTTATATTAGTAATATTTGATTCAATATGAAACTATAGCAATTTGATTCACTCAAAACGGATTTAAAACGAAGAAATTATGGGTAAAACAAAATTAGATATTTTTACTTGTTTTAGCTACGTGAAATTTTCTAACAAATCTATACTAACTCTATCCTAGCAAACTTTACCTATATCTTACATGTATTTATACATGTCTTAATCCCATCCTAGTAGAAATATAATTTATAGTAGTTGTAGTTAATTCTACAACAATATATTATAGTCTTAATTATATTAAGACAATATATAGTAGTGTTAGTTAATTCTAACACGATATATATATATATATATATATATATATATATATATATATATATATATATATATATATATATATATATATATATATATATTGGACTATTGGACTGTTAGACCACTAACATTGGACTACTAACTTGACAATTTAAAGTATCATATAAGTATGATATAATTATAAATCAAATATAATTATAGTATAGTTGATACATATTATTATTATTATTATTATAGGTTCGTGAATCTGTCGAAGGCCGAATCATATTTTTCATCGAATTGAAAAATAATATTATTTACTATCAACGACTTACATGTGAGTTTCATTACTCCCTTTTTTATATATATTTTTTGGGCTGAGAATACATGCGCTGTTTTATAAATGTTTTACGAAATAGGCACAAGTACTAAAACTAATTCTATGTATGTTTAAACCCGAAATACACCCTTAGCTTGGTAACATTAAACTACTTGTCTATGTACGGTAGGCACGAATCCTAAAGATAGATCTATTGGGTCTGACAAACCCCATCCTGACTATGGGATGCTTTCGTACTTCGAGGTTATTTTAAACACACCTGATCTGGTGTACTTCAGAGGGTAAAACATGAACGTTAAGGCTTGTTACCGGGTGCCTACAACTTATAGAATACTTTTATACACTTGCGAGTGTACGGATATTTATGGAAACTGAAATCTTGTGGTCTATTACTATTACGGAAATGATTGATTATGGTAAACTAATGAACTCACCAACCTTTTGGTTGACACTTTAAAGCATGTTTATTCTCAGGTATTAAAGAAATCTTCCGCTGTGCATTAGCTCATTTTAAGGATATTACTTGGAGTCATTCATGATATACTTTGAAAGACGTTGCATTCGAGTCATTGAGTTCATCAAGATTAATATTAAGTTAATTATAGTTGGATGTAATATGAAATGGTATGCATGCCGTCAATTTTTGATGTAAAGAAAATTTGTCTTTTAAAAACGAATGCAATGTTTGTAAAATGTATCATATAGAGGTCAAATACCTCGCGATGTAATCAACTATTGTGAATCGTTTATAATATATATGAACGGGTCCTTTCAGTTGGTATCAGAGCGGTAGTCTTAGCGAACCAGGTCTTTCATTAGTGTGTCTAACAGGTAATCGTTAAGATGCATTAGTGAGTATGGACTTCTATCGTGTCTACATGTCAAAAGTTTTGCTTATCATTTCTAGTCGGAAATCATCTATTTACCATCCTTAGGAAATTATCTGCTTATCATTCTTAAGTCTAGACGTGTTTTCCTGCATTTATTGCATAATAGTGTATAGACGAATTCTTATCTTAGCGTATCTGTTACTGTGAACTTTGACTGACATCTTTTAAAGATTCCTCCGTAATTTATGGGATTTTGGTAGTATATATACATATGTAAATTATGTATTGAAGAATATCAAATCTAACTCCTATAATCTATTCCATACTGAAAATTCATTTCCCTGATCATACGAGATGGATCCCTTAACCAGTTCGAACTCCTCAGATTCCGACAGCTATTCCGATATGGATTTCCACTCGAGCTCTGAAAGCAGTGTGACCGGAATGGATCAACCAATTAGCCATCATCTATTCTGGATGAATTGGGGATGGGTTCGTAGCCTCCTCAATCATTGGATATAAGAAGAAGGTCATCCCTTCCATCCACCACATTGCCCTCTTGGCAATGAACCTGAAGCACTTACCGGCGAACCTATTCGAGACACCATTTTCTCACTCATTGCTAGAGTATCTCGTCATGATTATATACTATCCCATATTATGAATCTTATTCATCCGCTCGTTCCAACCGCCAATCATCCCGGCGTACTAGCAGAAGTTAACGAACTTCGAGCTCGCGTGACGGCTTTAGAGAGTATGGTGCAAAGGCTGCAAACACCAGCAGCAGCACCAGCAGCATAAACAGTATCACCATCATCAACACCAACAGTATCATTACCACCACCAACAATCACATCCTCATCACACGCCTCAATATCACCATCTGTACCTCAGATATCAACGTCACACGTACCATAGATACCAAGGAGTATCAACAACAACAAACGATGAAGTATTGATTCATAACTTCATCGGAGAAACATTCTGCGGTGATTATGTAATCTCTAATATCTTAGAGATTATCTATTTCAGCCTTAACCATAAATCAGATAAGTGGACAGAAATGATGGAAGGTAGAATAGAAACCCTGAAAAAGATGGTGTGTAATTTACAAGCCAGACTTGTTTTACCAACAAATTCATCAGCACCGTCAGTATCGACAGCATCATCAGTACTAACAGCACCTATAACATTATAAGCTCCGCCAGTTCAAGAAATTACTGTGGATATCATCACAAATCAACAACGTGTATATTGTATCAACGAGTTATGAAGTATTAACTCATTCTTTCTGAAGAATTTATATATATATTTTTTATATATATGAATTCTGAAACTATAATAAATCTTTCGTACCAAGCTATTGAGTATGAATTGAAAAAGGGTAGATACTACTCGGTTAAATTCATATTACAAATATGCTATGATGTACATCCTTCATTAACAAGCTAACCATCATTAACTACAATCTCTGATTCAATTAAATGAATTAGGTTTCATAATAAACCAAGTATAACATGCTGATTTTACACTTTCATCTTCGATGTACTCGAAACTTACTGGAAAACAACATTCGTATCTTGCGAAGTTAGCAAGAGTTCTATGAGCATCATCATGATTCTCTAAGGAAATATCTATAAGAATAAATAATGAAGTATTGATCACAGTAGTGAAATACTCTGTGAAGATTTTGAAATCTCTAATGTTAGAGACTATTCATTTCTAATTCCAGCCTAAGATTAAATGAACTTAAGTCATCAAATCTGTATTACATCTGAAGAAAATATACTTATATTTTCATAAAGATTGTGATAAAATTCTCTGGTACAAAACATTACTTGTGAAAGTTTTTTAACGGGTAGGTAATACCCGAGAGATATTTAAATTCACAAATAATATGTTACATTCTTCGATTCTGATTCAACAATCATCAACTATACTCCCTACTTTCAAAACAATATACATTCTTCTATAGAAATCAAAACAACCATACTTATTCAAATCTAATTACATATTCTGATTTTGGAATCTCAAAATTCAATTCGAGATATAACCGAAATCATCACTCTTAGATTCCTACATCTTTCAAAACTATACTTTGACTTCAAAACTGTACTAGAACATCATTTCTATTCATGGAACCCAGAAAAATAATTGTATCATTCAAAATCCTAGAACATCATATGTATATTAACAATTACAATCTGTGTTTAAACCCTTCGAAAATCCTGAAGACACTCGAGATGATGATCCAACCACATGTTACCCGCAGTCTTGTACCTGAAAAACCCTCGAAACCAAGGTCATAGTTTAACACGTATCCGTGTCAGACCCTTTGACATTTATTACCAAATATAAATTTTCAACCTCTTTCCAAAGTAGACAGTTTTGTCACAGCTCCAGCAAATCACCTTCATTTGTTTATACGAATAAACCTTATTATAACAATTATCCCTTCATCATTGTTACCGGGGAACCTTTCATATCTTGCCACATTAGCAGTAAACTTATAACCTTTGACTTAAACCTCTCCAAAAAGTCACTATACTTATTCATTGAAATTCTATCATGTACTCATCTACAACTTGAAACAATAATTGTCATACCAATTACGGGAAATCAGCAATCAGTATTTTGAAATTCGCAACAACTTTACGCCAACAGTTATATGTATACATATAACATCTATCTCCTAGACTTACATACTTCGAATGTGAAGTTTCTGAAAAACATCCCAAACTATGAACTAGTTCTCCGAAATTGGAAAAATGCTGATGAAGCAGCAAAAATTGTAAACGACTTTAACAGTCAAAAGTTTGATGATAAAGAATAGTATGGTGGTAAAGCTGAGAAAAAGAGAAGGTTTGGAACTGGAAAACAGGTTGAGCAGACTATAAAGGAGACCAAGGACAAATACAAGGACTAAACTTGTACATAAAGAATCCAAATAATACAGTGTCTGCTAAAATCGTTAGCAAATACCTTACTCCTCATTCTAAACCTTCACATACAAACTTTCCGCATCATTCTTTGATTCCCGATATTTAAAATTCTAAAACATCATCAAATCTTTCATTATAAATGTCTTCGATATTTCTAAAGATATTTTTATAACTATTCTTATCTGAAATCATTTATCTCTTCACGATATATGTGTTATATCATAAAAGAAACTATTTTAGTTTCTAAATTCTGAAACCTTAGAGTTTAAAATATGAATGTTTTGAAGTAGTGTTGGGAACTGAAGCACGAGTTAGTATAATATAATGACACTTGATCAACGTGATTATATTACAGTAAGTCATGCTGAGTTTCTAATGGAACGTGATGATTCACAGAACATACCATCATCAAGTGCCATTTACACGACTCTTACATTCTACCCAATTTCCAAATATATTAAGAACATATCTTCTTGAGAGTTCTATCTTTTCGGATATTCTGGTAATTTACCAAATCAAGATCGTGCAATTACGATTTTCTTCTTAAAAACATTAACTATGTTCATTTCAAAATCCATACCTATGAATTCCGGACCATTATTCGCTTGACTTGAAGTCGGGAAGTGGAGACAAAAGTATGGAACTCTTTAATATAAAAGAAAATATAAAGCTCGACAACAACACATAAATTACAAACCGTGCATATCAATACGTATTGCCACGTAAAGGCACGGAAAAATTAAAAACACTATAACCCCAAGGTAATAGTAGAAGTAGATAAAATCCTCCGGTGGTAGATGAAAGAGAAGAATGACAGATATGAAAGTTAAAAGTATATCAAGGATCAGAACGAGATGGAGCATATTGACGAATGTTTTAAAGTAGGAATTGAGGAGAAAGAATAGAAGATGTGAGATATGGAAAATAAGGAAAAGAAGGGAGTGGATTTATAGTAAAATATCCGACAGGTCAATCGAAATAGATTATTGCATTTAATCAAAGAAGATCCTGATTTCCTAAATCGCCGAAGAACCAAATCTTATTACGAATATTTTCTTTAAATCCCATGAATTCCAGAAATCAATCATAACTACGTCATCAGTTAAAACGATTCTACATTTACTCATTTCACTCTCTTGCGATAGCTTCACTTATACTCTTCGTATAATCAAATTGTTTTATCTTTATTACTCAATGATGATAAAACTCTATTATCAACTTATATTCATCATGAAAACATTTTTATAGTTAGCCATGACGACCTCGATCAAATTTCGGGACGAAATTTCTTTAACGGGTAGGTACTGTGATGACCCAGAAATTTCTGATCAAATTTAAACTTTAATCTTTATATATTTTCGACACGATAAGCAAAAATCTGTAATGTTGAGTCTCGAAAGTTTTGAAATCTATATTCATGTAATCAATTACCCTTTGACTATGCTCGACGATTCACGAACGTCATAAATTGTATTAATTATATATTTATGAATATATATGGATATGGATTATATATAACTTTAATTTATAATAATTAAGTATCTCATTAAGTATATTAACAATGGATTATATATATAAAATGAGACTACTAACTTAAGGGTTTGAAACTATATATATATATATATATATATATATATATATATATATATAACGCTTAACGACGTTATAACTCCTAAGTTAAAATGAATATATATGTATGGTATTAAGATGTATTTATATACCAATAGTAAAACATCATTTTTAACCTTTTATCATGGAAAATGACATCTTTGTTATTATATATGATTCATGAAACATCTTTAGACATCAAAACAAAAACATTTTATACCCGTATTATACCCGTAATATACACAGCTTCTAGATGTATTTACTATTCGTATATACCAATAGTAAAACATCATTTTCAACCTTTTTAATCATGGAGAAACATGTTTAAATATATGGAATCACATTTTGTAATCTTATATGACTAATTTAAGCTAGATTACAAAACTAATTTTGTTTTTATTACTTAAATAATTATATATATTACATATATACTAATATATATCTATATATATTACACATAACTATTTTTTTTCATTCATATTCTTCCCTCCTTCAGAAACCACGACCAAAAACACTTAATCCTTCATATCTTTTATCAAAAATCCAATCTATAATCATCTTATAAGAATCAATCAAGAACACTTCATGAAAATCATCCATTTCAAGTCTATACTTTCAAACTTGTGAATCCATTTCAAAAACTCTTTGAAGATAAAGAATTTATCATTCATCTCAGCTAATTTCTAAGTTTTAATCTAGGTAATAAACATATTCAAACTTTAGTTCAATTCATATAATCATAACTATCTTAAATCAAGATAGATTTCTTTCTTGAAACTTTTGTTGATTCCAAGCTTCTACATCAAGATTTCTAAGTTATCAAGGACACCATCAACTCAAAGATCCTTTCCTTATTTTTTTAGCAACATCACTCTTTAAACTTGAGGTATTAACCTTATTCAAAATCTCGTTCGATTCATATTCATATAGCTATCTTATTTCGAGTATATAACTTATAACAACTAGAACATAGTTTAGTTAATTCTAAACTTGTTTGAAAATAAACTCAATCCTTCTAACTTGACTTTTAAAATACTTCAACACATGTATTATGACAAGCTAACATAAGGATATAAAACTTGTAAACAGAAAGAACACCTTAAAACTGAACATACGCCGTCGTAGTAAAACCTGAGGCTGTTTTGGTTTGGATAATTAAAAGCTATGACAAACTTTGATTTAAAAGCTATACTTATGGGAAAATGATTTTTCTTATGAACATAAAACTATATCCAAAAATCATGGTTAAATTCAAAGTGGAAGTATGTTTTTCAAAATGGTCATCAAGACGTCGTTCTTTCGACTGAAATGACTACCTTTTACAAAACGACTTGTAACTTGTATTTTTGACTATAAACCTATACTTTTTCTGTTTATATTAGTAATATTTGATTCAATATGAAACTATAGTAATTTGATTCACTCAAAACGGATTTAAAACGAAGAAATTATGGGTAAAACAAAATTAGATATTTTTACTTGTTTTAGCTACGTGAAATTTTCTAACAAATCTATACTAACTCTATCCTAGCTAACTTTACCTATATCCTACATGTATTTATACATGTCTTAATGTAACGACCCGGATTTTTCCGATCGTTTTACACTTATAAGATTAATATTTACATAAATTAAAACTTACCAACATGATAAGCAATCTAAATTGTTGAGATTTATGATTTTGAAAAGAGTTTTACATAACGTTTAACCGTCTAGTTTGACCGATGATATCACGAACTATACAATATATGTTAATTATACGTTTGTGTATATATATGTATATATACATATTTAACATGATTTAAGGATGTTTAAATATCTCATTTTGTATTAATAACAATAAGTTATAAGTATATTTTGAAACTACTAACTTAAGCTTTCAAAACGATAACTATACGTAACGTTATTTGACATAAATACTTACGACCTATAATGTTTATACATATATCGTATATATAATGTATTTAATCACTTTTAAAGACTTAAATACATAAAACAATATAAGTATATTCACAAAAGATAGCTATATTTGAATCCTCATTCCATTTTTCACAAGATTTCTATACGTATATCTAGAGTATATGTACTCGTATCATACCTAGCTTCTATACGTATTTACTATTGGTATATACACATAAAATCACCACCAACCAGCCCTTGTTCATGCCTTATGTATAAGGTAACTACTTTTGTTATTTAGTATGACAATTTCACATGATTAAAAGATCTTTTCACAAAATTACAAATTTATACACCTTTTACACCACCATAAATACATGCATCCATTTTCAATTTTTGGAACATCATTTCTCTAGCTAAACACACACACTTACTAGCCTCATGTCTCTCTAAGAACTCCAGCAAAAATCCTCTCAAGAATCACCTTAAACACCACCATAAAAAGATCAACAAAAACACTACAAAAATACAACTTTCAATTCAAGTTTATGTCTTAAGTTGCTTCCAATCTTTCATCCAATTTCATCACTCTTTTGGTTCTAGGTTTTTACTCCTCTTTTACAGAAATCTTGTCCAAGTAACTTGAGGTAGTAACTTTGTTCATAACCTTATTCGATTCATATATATATAGCTATCTTATTGTATGGTATACAATTTTAACAACAAAAACATAGTTTGAATGATTTCAAACTTGTTTGCAAACTAAATAGATCCTTCTAACTTAACTTTTAAAATACTTCAAGACCTGTAATATAACTTAAATATATGCTAATTTAACAAGGTATAACTTGGTTTTTCAAAGAATACCTTAAAAAACTGTTTTTATGACGTCGGAGTGTAACCGGGGGCTGTTTTGGGTTGGATAATTAAAAACCATCTTGAACTTTGAATTGGAGGTTTATATTCTGGAAAAATGATATTTCTTATGAATATGTTAACACATAAAAATTTCATGATTTAATTCATAGTATAAGTATTTTTAGAAAAATGGTTATTAAATGATGTTTTTGTAACAAAAATGATTAACTTCATAAGTTTCACCAAAATTTGACCTATGACCTATGATTTCGAATACAAACTAAGGTATTTACAGTTCATATTCTTAAAGAGGGACTCGATCCAAGGAAGTGGAAAGTTGAATCAACGAAAACGGAGTTGTAACGAAGAAATTATGACCAAAACAAAATCGGATATCCAAGACTAGTTTAGCCACGAAAATAATTGGAGAAAATTAAATAAATCACATCTTCCTAAAGTAACATGATATTTTATACATATGTACTCATAATTTAATTTTATATGGTTCAGGATCACCCGTAAACAATACGAGAAGATTAATCATAAGATCCCATGATTGTACGCAACACGTCATTTGACAACACCGGTACTTTATGTACGCAACACGTCATTTGACAACACCGGTACCATGGGTCAAGATTAATCTCGACCAATACATATATGATGGGGGTTTTATTTATTTCATTGGGGGTTTATTAAACAACTAAATATGAGCCATTAAAATTGAATTACTAACATCGGACTGCTAACTACGGACTAAGGAATTATTAAAAGTATTAAAAGTATTATAAGTATATATATGTGACGATTGTTTAAAAAGAAAAGGTATTGATATATTATATATGGATAGGTTCGTGATATCAATCGGAGACCAAGTCGAAATTACATATCTTCAAGACAAAAGTGAGTATATAGTCCCACTTTTAAACTCTAAATATTTCGGGATGAGAATACATGTATTTTATGTTTTACGATATGGACACAAGTAACTGAAAAATATATTCTACGTTGAGTTGTACCACTGGCATACTTCCCTGTAGCTTGGTAACTGTTATTTACAGCGGTATTGTAAACGCGAATCCTGTTGATAGATCTATCGGGCCTGACAACCCCAACCGGACTGGACGACCAGTATTCAACGGTTGCACAGTACTTCGTTTCGTGACTACACCTTGGTACGGTGTAGTAAGATTTCATAATAAAGGGAATATGCGACGTGATTAAATGTTAAGTATGGTTACCAAGTGCTCAACCACTTAGAATATTTTTATTAAAATGTTTATATATGAAATCTTGTGTTCCATTGTTATAACGCTGCTAGCATCAAACCTATATATCTCACCAACTTTATGTTGACGTTTTAAAGCATGTTATTCTCAGGTATGAATTAAGTCTTCCGCTGTGCATTAGCTCATGTTAAGGATACTACTTGGGACCTTTTAAGCCATGATACAAAGACGTTGCATTCGAGTCATTGGAGTTCAATAGAGAATATAAATAAGTAAATGACAGATTAGGTCATTTGGATATTATGAAATGTTAGACGAAAATGTCAAATATTGATGTAATGATAGTTTGCCTTTTAAGAATAAATGCAACGTTTGTAAAATGTATCATATAGAGGTCAAGTACCTCGCAATGTTATCATATGTTATTGTATTCGTCCCTATGGATTGGGTCGGGTCGTCTCATGTGGTATCAGAGCGTTGGTCTTAGCGAACCAGGCCTTGCATTAGTGTGTCTAACTGGTAGTTGTTAGGATGCATTAGTGAGTCTGGACTTTGACCGTGTCTACATGTCAAAAGTTTTGCTTATCATATCTAGTCGAAAATCATCTGCTTATCATCCTTAAGAATTGCCTGCTTAGTATTCTTAAGTCTAGACACGTCTTACTGCATTTGGTGCATCGATAGTGTATAGACAAAATTCGTATCCTAGCGTATCTGTTGCTATAGACATTGCCTGACGAATTTCAAAGATTCTCCATAATTCACGGGATTTTGAGTATTATAAATACATATGTAAATTATGTATTGAAGAATACCAAACCCAACTCCTATAATCTATTCCAAACCAAAAATTCATTTCCCCGACTGTACAAGATGAACTCCGCGTCCAGTTCGAATTCCTCCAACTCCGACAGCTACGCTGATATGGATTTCCATTCGGGCTCCGAAGGCAGCGTCACTGGAATGGATCAACCAATTTCTCATCATCTATTCTGGATGAATTGGGGATGGGTTCGTAGTATACTAAATTATTGGAGACAAGAAGAAGGTGATCCCTTTCACCCACCGAATTGCCCCATTGGCGACGAACCTGAAGCACTTACCGGCGAACCTGTTCGAGAAACCATTTTCTCTCTCATTTCTCGAGTATCTCGTCACGATTATATCCTATCCCATATTTCGGATCTTGTTCATTCGCTCACTCCAACCGCCAATCATCCTGGTGTACTAGCAGAAATTAACGAACTTCGCGCTCGTGTGACGGCTTTGGAGAACACGGTGCGAAGGTTACAAACACCAGCAGCAGCACCAGCAGCATAACCAGTACCGTTAACAACATCAACCTCGCAATCTTCAGTACCAGTAGCATCATCGACGTCAACGACATCATCAGCATCAACACCAACCGTATCATTACCACCACCAACAATCACATCCGCACCACGTACCTCAACATCATCATCTGAACTTCGAATATGATCTTTGTTCTACATATCATTCTACACCGATTACCTCTTCTTTACGTATCGTTCTTCGTTCGACATGACGATTATGTAATCTCTAATGTTTTGGAGATTATGTAATCTAGTAATAACGATAAATCAAATGAGTTGAATATTTTATTGACTCATTAAATTCATAGTTACCTCTGAAGAAAATATATATGCAAATATATTTTCATAAAGATTGTAATTAAAAATTTCATTCGTACAAACTGTTAATGATGAAAATATTTTAACGGGTGGGTAGTACCCAAGGAATATTTAGAATTCACATTAACAAGTTACACTGTACATTCTTCGAATCTGATTCAACGATCATTTATTATCCTACTTACAATTACCGATATACGTATCCGTTCACCCCAGATTAACCATTTCCATTTAAATTTCATATTTGGATTTTTACCTATCCGAATCCAACAAGTGGCATAATGAAGAAACATTGGCAAAATAAAAATTGTTAGAAACAGATGAATTAATTAATTGAAATTGTGATAGGATTACACGCTAACTGTTCCGGCTAACTGTTCCCAGCTAACTGATTAATATTTAATTTATCGCAATTTACATTATTGCAATTTTAATTTCTGTACTTTACATACCGTCAGGACAGATGTACAACAACACGTCGGATTAATTCTGAGACAACACGTTGTATAATGGGTCATGATATATATTTATTTATTTTACGCATTTTAAATAACGGGACACGTATACAAGGTTTCGACTTATCATATTGATCCATCTATATATATATTTCGGAACAACCATAGACACTCTATATGTGAAGGTGGGAGTTAGCTATACAGGGTCAGAGTTGATTCCAAAATATATATATACTTTGAGTTGTGATCGACACCGAGACTAGTACACGGGTCACGATACGTATTAAGTAATTCGAATATTATATATTTAGTTCATATATGAATTTATTGAACCATTGGACAATCGGACTATTGGACTGCTAACTTTGGACAATTAAAAATGAGTTAAAATGATGATTATTACATATGAAACTAAACAATCCTTCAAGTTTGCCACTTGATTCTATTTTAAACCTCATTTGTATCTTGACGATTACAATTCGCATTCACAACTTTTCATGATTCTTGAAAACATCTCGATCGAGAAGTTCAACCAGCCGCACCTCGTCTACGGAATAAAGATTTATGCATACAGTTATGCACCTAAAAATTTTTGAACTCGAAGTTATAGTTAAAACGTATCCGCATCGAATTCCTTATCATCCATTAGCAAAAACAATCACGCGATTCCTTTTCAATTAACTAATTTTGTCACAGCTCCACTTCGATATCTCAGTAAGACTACTCTTATTACAATCTCGATATATATATATACGTTGTTCTTTCGCCATCGTTACCGGAGAACCTTTTATATTCCATCATATTACCATCAGCGTTTAATCATCTAAAAATATAATTCTCCTTAAACCATCTTGGTTTGATAACCAATGACCCAGATCCGATAACTTTGAAAATACTGACGAAGCAGCATGTTGTAGAAGGTCTTAATGACCAAATGTTGATGATAAAAGAAGGAAGTGTTAGGAACGCTCGATAGAAAATTGGTACTGAAAACCGGATTGAACAAA
Source organism: Rutidosis leptorrhynchoides (assembly GCF_046630445.1). NCBI lineage: Eukaryota > Viridiplantae > Streptophyta > Magnoliopsida > Asterales > Asteraceae > Rutidosis > Rutidosis leptorrhynchoides. The sequence goes on along the minus strand of NC_092336.1, from coordinate 15,126,031 downwards.
CCATGAAGGAGACTCTGAACAAGTTACAAGGACTAAACTTGTACATAAAGAATTATGACGATTCTGTAGCAAACACCTTGCTTCTGAATCTAAACCCTTACGGGTCAATCTTCATCATCATCCTTCGACATTAGAAATTCCAAGATATTATCATATCTTTCATTATAAATATCCTCAATATTTCTGAAGATATTTTCACCACTATCCTTATCTGAAATCATTTATCTCTCTGTAATATCTGCGTTACAATATAAAGGAAACTGTGTTAGTTTCTAAATCCTTCAAGTTTAAAATAGGAATGTTCTGAAGCAGTGTTGGGAACTGATGCATGAACTAGTATAATATAATGAAACTTGATCAACTTCATTATATTACAGTAAGTCATGTTAAGTTTCTAATGGAATATGATGATTCACAGTACCGTCATCATGTGCCATGTTACACGACTTTTACATTCTATCCAATTCCGAAACATATTAAGAACAAATCATCTTGATAGTTCTATTTTCCTGGATATTCTGGTAATTTGACAAATCAAATCGTGCCATTACCATTCCTTTCTTAGAGCATTAGCTATGTTCATTCCGAATTTTATACCTACGAATTTCGAACTATTGATCGCTTGACTCAAGGACGGGAAGAAGAAACGAAGGGACAAAGTCCCAAAATAGAAATTGGGGTATAGATTACAGCAAATAGGAGAGAGTATTAACTATGGATGACAATGATTATGGAAAACAGAAGCAGGAGCATCGAAATATAAGGAAAGATATCAAACCCAATAACCACCCAGAAACTACAAACCGTGTGTATCAATACGTATGGCGACGTAAAGACACGGGAGAATTAGAAACATTATAATTCCAAGAAAATCATAAAAGTGAATAGATTCTTCTAGCGGTAGATGAAAGAGAAGAATGAAAGATATGAAAGTTAGAAGTATAACAAAAATCAGAACGGGATGAAGCATTTTAAAGGATACCTTAAGGTATGAATTAGAGGAGGAAGAGTAAGAGATGTGAGGTATGGAAGTAAGAAAGGGAAGGAGGTGGATTTATAGTGAAATATCCGACAAAGAAATCGAAACAGATTATCGCATTAAATCAAAGGAGATCCTGTTTTCTAAATCATCGAAGAACCAAATCTTATTACATAAGATTTTCTTTAAATCCCTTAAATTCTGGAAATCAATCCTAATCTCGACATCGGTTAAAACAATTCTATATTCACTCATTTCATTCTTTTGTGATAGCTTCACTCGTGCGCTTCACATGACCGAATCGTTTTATCCATATCTTCCAATAATGATAAAACTCTATTAATACCTCATATTCGTCATGAAAACATTCCTATTGTTATTTATGACAACCTCTACCAAATTTCGGGACGAAATTTCTTTAACGGGTGGGTACTGTAACGACCCGGATTTTTCCGATCGTTTTACACTTATAAGATTAATATTTACATAAATTAAAACTTACCAACATGATAAGCAATCTAAATTGTTGAGATTTATGATTTTGAAAAGAGTTTTACATAACGTTTAACCGTCTAGTTTGACCGATGATATCACGAACTATACAATATATGTTAATTATACGTTTGTGTATATATATGTATATATACATATTTAACATGATTTAAGGATGTTTAAATATCTCATTTTGTATTAATAACAATAAGTTATAAGTATATTTTGAAACTACTAACTTAAGCTTTCAAAACGATAACTATACGTAACGTTATTTGACATAAATACTTACGACCTATAATGTTTATACATATATCGTATATATAATGTATTTAATCACTTTTAAAGACTTAAATACATAAAACAATATAAGTATATTCACAAAAGATAGCTATATTTGAATCCTCATTCCATTTTTCACAAGATTTCTATACGTATATCTAGAGTATATGTACTCGTATCATACCTAGCTTCTATACGTATTTACTATTGGTATATACACATAAAATCACCACCAACCAGCCCTTGTTCATGCCTTATGTATAAGGTAACTACTTTTGTTATTTAGTATGACAATTTCACATGATTAAAAGATCTTTTCACAAAATTACAAATTTATACACCTTTTACACCACCATAAATACATGCATCCATTTTCAATTTTTGGAACATCATTTCTCTAGCTAAACACACACACTTACTAGCCTCATGTCTCTCTAAGAACTCCAGCAAAAATCCTCTCAAGAATCACCTTAAACACCACCATAAAAAGATCAACAAAAACACTACAAAAATACAACTTTCAATTCAAGTTTATGTCTTAAGTTGCTTCCAATCTTTCATCCAATTTCATCACTCTTTTGGTTCTAGGTTTTTACTCCTCTTTTACAGAAATCTTGTCCAAGTAACTTGAGGTAGTAACTTTGTTCATAACCTTATTCGATTCATATATATATAGCTATCTTATTGTATGGTATACAATTTTAACAACAAAAACATAGTTTGAATGATTTCAAACTTGTTTGCAAACTAAATAGATCCTTCTAACTTAACTTTTAAAATACTTCAAGACCTGTAATATAACTTAAATATATGCTAATTTAACAAGGTATAACTTGGTTTTTCAAAGAATACCTTAAAAAACTGTTTTTATGACGTCGGAGTGCAACCGGGGGCTGTTTTGGGTTGGATAATTAAAAACCATCTTGAACTTTGAATTGGAGGTTTATATTCTGGAAAAATGATATTTCTTATGAATATGTTAACACATAAAAATTTCATGATTTAATTCATAGTATAAGTATTTTTAGAAAAATGGTTATTAAATGATGTTTTTGTAACAAAAATGATTAACTTCATAAGTTTCACCAAAATTTGACCTATGACCTATGATTTCGAATACAAACTAAGGTATTTACAGTTCATATTCTTAAAGAGGGACTCGATCCAAGGAAGTGGAAAGTTGAATCAACGAAAACGGAGTTGTAACGAAGAAATTATGACCAAAACAAAATCGGATATCCAAGACTAGTTTAGCCACGAAAATAATTGGAGAAAATTAAATAAATCACATCTTCCTAAAGTAACATGATATTTTATACATATGTACTCATAATTTAATTTTATATGGTTCAGGATCACCCGTAAACAATACGAGAAGATTAATCATAAGATCCCATGATTGTACGCAACACGTCATTTGACAACACCGGTACTTTATGTACGCAACACGTCATTTGACAACACCGGTACCATGGGTCAAGATTAATCTCGACCAATACATATATGATGGGGGTTTTATTTATTTCATTGGGGGTTTATTAAACAACTAAATATGAGCCATTAAAATTGAATTACTAACATCGGACTGCTAACTACGGACTAAGGAATTATTAAAAGTATTATAAGTATATATATGTGACGATTGTTTAAAAAGAAAAGGTATTGATATATTATATATGGATAGGTTCGTGATATCAATCGGAGGCCAAGTCGAAATTACATATCTTCAAGACAAAAGTGAGTATATAGTCCCACTTTTAAACTCTAAATATTTCGGG